>NW_024498573.1:10542945-10883737 GCF_017590055.1 Onychostruthus taczanowskii
GTAATCCCATCGCGGCGCGAGCGCTCCGTGCGCGAAGTTACCGGCCCGAGCGGGACTCCCCGCGCGCTCGGCCCCCGCGGCTCCGCCCTCCGCGCCCGCACAAAGCGATGCGGACGGGCGAGTTGTTCCGCGGCGCGGCGCCAGAGGGTCCGGAGAGAAACCCCACGGCCGGGTACGAGCCCGCGTCTCCCCTGAACACGCGGGGAGTCGCCGCCCCCGCCTGGACCCCCCGCCTCGGTCACACGCCGTGCATCCCCCGGTACAGAAAAGCGCGAGAGCGGGCGCTTTAACCCAAAGAATCAGCAAGAAGAGCGAGGGGCGGGGCGCAGGGGGAGGGGCTGGGCCGAGAGGAGCTCCGCCCCCACGCGCCGCGGAGAGCGGGGGGGCGGGGCCGGCGCGCGGCGAAGGCTCGCGAGGGTTGGGAGGGGCCGGGCGCATGCGCGGCGCGGCTGTGCCGGGCCCTGAGCGGGCGGCGAGTGTGTGGTGCGGGCTGCTTTGTGCTGCCTGGGCAGCCGGCGTGAGGCGTGTTCCTCGGCAATTAGAGCCGAAAGAAAGCGTTTCCTGCAGCACTTGGGAGCAGAGTGCCATCACACCAGGCGTGGTGTCATGGCACCGCTCCCCCGGAGCTTGCCTGCGTTGCCCCGTCCCCTCACGCTGCAGCTCATAGAACGCTGGTGCTCCTCCGTGACTCCTGAGCTGCTCCGAGCCTTTGCCTCAGCTCGCTTCTGGAGGACTGGCCCCATCCTCGCCGTGCCCAGTGAGGACTGCAGAGCCCGGCCGGCCCCGCTGAGACAGAGCTGGGCATGAAATACAAATAAGGAATCATTAGCGAGGGAAAGCGCTGCCACAGCCCGGGGGTCCCGTGGGGTTTTACAAACTTCTTCCAAGCCCTGCAGTGCTGGTCCTGACGGCCGCTCGGGGACAACAGGAAGCAGCCACATACCAAAGACACGTCGCAAGATTTTCCTTCCTCTTACAAGTCCGATTCTGTAAATTTATGAGATCAAAGCTTTGCAGGCATACAACTTGTGTTTGCCCTTTTGCTTTTTCCTCTTTCCTTCCTAATAACTAAGAGTGTTTTTGTTCCTGCCCTTTCTCTAGCTACTCCTTCCCGTTCTCTTTACCATTTGCCCTTTATGGCACAATTACCTTTGTTGTGCTCAAGGACTTGATTGTCCCTTCCACGTTGTTTTATAATATTTCTACTGTTTTCTTCAAAAAACAAACAAAAAAAACAAAAAAAAAAAAAAAAAAAAAAAGGAAATACAACATTTCCTCCAGTGTAGAGTGTTCTGGTATCACTGCAGGCACAACAACCATGGGATGGACAGCCAGGATCATCTGAAGAAAAGCTACTCTTAACACCACAGTCATTACACCTCATGCACAACAGAGAGAACAGGAGATGCTCCCAAAACTGACAGGAAAGACACAGGTTTCAGTCTCATAATATGTATCAAAATTCATTTTCTTTCTTTTTTTTTTTTTCCCTTCTCTTTGAACTTCTGTTGTAAATGTAAGATTTCCAAATATCAGGTCTATTATTGTTCCAAAGGTCAGAAGTTTGTACTAGTTATTTGGCAGAACATGTTATCCTCTTTCAACTTTAGTACATAAAATATTGTTTCCAGTGGTGTGGGAATCTTCAGAGATTCCCTGCCAGGAACCAAATGGAAAAGATAGAGAGAAAAAGTCCTCCTGAGTAACTAAGGAGAAGAAAAGAAGAAAATAACTGAAGCATGAATTCTTTTCTGTTAGGAGATTTTTTTAATTTTTTTTTTTTTTAATCAGAGATGTAATAGCAAATCAAGAGCTTTGCCAGCTCAGTTCATTTTAAAGATCATGTAAAAATTAGTCAATACTTCCCAGGTACAGGTGGCTGGAAAAAAATTAATTAACAGCTAACAAGAAAACCCCAGATTTTGGTGAGATCTATGCAGTCACAGTTCTCATGGATCTGAAATAATTTAAGCCCTATTGGTTTTTAGAAAGGAACTCGTCACCTATTCCAGCTGTTCAGCATTCCTACAACAAACATAACATAGAAGTGGACACTCACTGTAGGAATAAAGTTAGTAGCTAAAAATGCCTTTTTCTTTGGCACACAAATTCCCATCCTGAACACCAGCCAGGCACAGGAGCAGTGAGGGAGCCAGCAGTATTCCATGGGAACCAAAGCTGCCAGGAAGCAGCCACATACCAAAGACACGTCGCAAGATTTTCCTTCCTCTTACAAGTCCGATTCTGTAAATTTATGAGATCAAAGCTTTGCAGGCATACAACTTGTGTTTGCCCTTTTGCTTTTTCCTCTTTCCTTCCTAATAACTAAGAGTGTTTTTGTTCCTGCCCTTTCTCTAGCTACTCCTTCCCGTTCTCTTTACCATTTGCCCTTTATGGCACAATTACCTTTGTTGTGCTCAAGGACTTGATTGTCCCTTCCACGTTGTTTTATAATATTTCTACTGTTTTCTTCAAAAAACAAACAAAAAAAACAAAAAAAAAAAAAAAAAAAAAAAGGAAATACAACATTTCCTCCAGTGTAGAGTGTTCTGGTATCACTGCAGGCACAACAACCATGGGATGGACAGCCAGGATCTGAAGAAAAGCTACTCTGCAGGCACAACAACCATGGGATGGACAGCCAGGATCATCTGAAGAAAAGCTACTCTTAACACCACAGTCATTACACCTCATGCACAACAGAGAGAACAGGAGATGCTCCCAAAACTGACAGGAAAGACACAGGTTTCAGTCTCATAATATGTATCAAAATTAATTTTCTTTCTTTTTTTTTTTCCCTTCTCTTTGAACTTCTGTTGTAAATGTAAGATTTCCAAATATCAGGTCTATTATTGTTCCAAAGGTCAGAAGTTTGTACTAGTTATTTGGCAGAACATGTTATCCTCTTTCAACTTTAGTACATAAAATATTGTTTCCAGTGGTGTGGGAATCTTCAGAGATTCCCTGCCAGGAACCAAATGGAAAAGATAGAGAGAAAAAGTCCTCCTGAGTAACTAAGGAGAAGAAAAGAAGAAAATAACTGAAGCATGAATTCTTTTCTGTTAGAAGATTTTTTTAATTATTTTTTTTAATCAGAGATGTAATAGCAAATCAAGAGCTTTGCCAGCTCAGTTCATTTTAAAGATCATGTAAAAATTAGTCAATACTTCCCAGGTACAGGTGGCTGGAAAAAAATTAATTAACAGCTAACAAGAAAACCCCAGATTTTGGTGAGATCTATGCAGTCACAGTTCTCATGGATCTGAAATAATTTAAGCCCTATTGGTTTTTAGAAAGGAACTCGTCACCTATTCCAGCTGTTCAGCATTCCTACAACAAACATAACATAGAAGTGGACACTCACTGTAGGAATAAAGTTAGTAGCTAAAAATGCCTTTTTCTTTGGCACACAAATTCCCATCCTGAACACCAGCCAGGCACAGGAGCAGTGAGGGAGCCAGCAGTATTCCATGGGAACCAAAGCTGCCATTCCAATTTAATGGCTTGGCTCACCTGCCCTATGAACAAGGCTTCCCTCACTCCAAAAGTACCTGAATTTGGGTAGGTAATGGCTCTAATAGCTGCAATTATTTCAGGGGCTATTTCAGCCATAGGGTTTATTTTCCCAGATATCTGGAGAACAATGGAATTGAGTGTCATGATCCTCACTGCTTACTGGTGTTACAGCCAATGTCTCCACGTGGTAAAGCTGGCATGGTTCAACACAATTAAAAGGCTTTCACAAGTGAGTAATTTCAGGGCTGGGATTAAGGGAAGTGGCCAAGCAGGACACCTATTGTCCATGCAGAGGGGAAAATTTTCTTCCCCTTTATCTGGATTGTATCCCTGCACAACTAAAGCATCATCACTTACTGCAGTTTTTTGATTGAAAACTAACAGTATCTGTATCATGTAAGAATCAGAGGTGCTTTGCTATTAATATGGATGAGTTGCAGTCTCAGGAGATTAAATGTTTCTGCTTCAAGCATCTGTGAATTTGGGAAGAGCAGCTGAGTTATGGAGTACATCTCCTCCTCCCAGTATGTTCCCTCAATTGTTCTGCTTCGCTGACACTCCCAAAGATGCCTTTTAATGTAATGCCTTTTACCACCATGTGCACATCCCAGATTCCTCAGGGTAAAATGCAACTTCCTCACCTCTCCCACTGGGAAAGATTCATGATCATCATGCACTGAAATATTTTTAACTTTTATTTTTATGTATTCTATGTATCTAGTGTCCTGTGAGTTCTGTTACAGCCTGGCAATTTCCTTCCTCTCATTCTCCAATCTGGCTGTTAGGCTACTGGTTTTAATTTCTTAGCTTTGGAAAAAAAAATCCCTTTGGACATTCATGCACATCTTTGGCAACAACTGCTAGCTAAGTATGTGGTTAACATACCACAAGGAGGATACACAAATTAATTCTCTGCCTGACTAGAGGAAAACAAAATATTCTGGGATGCCCAATGGGAAGAACCTCTTCAGACAGAGGTACCATGTATACTTATTCTGATTATGAACTTCCTGAAAAACTGGGGAGGCAAAGGGGTCATTAGGAATTTTTTAAGAGCTCACCTTTTGCAGAAAAGTTACATTTTTGCAAATGGCACAACACTGCTCAGGTAGCTAAATGAAAACGTTGATCTCTTGGCTATGACAGCATTTTGCAGCTCAAAATTTCCATTTCTGAAATTAAAAGTTAAATACCAAATTATTTTTGAAAAGAGCAAGAATGAAATGGTCTGAATACTGGAGCTACTTTTTCCCACTGTGCATATTTCCAGAGCTTCAGTTCAAAGGACAATGGTAAAAGTAGAAAAGAACAGAACTGTGAGATCATTATCTTTCTGCTGTGTTATTGTAGTATTAGTTTAACATTTAGTTTAAAACTAAACCCCCCTCTTTCTTCTCTTTAACTCAAGACTAGCATGACTTTCCTTCTAAAAAAAATCTAGTACAGATTTTTCCTGAAGGGCTTTTGTTCTATATATAGATTTTTTTCCTGAAGAGTAGAAGCCATGTACACATAAGCAATTGCAGATCTCCTTGTGACAGTCAAACACTTATTAGTCAGCCTTTATCAACAATACAGAAACAAATGGGGAGCCTGACACCTTTTAAATGTGGGGATGGAACACTTTCTCTACTTACATTTTACATTCAGGGGCAATTTTCCTTGCTTTTCATGTTCACTGTCACACATCTGTGATGGTCTCTAACATGCTGAGTGTTGGTGTGAACGGACTGGGAATTCAGTGAGCCTTAAGATTGAAAGATTTTAAGATTTTATTAACATGCAAAGAGAGGGAATGACAAGCCCCAGCTGCTCCCCAAGAGCAGCCTGAGCCATAGCTCAGCTGGAGGCAGTAATAATTTCCTGTCTTAGCCCCAATTGAAGGATACATCTCTCAGCTGAGGGCAATTTGTGGGGTGTCCACAGGGAAGGCTTCATGGAGGACAGGTGGAAATTCTGAAGTAACAAATATTTGATGCTTGAGGATGCACAGTGTGTTGGGAACATGTCACCCTGACCTTTGTGTCATGTAATCCTTGGCCAGTGCTTATGGAGTCCTGGTTCCCAAGTGAGGAACAATCTGAAAAGGAAGCAGTGAATTGGTTTATTTGCTATTCATTTACTAAGGTATCTGTGAACACAAAGACAGGCATTGATGCACTCGCTGATGGTTGCCAGTGAGGACAGTGAAAGCTGTTTGTATTGAAAGAACACTGGCTATCCCATGACACTGACATGTACATTCTCATCTTTCTCATTTCCCTTCCTTGTCTGTATGGGAAACAATAGGTATGAAGGAGGGCATTCCTCTCCCTTGCCACTGCTGAGTGACTTGAAAGGGTCCATCCAGGGCCTGCCACCACCCTGATGCAGTTACCAAGCCCTGATGAATGTGAGTGAATGTGAGTGAGCAGGATGAGGAAGAAAAGGACTCCTGCCAAATCACTGGAGCATCCAAACTGCCTCAGGCCTGGTGTAGTGTACAACATTATCAACAGTGTCTGATAGAAAAAGAACTGGAAAAAAAACCCCATTCAAAATAATTACAAAATAACATCTAAACCCCAGCTGCTTTGCTCCAAGCCATGAGTTGGTGGCTTGCTACACACTCCATAATGAAACAACTCTGTCTGAAACAGGCTCTTGTATCAATTTTTTTGTGTGTCTTCTGCCACTTTATTTTTACTACACACAACCTACAGATATGTGATTCCAGTCCCAGCACTTTGTTGACAAAACCCAAAAGAGCATATGGACCTGTCTAGATATTGGAGGTATCCAGAAACAGTATACAGATGTCCATGCTCAAGCCTGAAAAAATTAAAGATGGGGGTGGCGGGGGAAAACCTGCCCTGACAGCAGGCAATCTGGAGTCTGGTGACTGCTTCATTTGCATGTTCTTTGTTGCTAAAATCAGGTTACAGCTTCAGCTGAAAGATTTTCTTCATTTGTCGTTGGAAACATCATGCCAAAAACCATTAGAAAGTGGAAGGTGGGTAAAAGAATGGGCTGGGCACAGATAAAGATGAAGACTTAAGTAACAGAAAGAGCAATCTTGGCATGGGAAACTCTCCACCAGTAATTTGGTATCAGTTGCCAATTTAACATATCTTATTCCTATTAATTTTTCAGGGATGTAAAAGGTTGCATAACTATAAGCTGCAAGATTTCACAAACAGTGAAGATTTTGTGTCTGTGACCTGTTATAACCCAGAGAGAACATGCAGTGGGATTTGTATTTTTCTACTGAGTAGCTATTTTCAGAGGCAAAAAGCCAAGCACTTGCATAACTCAATGTGACCATTCTGTGTATCTGTGGCATTTGTTACTGGACAACACTTTGACTGACAATGTTGAGCTGGTAGGAGAACGGGGCATGCCTGCAGAGAGCAGCCAGTTTAAATATGATAAAAATTAGAGTAAATAGGATCTCAGTCCTTCCCCTTTTTTAAGTAAATTGAGTAATTCTCTGAGCATGTGAAAAAATAATAAAAAACTTCTCTTCTGCCAAAGAACAGGCCAACGGTCTAGACTTTCTCTTAACTGGAAATCATCTGGATTAAGAAACTGTGAATAAATGCCTGACAGGCAATTTCACTGCTTTATGCAATCAAATACACTCTACTTATTTGTGAAATCCTACAAGAAATATTACAGCGTTTGGATCAAGACCAAGGCTGGGGAAGACTTGCATTTCTTACCGTTCTCTTGCTGCTGGTGTTAAGGTTCTTTGCAACCACAAGCTTTGCTATTCTAGCTTAGACCACAGTGACGATTCAGCCAGCATCAGACCAGCTTTCCATTGTTTGCAGACATTTGGTGTGTTTGTGGGAAGATACAGGTCTCTGTGTTTATGTTTTTGTGCCTGTGTATAAACTATAATTTGATTACGAAGAAACGTTGCACAGTGAGTCCAGGCCTGGGAGGCAGGAATGCTTGGTGAAGTCATTGCAAAGCTATGAAGGCCAAAATTCCCTGTATCATCCTCTGGTTTTAGTCACATTTCGATGCTGTCAGTCTGATTTTTTTGATGAAGAGGGGATAAACAGCTCCTGCTGATATGAGTTAGCAAGAGCTTGGTTCCTCCATGCTCTTAAACTGGGCTCCCTCGCCTTGAAGCACTCATTGCCAGGGGCGGTTCCTTTTATCATCTGTCTTCCCAGGTTATCATGCATCCTTATGATCTCTTCGACTTTTAGTGACCCTACAGAGCTAATGACATGTTTAGCTCCCCCATCCATGCACAACCATATGGATGAGATGATATTAGGAAACTCACTGAAACCATTACATCTCAGGCATGCGGAATTTCCAGAAAGTTCCTGTTTTCAGCATTCAGTTTTAGTCTTCAAATGCAGAAGCATACAGCCTGCTCACATGATGATAGCAGCATAACAGGACAAACTGTCTTCTACAGACAAAATCCTATTTTTAACTTTAGAAAGATCTGCAGATGACTCTTCTTCCACACAATGTGGTTTTCCTCCCTTCCTTCTAGAGACCCTGCCCTTCCTAACACAGTAATTCTGTGTCCAGGGATGTTGATTCCTAACAGTATCCCAAGCCTGTGAAGGCCTCTTCCAACCAACCAAAAAGCTTTCCTGCCTCAGACAGCTGAGATGTTCCTGCTCAGAGACCACCAGACTCTCTCTTACCTTCATGCTTCAGAAAGTTGGGACATCCAGGGAGATGGCTGTCCTTCCTCAGCTGCAAGGGAGGGACACAAGTGTGTACCCAGAGGAACAGCCTCACCAGGGCAGAGCAGGAGCTGAAGGTACAGCATCAGACAGCCAGCAGAGTTAGACTCCTCCTGGAAGACCTGCTTACTTGTCCATACACCAAACACGGAGGAGCCCTCACAGCAAACCCCACCATCCCACCCTGAGGGGCTGCAGCATCTCCCAGCTGGGATTTCACCCAGGAGGGAAAGCTGTGTCCAAAGTACAGCAACTCCTGGAGTGCATGTAGTCTGCAGGGGGGTAAATGTGAGGAGAGAGGGATGTGATACTTCATCCTGTGCTTTTCAGTAGATGGTTGTACTGGTTGTTTTTTTAAATGCTAAAAGCACAACCAAACCTTGAATGAAAGGAAGCATTGTGTATGGAGCACAGGAAGAATTTCCTTTACTGTAACTCATAGGGAGAAAAGGAAATAAAAGCAGAGCAGCAGTTAGATGAAGGTCAGATGATTGTATGAATCAGAGGGTGATGCAAGTTATTGAGTGTTCCGCCCAATAAAACAGAAGTCACCCAAGTACACAAATACCACTTACCTATCACTGCTTACCCCTAAGGAAGTAGTCTTCTTCATCATAGAGAAAGGACTGAGGTTTTTTTAGGAAAATATTTATTAGGTAGGATAGCAGTGATGACATTAAGGCAGATGCAATTTCTTAAGATTTTTAGGCATTTCACTCCATGTAGGTGAAAGCTCAGACACAAGCACTGCTCAGTCTAAAACACTGAAGAGGTGATAGAGTCTGCTGTCAGGGTATTTCCAGAGCTGCGCCTGGAAATGTATTTGCAATTTCCATTAAAAAGGGAAACACAATGAAATTCCTGCAGTGACCTGCTTGGCCCATAGGAAGCACACTGACTTCCAGAAAAACCCTGACACCAAAAACAATCTTGTCAAGGAAATATAATTTTCAATAGCTGCATATGAAGTGACTGCACAAGTAGAACCAGGAACCTGTGACTTTTCTAGAAAGCTGAGTGGAGCTGCCCTCACCCTCTGTGTGTCAGGGATACTCTTAGTGCCATACCAGTACACTAAAAGCCATGGATGGTACCAGAAGATAACTCACTACTTTTCATTAAAAACTCACTACTTTTTTCATTAAAAAGTGACTTACTTTTTTTTTTCAGAGCTTTTGCCAGTGGCAGACATTTTCCATGGCAGTCCACTGCATTGGAACAGTTGGATCTAATTGCTATCTTTATCCAAGGCAAAATTGCCTTTGCAGTAGAAGTGTTTTCTTTTATATAAACTACTGCTGTAGTAGTTGCTACTTTGTGAACCATTATTTGGTCTCATGCTAGGAGGGTATTACAAAAGTGCTGTGCTTTTGAAGAAGGTACCAAGAGAAATGGAAACAGTTTGTGGGTTCGCAGTTGAGGAGACCCTGAGCAGGAACCACCCAGAGCTTCTTCCAGTTGTGGTCTAAAGAAGGATGTGCACACATATGGTAAAGAATCTGCAATCAAAATTGGCAAGAAGAGTATTGCAGTAAGAAACTGAGAGAGCAGAGCTCTGCAGCACCTTGGGCCAGGGTGGGAATCAGCAGTAAAGCCATGTCCTGGGGTCTGGCAGGATTGTGAGTGGAGACAGGCGTCAGGGACACCCCAAACCTGGAGGTGCAGTGATGATGGTCCAGCAGATGAAGCTGTCAGTAACTTAAACAATAACAAAACCACAGAATGGTTTGGGTTAGAAGGAACCTTTGGAGGTCATCTTCTTCCAGCCCCCTGCCATGGGCAGGGACACCTTTCATCAGACCAGGTTGCTCAAAGCCCCATCCAATCTCACCTTGAACACTTCCAGGGATGGGGCAAACACAGCGCTTCTGGGGATCCTGTGCCAGGGCCTCACCACCTTCACTGCAGAAAACTTCTTCCTTATATCTAACCTAAATTGACCCTCTTTTCATTTAAAACCATTTCGTTTAAACACCATGGGCAAGGAGGGGGTGAGGGTTCTGTTGCAGAGTGTTTCCCTTGCTGAGATAATGAGACCACCACATGCTCCAGCAATGCTGCTCTGCTGCCTCTTTAGCTGACAGCCTGAACAGGAAACAGCCAAATCACACCTAATGAGCCTTCATGCTTTGACTGTAAGTGATGAGGATAGACACTTCTGATGGAAGACATTTCCTCCAAACCTGCCTCTGTTGTTCACATCCTGAAAAAGTGGGAATTCACTCCATATTTCTGAGACTAATGATCTGCACTGGACAAACCATGCATGGGCTCCAACAGAGCGTCCTTCACTGGAAGGATGAGCTGCTGTAGGAGCTTGTGATCCAGCAGGGTCAGCATCTTCCCAGCCAGCCAACCTGGGAAAAAAAACAGACAAGGAGGCAAAGGTCAATCTCAAAATATCTGAAAAGTTGTACTTAGGTTAAGGATTATTTTCCCCTAAAAAATGTGTGTCTGAATTCACAGCTGTGAAGAGCTGCAGTTGCCAGGAGCAATGGGGATTCTTACCAGCCCAAGACAGAGCCCTTGATTTTAATACTAAATCAGATCAAGTCTACAGTTCTTAAAAAACTGTTTCCATGGGAAGGGCCTGCTTTTCACTAACCTATAATTTAAGAAATAGTTTGGAGAGTTAAGCTGTATTTTGAAAAATAAATTCTCCTTCAGGCTGATGGCTTTTACAGCCTAACCAGCCTCAGAACAATGTCATGTGAAATGACAGAGATCAAGACCTTTAGTTAAACTGTACAAGAAAAACAGCTTTGGAGAATAAAGTGCATGATCATTAATTATTGCAGTACAAGGAACACAGCTGTAATTTTTTTGTTTGCCCAGAATATCTCCCACAAATTTTATCAGTCTTATTGTTCACACATGAAAACAGGAGTCCTTATTTTTTCATGTCTTTTGGTAGTGATCAAAATTAGACAAGATTTCTAGTTACAGCTGCTATTAATAAATCTACTCCTTGAAAATGTGGTAGTTAATTTCTTAGGATTCAGTGCACTCAATAAGCTATTGAAAACTATAATTGCTCATGGCTGTAATTTTGAAGTAATTCTAGAAATAACTATAGAAGAAATGCTGAACATAGTCTTTCTAACACACTGAAGTTCTCCAAAGTGAAAAGCATCCCTGTCAGGAAAATCAAGCACATAAACCCACTGGTACCCTCTGCCCTAAAGTCACTGTTTATGGACACCTTTGTAGTATAGGGACTTCCTGACATTGCCACATCCAAATGAGGGTATTTGCTCAGGAGACATCCCACCAGTGGCCCTGTGTCAGCACTGGGAGCTGGCCAAGGGACTTGCTGGGGTCACTCCTGCACAGACTTGGGCTTTGCCTCCAGGCATGCTCACCACTGCACTCTCTGCTGGCTCCAGGCTGTTTATAAACCACTTTTCTTTTGGTGACATTAGTGAAAATATTCTAGAAATTCATTTGATTAGTCAAGAAAACTAAATTAATGAGCCTTTGAGAAGTAAGATGCTCATTTCTCAAGGAAATGTTCTCACCCTAATTCCTCAGCCCAGCTATGTGCATTTCTGTAAGAAATACTGCCTACACTTTCAATGCCACTTAAGGAAAACGTTTGTTTTCCATTAAGAGCCTAGGACAAACTCCACCTTCAGCTCTCCCACCTGGCCCCAGCACTGCCACCAGTGACACATTCATGTGTCCCAGAGCTGCAACTTCAGCCCATCCTGCTCATGCAGGAAATAACGATGAGAGCAGCATTGGTTGTGATTGCTCCAGCACAGCAGAGCCACATGTGATCTGCACGACCCCCATTCCTCCTTAGTGCTCTTCCATAAGGAAAAAGCAAGGCCTGTCCAACCAGTGGAATCAAAGCTATCTTAAGGAGTTAATGAAGAAGGAAAAGCAAGTTCCAGATTAAACAGACACTCTGGTTAGTGCTAGAAACTGAACAACAGAAGCAGGCAAAGGCATGGTTGGACAGAGTCCCACTCCCTTAACATTTTAGAAAGCACAGGATAGATGAAATCTTCAAACCAAAAGATACCAGCAATTAAAGAATGTCTTTATGGGCTAAAAGGCAGCGTCATGGGCCTGGGATGGCACTGTGGCACCGCAGGGCTCCCCTGAGGAGGGGCTCCCTCCCGCTCACACAAGGTTCTGGTTTTTTAAAGTAAAAAAGATGAGCCAGAGGAAGACACTTCCATCCTGCTGCCCCTGGCTCGTTCTTCCTTAAGATTTTTCTTGGTCTATAATTTCATTTCTGAGACGCTTTATCTAGAGAAAAACTGTTACCAAAGGGGCTGGGTTGCAGGTCCTTAAGGCAAACAAGACAAAACTGAAAGCAGGAAGGTGCAGTGAGAGGTGAATCACAGCAGAAGACCCCAGCAGCACCGGGCCGGGCGCTTCTCTCACAGCCAGGGACCCGGCCAAAGCTGCGGCATAGGCAGAGCAGCTGTGTCACAAGAAAAAGGCATCTGCTTATCGCCTGCGCTGCTTTGGAAATCTGGGACGCGCCTGCGGCCCAAATACTTCCTTTGGGATGTTGCAATGAGGCCTGCTGGCCGGGCCGGAATGGCTCCTCCGTGCGGCCCGGCAGCACAGCTCTGCCCCGCAGCCACGGCCGCTCGCCCTCGCTGGTGTCTGAGCGCCCAGACAGCCGCCTGGCTGTACTGCAGGGCTCCAGGATGGCGCTCTGGGGAAACCTGGCCTTGAAACAAAGCGAGTTCTACGCCCGAGTCAGTCCCAGCAGGAAGCAGCCCCGCGGCCGGGCTCGCCCTGCCAACCACCTGGGCCGGTTGTTCCGCCCGCAGCGCGCCGCGGCACTCCCTGGGTGCCGATGGGATCCGGGCACAAACTGCCCTGCCCACAGCTGCGGCCAGCGCGGGCATTGCTCAACCCGCGGAGGCTTTGAGCAACAGCAGCGGGCAGGGGCAGCGCCCAGCGCTGGCGTTCAGCTGACGTGCGCCGAGGGGAAGGGCGAGTGTCACCGCCGTGTCCTCTGAGGTCATGCCGGACGTAGGAGGTGCTGCCGGCTGCCTCAGCACGAGCCACTCCTGAGTGCTGCAGGTGGCCTTTCCTTATCTCCGACATCCCAAACCGCTGGACCAGCTACCGGCTGTCACCTGCCTTTACCCCTGCACCTTCTCGTACCGTAACCACCAGCGACCGGCTCTGGGCCCTGCTGCAGCTGTTTGTCAGGAGCACAGCTGAAGGCAGGAGCTCAGGCACTAATCCCCACCCTTAAACTCTAGCTGGGAACAAACAGCTGGAACACACAGAGGTTCGGAAATCAAATTCTGCCGCTGTACAGATATTTTAACCAAATATTTTTGGTAATGAAAATAAATACATGGGAGTAACATGCTGTTTCCTGCTGCTATGCTTCTAGGAGGAGACAAGCTGCCAGAGAGCCTGAGCAAGACCCAAGTGGGTGACGGGCAGGTGATGGCTCCCATGAAGCTGTTCCTTTCCAGAGGCCACACAACTGCCCAGCCTTGCAGGCCAGCAGGTATTGCTGAGGCAGAAAATGCTGCCCAGCAGTGGTCCTTCCGTGGAAGGAGAATCACAGCACCTCTCCAACACATAAAACCTCATGCCAGCTCTTCCAGCAGGTTCCTGTGGGGACCCCAGCCCATGGGATGCTCCATGTTGGCACTTTCTGTGCCAGCCAGGGCAGGAGCTCTCACTCCTGTTCCTCAGTGCTGAGCTGCCTGTCCTGTAATGTCTGTTCCTTCCCACTGACCACAGCAACGGGAAAATTAACCACTCCTTTGGGAGAACTACCAGCCCCATTGGGCACAGATTATTTATTTACCTTCCAGCTCCTCTGCCAGAGGACTCTCAAAGCAAAGCCACTGCTGCTGGGGAATCAGGTTCTGCTCCAAAAGCTTGGACAGATCCCATAGGATTTGAACTTGTGTTTCTTTGGCAGTCAAAACAGAAAAGTTCTGCTTCCAGTGAAGAAGCATCTCCAGCCAGCACCAGCAACACTTTCTAAAACCCTAAGCACTGGTGTATTTAGATCTGCCTGTAGCAACAGCAAAGAGGATCTTGTACAGGGGGAAGACAAGAAGGCTGCAGCCGTGGTGTGCAAAGCCTGTAACTGCTCCTGTACCACAAAATAAATGAGGGGATGGCTGGAACAGAATGTGCATGCTGCAGCACATAAACAGAGATGTTCCTTGCAGCACAGAGACTCAGAAGTCACGTCTATCTCCAGGCTCTCTGCTTACTTTACCTCCAACTACAAGGCCGCTATTTTTTAACAATAAATGTTTAAGAGAGAAGAAAGCAACAGCAGCTCAGCAAAGAGCTGTTAAGAGCTCTGTGCTTTTGTGCAGCCAACACATCAAGCTGATTCCCACCCCTGGATCCAGAAATTATCCTGTGATTACTCTGCTCTAAGCCACACAGAAAATAATCATATCCTCTTCTGCAGACCCCTGGGAATAATGTGGGAGATGAGATGCCATGGTACTCGGGTGCCTGTGGCTTCCTTCCTGTCTTTGCCTCAGCTAAGTGAATTAGCTTTTGCTTTTTTTTTTTTTTTTTTTCAGGAAAATTGAGGGAATTACAGAAAAGGAGCAACAATACATTAAAAATATTGGCTAGCAAGTGCTATGTCCCAGTCTAGCTGGAAAGTTAAAAAGTGAATCAATTCTGGCCATTAACATCAGCATTTTCTGGATGCTGCAGTGATTACACTGCTGAATTTACTGCTCACATCATAGCTGCCAAACACCCACACAGACACATGACTCCAGCTACTCTTGCCATCCCCGTCAGGAGGACACCTCATGACCATCGACTCTGGTAACACAAAATTCTCTGCCCTGTGTCAGGTGCACTCAGCCCAAGAAGCCCTGCAGGAGGTCTGACGGTGCACATCTCAGTGTTCCATGGCAGAACTCCCAGCTAAAGCCGAGCATCTCCTGCTGCAGACTCTGCTGGAGCTGCCTGCTCAGCACCTTCAGTGCTGCTGTGGGACTGCAGGCTCTGCCTTGCGAATCCATCATGGAACAGTACACCAGCCCAGCAATAAGCCCCTGTGTTGTTAGTATTAAAAAACAAGAAATCCTGTGTTAATTGCTTTTTTGACTCACCCACACGGAGCACTGAGCCACTGCTACAGTGTTACTTGGGATGCCAACAGAGAAGGCAGTCACAGCAATTCATCTCTGTGCACAGGGAAACCTCACGGTGGTGTTACAGGACCAAGTTTAAGCACCCAAGAGTCAGTTGTTGTGGCCTTCATTCCTCTGGAGAGGACAAATTCCATTCTTCCAAACACTCCCATCGCAGGCATCCTTTTACAGGACTTGGCAGGTGCAAGTGGAAATCCTAGAAGGCTCCTGTGCTGTCTGGCTGTGCTGAGTGTGGGACCCGCAGCGTTCCCTGCCCTGCAGCTGGTCACTGCAAGACAGGGCCTGGGGACACTGACCTCAGCTCGTCCCTCAGCCCATCCTGCACCTTGCATGTGGCAAGGGCATCTGGGGCAGGTACGTACCAGGGCAGAAAACCATGTAGCGTTAATCAAAAATAGAAGATGGAGCTGCTTCGAGCAAAGGTTTCTGTCTTCTGCTTGTCCTTTTTCCATTCTTTGGGAACACAGGACCTTATTTAACCCAGATGCTTTAAAGCCTCATTTATACACTCTGCTACACCTTCCTAATTGTTTTTGCTGTTGCATGATTATTACTTCACTTTTCTTGGCAGCACTGCTATCACAATTTGAACTTAGATTTAATACAACCTTACGAAGACTCCTCAATGACCTTCATTCCTGTGCAGCAGCCCAGAGACAGAAGGGATTGTACTCAGGCAGATGGGCACAAATGCAGTGACAAGCACAATGGCAAACACCTGTGTGGCAAACTTCCTTGCAAGTCACTTTAGGAATGAATGTATGAACCAGTGGAAGACAATGGCTTTCTGCTTGTTTGTTCACCTCACACAAAGTCAAGCATTGGTACAGAGCATCAGGACCTCCCTCCCATCTCACTGTTGCCTTCTGGGGGCCAACAACATTCACAGCTGAAAGGACAGCAAGTTCAGTCACAATTTCCTATTAGAAACAATTAATTCCTTACAAATTCCCAAATTAAAATGGCTGCAGCACTGCCAAGTGCCAGAATCAATGCCCCAAAAAGAGGAGCTGAGAGGAGACAGGTGTCAAATGTAAGATGGTTCACTCACCCATGGACTCATAGCACGTGTCAAAAAAGGGACACATAAAGTACCAGAACTAAACTGACATACTGTATTTATTGCACAAATTTCCCCTAAAATTGGGAATGGTTATTATAATACAAGTGCACATCTTGGGAAATATATACAAAACCAGGAGATAACAAGTATGTACATTTTACCCAGCATTTTACAAGTACCACCATCTAAATAATTTAGAGAAAGCAAAAAATTGTCATAAAACATCTCTAAGAACTAATAGGGAAAACATATGCAAGGTGTAAAATCTGTTCTTTTAAACAGTTTCTTGTTCTTAGCAGCCCAGTGTTTGCCAATTGCAACAAAATCAAATTTGCTCATTTGTGTGCCTAGTACAATTAGGTTTCAGCCAGAAAATTAAGACATGTTAATAATGGAGATTGGGAGTAGTGGAAAAAATAAATCAAACATTAGTTTTCTATTCACATAAAAGAACAGTGATATATTTTAAGAAGTCAATTCTATATCCTGTAAAAATCCCTTTTCGTATTTAACAAACAGACATACGTACCACATTGTTCACGTACCCAAAAAGTTAACTCACAGAAAACTTCCCATCACGCAAGGGTTTTGGTTGTGTTCTGCCCACAATACTGCTGAGAGGTGGAGAGGCTGCTGCCGTGCCAGGAGGGACTGGCACTGTGGGAGGATGACGAGGAAGCTGCATCCGTGGCTGCTCCATCTGGGACTGACTGAGCACATCATTAATGCCATTACTGGCTGGTGCTGGGCAGAGACAGCAGGGAAAGTGCCACTCAACAGCCACCTCCTTCTCCTCTCGTGTCAGTAATCACTGCCAGCCATGCAAGGGCCTTTCTGGAGAGTCAAACCCATTTCAAAGTGACCCCAACAATTCGCTCTATGAAGGCTCAAATGAGGACCTGTATTCTCCTGTGAGGATCATTGTGAGCACAGCCTGGGGGATGCCAGGGTGAGGGTGCAGCTGCCCAGCTCCCTGGGCACGTGCTGTGGATGAACTCACCCACAGAACCTCCCAAGGCACAGGCAGGAACCCTCCTCTGCCAGCCCCAGCAGCACAGACACTGCCAGGTCACTGCTGCCGGTCTGTGCACAGCATGGTATCCTAACTACTGCCTGTACCACATATCCTAGCGAAGAGTTAAACATCCATGTTCTGAGTGCAATCCTATATTTCATTAGAAACACATTTACACAACTGGACCCCTGTTTTGTGCTCATTCCAAAAGCCAGATGTAATATAATTGTGTGGCAAGGAAGAGACATTTGAAAAATGGGAGAAACAAATCCTTGGATCACATATTAAACATGAGGTTTTCCCCTGCAGCAGTCAGCATCAGATTTTATATACAAAAGAGGTTCCAATGACACTGCCTGTATGAATGTTGGGGTCACTTCCTGATGTAGACTCAGTCCTACATGGAAGGGAGGGGTGGGTTTTGCCATGTAGATCTCCCTGGAACAGAGTTTTAGGTGACAGATTTTAAGTAGTACTGAAAAACTTCTCCAAATCCTGGCCCCAGAGAAGGAAGGGAGGAGAGTTCTGTCACTGACAGAGGTGGGGCAGGGATCTCTCCTATTGTTTTCAAGTTTATCAAATGGTTAAAATAGATTTGTACTTAAAGTAACTCTGCAAACAACAATAGCAGGCGTGCTGTACTATTGAAAAGATGATTACAGAATGATGTATTTATAGAAATTTTATACAATTTAGAGACCAAGTGAATATGTGTCTCCTACTTGTGTGGATAATTTAATCCATGAATTTCAATATACTAAACCTAACAGATGAAAACAGAAGCTAAAAATCAGCAACATTAATTGGCTGCTAGGACAAATATGGAAAGCAAAGCCTAGAATGAAGTGTCCAGTTAAACTGAGGTAGTAGAGCCTTCGAAAACATAATCCACCTCCCACTGTCTATTTACATTACTTACACCAGGCTGGGTCCATCAGCTACTCGTACAGCTATTGTATATACAATGACAAACCAGTGATGGCTGAGTAAAAGAGAAATGCTGAGAATAAAATAAACAACATTTCCTGCTGGTAATTACACAAGTGAGTAGAAAAGAGATTAGAGTTATCTGCAGCAAGGGTATATTTGTCAAAAAATAATTTGGATATTACTACACTATGGTGTAATCAATGTTCTTTTTTTTTGTAGAATGGTTTTAAAAAATGTATCAATTTGTTACCTGAGCCATTAAGGGTAATAGTCTACTCGTTTTGTCCCCAATGCTTTGGTACAATTATTTCTAGTTCATTATTTCAATAGCTGACTGACTGCTGTATAAAGAATATGATGGTCCAAGATTTTATATATCATACAAAAGTTAGAGGTAATTGTCATGTCATTCTGGGGAACCCATGGGGAAATTTCAGCCAACCGTTCTCTTTAGATTATTTTTGTTGTTAACATTTTGATTACGTTGATGAAGAAAAGCATCATTTAGTATAAAGCAACATTTAAACATTATAAACATTTAATACTGGTTACAGCATCCAGCCAAGAATCTCCATCGCTAGTTTGTCTGTTGGCCTGTTCCTCCGTTCTCCCTGTCACCCTCTGTCCCCCACTATTTCCTCTTCCCAGGAGAAAGATCATAAATAAATTCTGTAGCTGACTGTCATTAATAAGCTTCTTGCAAAAAAAACCACCAGGCCTCTGCCCCGTTCTTCGTCTGGGAACTATTCAGAATTGGACTATGATGTGAAAAAGTAGAAGTTGTTTACAAATCACTGCAGCTTGAGAATTACAGATCCTAACGTGATCCTCATCAGCTGCAGCCTGGCTGAAGGCAGCTGCTCTCTTGTTCAGTTTATAAGGGATGATGGCATCACGTATTTCTCAGAGCAGTTCTTCCTCCATTCCCCAGTATAAGTCACAGTCAGCCATTGCGGCAGAAACTGCTAGAAAAATGCATCTCTTCAGCTTTGCTAAAATCTCCACTTTTCTGTGGTGGAAATCCTGGGCTTACTCAGTTTTCCTTTCTCCTTTCTTTATCCTTTTTTATAAATTGTTAAGTGGGAGAGGAGAAGTCTCCAACTGTTTGCACACCATGCAGTCATATATGGAGGTGCTGCAAGCTCAACAAGCAGTTTGTTTTACTTGCTGCAAAGAGAAAGGAGCCAGAACAAGTTGTCATCCACTTTGTTTCCAGAGAAGCAAAAAGTCAAAGTCTGTGGCCTCTGGCATTTTAAAGTAGGATCTGGGCAACGTACGGAGAGTGAGTGCTCGCTACAGCTGCCAGCAAGGGGAGGTCGCTGGATTCAATCCTGAAAGGAAGCAGAAGAGTCATGTTTAATCCAGCCTGAAATGTCACTGGGCTGAACACGTGTCAGAACCCACACCGCCTGCTCGAGCCCCAGCACTTGCACTTGGGCCACGGGCTACACACTGCAGCTGCCAGACTGCTCCTCCCACCCCTCCAGATGCGCCTGCTCCCACAGTGTCAGCACTGCCTGAGCTCCCACCTGCCTGCTGGGTTTTTAACAGGGCCAACAAACTGGTGAGAAAGCAGATGGGGGAAGGAAAATTCCTGCCTAGCTTCAGAGTAAAGGGAATAATAGTTGGGGGACACAGTACAGGAGCAGAGGACCAGCTAAAGCTGCCATGTCCAGCACCACACATGTTCTGTGTGCCTTCCTGCTCATGCTGCACTCCTCCACAGGAAAACTTACTCAGAGCCTTCCTATAAACACCCCTTAAATAACTCCTCTGCCCATGCCCCACACCCACAGAGAGGTATTATGTGCCTTACATGACACAGAGAGTGTTTCCTGCCATGTAGGGAAAGTCAGCCTGGAGGAATCAGGTGCCCCATGTTGTTCAGTGACGACTGACCAACTAAGAAGGGAGTTTGATAAGCTCCAGAGTGCTGAACCCATCTTCCTGCCCGCAGGGAAGGCAGAAAAGCTGGGGGATCCTTGTGATTGAGCAATGCCTAAGGAGAAGCCTGAAGCCATGGGTAACTTAGGAGTTCCAGTCTCATTTAGGAATCCATTTTGCTGTGCTTAGGAACAAGCCCAGGTGGAGGGTGTGCACCAGGACACCCAGGGTAGCACTGCTGGGAGAAGTTTGTGACCATACCCCAGCACCACGCCCAGCTCCTTGACATGGACTCTCATCTGGCCCTTGAGATACTCAGACAGCATCTTGCTTTTGAAGTAAAGCTCCTGCAGCCGATCTTCCAGGTGCATCACACACTATAAAAAGCAAAAGGAGTTGTGTCAGGGAGAAGACAGAACCAAAGCAGAAAGCACAGATCCCACACCCCTGCTGACTGTTCTGTGGCCATGTCTAGGTGAGATATTCACTGGCAGGACTTTCATTTTTGAGCAGAAGCCTTTGACTACATGTTAAATCAAAATTAATGAGGCAGCTGTTTTGATAAGACTGGCATTTCAATAGGCATCACAAACAGCTGCACCAGAAGATGCACTGGCTATGAATACAAACTCTAGGAAGAGCCTTATGTATCTCTAACCTGTGAAGTTAAAGGATGCTTCAAAACAATCACCCTTGTGATTCCCATTTAGACTTACAAAGTTTGGAGATAAATTATGCTTGTAAAGCTGAAGAGTGGAATGAAGCAGGTTGGAGACGAGACTGGAGACTAACACTTCTTTTCCTAGTTTATTCTCAATCATTCTCCTCTGGCTACTGGCCACTTGCACCGTCCATTTGTCCGTGTCTGCAATAATGCAGACAGCTTCTGCAATGGGCTCGTCCAGAACAGGGTGCTAGGGACAAAAAATGAAGAGCAGAACCCCAAGAATGACAAATGACAGCACTCTTTTCACAAAACTTTTCACAGAAATATCCATCCTGGATATTAGGACAGCATTGCTGGGTAGCAGGATAGCATCCCAGACACTGCTTCACCTAAAATACATCTGCCCACATTGCATTCCATCCATTAAAACCAGTGGGGTTTTGTGAGTAAGGCACAGTCTTAGAAGGATAGTCTTAGAAGGCTATTTTATCTTTTCTTACAGGCTTTAAAGAATGTCACTGGCTGACAGTTACTTTTGGCATTTGATATAAAGAATTCTGACATATCTAAAGTGTATTTTAAACTCCTAAAACTGAAAGCACCAAAAATTCAACTTGTTGTTTAGTGTGGCTGTGTTAACGAGGTCAGATTATTCCCAGCTGTCACAGGTTTTTCTTCACGGGAGGCCAGCAGAGGGAGTTAGGAACCAAGCCTGTGCCTTGCCATCCCCCCCTGCTGGTTTCCACCTCTCCAAAGCCATGAAAAAAGGTTCAAAAAGGGAGTATTTGGAAACCCACTGTCCATCCCTAATAAATTTTCTGGGCTGAACTGTTAGCAATTATCTGCTTCCAAGGAGTCAGCAAGGGCATGCAGAGAAGGGCTGCAGGTCTAATGCACATTGTTGAAGTGAGAAGTAGGGAAAAGGAGACTTTTTGGAAGGTCTCAGGAAAGTGGCTTCTCAGCAGTCTGTTTTCCCTTATTCTCTGAGGAATAAACTAGATGGGAACAGATGTCACACTTTCAGTGACAGCCTGCTTTCTACTTCTTTTCTGGTAAAAGTGGGAGGAAATACCACACTTCCTAGTCATGCCCCAGTTCATCTAGGGAAAAGCAGCTGTGGAGGAGCTCCAACACATCAGAAACACGAGTTCTCTTCAGACCATTATCTTTACATTGCTTTCTCCATCTCCAATGAGGACAGTGCCAATTGGACACATGGACTACCACCCTAAAGAAGGAGCAATGTCTCCAAAATACTGAGCATTTGTGATGGAGAACACATTCTGCTGCACAAGCAGCAGCACATTGGTCAGACGTGCAGGGACAGAGGAGGGAGCAATGAGAGCTTCTGCAGCACTGCAGGAGGACTGTGTGCCCAGGGAGAGAGGCACAACCTCAGCACATGGGCTTGTTTAACATCATTCCATCCTGTGGGACACAACCATCAGCTGCCAAGCCTACAGGACACAGTGATACAGCTTAGCACTGAGATCCATCTTCCCAGGGCACAAGCCTCCCAGCTGGCTTCAGTAGGAGTCTGATCTTTCATGCTCCAGAACTGCAGTGAAATATCCACGTTTTTCAGATACATTAATTGAGAGCAGAGAAAAATTGGTGACCTGGGACTGGAGAAATCTGACAGGAGCTGTGACAGGAAATATTTCCACTTCCAGCAGGTTGTACCTTCACAAACATTTATCTTTCCCTACTGTGAGAAATACATTTACCAAATATAGCTTAATTACCTGCACAGCATGAGACAAATCTGACACCAAACAGTGCCTCAGCTTTTCATCACTTCCTATTCCTTGCAAAACAAAGTCAGGGACGTAAGAGGAACAGTAACCTCCTAGTAAGGATCTTCCAAAATTGGCAATACTGGGCTGGACAGAGTTGACTTCAACTAATTTTGACCTGCAAGAAAGGCATATCAAAGAGGTGTAAAACAGTAAACAGCAAATTCACCTTACATAGGTTGCATTTCTACTTTTTTCATATCTCTTCTATCTTGAAGTCAAGCACTTTTTAAAAAGTTTACAGTCAGCTTTTGCAGTCAGCTTATCATGGAAGCAGAGAATACAAGCCAAGATCACAATACACCATTAGTATTTTTTTCCAGACAACTGATCTCTCAATATTACTCCACAACCAGCAAGCTCAAGAGGCACTTTTCCAACCCCTGATGCCAAGCTAGGCTACAGTCCTCCAAATATGTGACATGAGAAGAGGCTCCATCTTTTTTAGGCTCTGTTAGTGCTGAACAGTACTTACCCAGGGAAGGGAATCTCATATTCCTCTGCCCAGTCTTCTTGCTCTCCTCCATAATAGTTACTGCCCAGTCTAGTTAGATCATGGCCTGTATCCTCACTCTCGCTGTCACCCAGGGCACTGTCTGAACTCTCATTTCTTGGAATGTCCCAGTCAATTCCCGGAGCCACTTTTTTCTCTACATTTTCCCTGTCCCCATGGGGGACACGAATAGAGATTTTCTCTCTTTGGTCCTGCTCATTAAAGCAGTTTTTGTACGTCTCTTGTCGAACAGAGTCCATAAATTTACAAAATTCACTAGGTGGTTTGCAAGCCTTTGTACACAGCTTTTTAGAAAATTCTAAACTACTGTTGTGAGCAAGAAGGTTCGCAGCTGCTTGCCCTGGAATATCGTCAGTAGTCTGGGTTTCAACTGAACTGTCATCAGTGAAATATTCATCAAACAGACTCATGCTCTCAGCACTGTATGGGTTTGAGTTCCAGCTCTGATGCTCACTAGCAACTTGAGGAAAGGGTTCAGCTGTCCCACAGTCTCTATTTTGGTCCTCAACAGTTTGTTTAGCTTCACAGTTCTGATCAGCAGACACTCCTGCCTCCGCTGCTGGCGGGCTGTGATGCCTGGCAATTTGTTCCACTACTGCCTGACTTCTCAGTTCGATGTCTGAGTCAGGTGACATGGAATCTCCGATGAGGAAAGTCACCTTTGTCTGAGCCTCGGCAGCGCCGCGTGGAAACGCGTCCATGAAGAGCTTATCGGGCGGCTTCTTCTCCACGGCAATGCCGGGGCTCCTTGTGCCCCCTCCCGCCTGGCTGCCCGCCTCCAGCGCATCCTCACTCCTCCACGCGCTGCCTGCTGGCTCCAAACAAGATTCTGTCCCCACACATTTCTCGGGTGAAGCTGACCCTGTGCACACCACAGTCTCCAGTTTGGTATCCAGGCAGGGCCTTGGTTGTGTCACATCCACGGCATCTTCCTGGCCATCCTCAGGAACGATGGTTCTGTTCTCGTCTGAAGAAGATTCCAGCTCTACCTTAGGAGTGCTTTGCATGTCTTCTCTCTCTTGCTGTGCAACACCTTCTATGTTCTGTGCGAGGGAAATGGGACACTTGCAGTATTTACAGCTGCAGTTGGGAGCTCTCATCTCTTCAGACTCGGTGGGGAGCAAGTTGCCCCTGTTCTTGTGCATCGTGACAAGCACATACTCAGACTCTTCCACTTCTCCTTTCTCCAGCGTGGTGGTGATAACAGTGCCAGGCATGACGATGGCCTCATCCTCCCCATTTTCCAGAAGGTGTGTCTCTTGAAGTTCAGAGCATCTGATGAAATAAGTGAGGAAATAAAGCAACCTCTGGACCAGGTCATGTCTTTTGCCAACCACGACTGTTTTCGCTAATCTCACAGGTGATCCAATGGCCCCATACAGGTCACCTAGGACAGGAAATTAAACACACAATTACTTGGCATCTTTGCAATAATTTATTCTTCTAACAGCCAGCTGTTGGGCCAGTTTTCAAAGACCAGGTCTACAAGAGAGAAATACTAAAGCAGTAGAGTTAAAACAGCTATGCTGTACTTTGTTTTCAGTAAGAGAATCCCAAAGATGCTGTTGGTATGATCTGTAAGGTGAGCCACTGGTCAGGGGGACATGTGACTTCACACATCAGGGAGCATTCACACCACCCCACTACAGCTTTGGAGGCTCATCTCCTGGGATCCTTATACAGCCATGGCAGAGAGGAGGCATCTGTGCCAAATTACCCTGGAAAGTCTGGAAAGTGGGCTGGACTTTTACCCACAAAAGAAAGCTGCAAAAGAAACAAACCCATGCCAGGAATGAGGACAAAAAGTGACCATGGCAGGTGCATGGCTGAAGCCAACCTCCTTCTCTTCCCTTCCCAGAGTTCTGCTATGGGTTGGATGGGGTGTTCTGGCTGTACTCGAGTCACCTGGGCAAGTGCCTGTGTGTTCTGGAGGTATTAGGGCTGAGGGGACAAGGAGTCCTCTTGAAGGCCACCCTAAGCCACATGAGGCCTGAAATCAAGTTTTCTTGCTAACACCCTGGCCATTCCTACCTGTACAATAATAGCACCACCTCACAAAACCTTCCTTACCTTCCCTAATCAAATTCCATGATTGAGTTTGTGTGCAGAGCAGGACGATCTGACCTCCCCTGCTCTTCTCTGCAGGGCAGTTATCAGACAGTATGACCAGCTACCCACTGACTGGGCTCTGAGACCTTCCCTGGCGGTTGCCAAGCTGTGACTTCCTGTTCTGCTTCACTCCGTTGTATTAAAAGTATGTTCACTTCTGATCAAAATATGAATTTTCTTGATTTTCTCATTCCAGAATGAGGTTTAGTGATAGTGGCATCCCACAACATAAAAGCAGATTTTCCTTACAGGAGGAGGAGGACCAGAGGAGGCTTGGAATCCTCCACCAGCACCAGAGCAGGGGACCTTAAGGGACCCAACAGAGAGGACTAAAGAGGACTTCACTTTTTGGCTAACATTTTTTAATGGATAATGCCTTAAAAACTTAAAACATAAAAAATCACAGTGACCACCTCTAAGCTTGAAACACACTTTTGTCTCATTTTGTATTGAAAATAAATAACCTGGGAGGGGAGTAAGCAGCATCTTAAACCTCACCTCACGCACTCCCATTTCTGTAAAGCTGCTGGGGGTTTAGGGGTATTTGCCACGTACCGAGCTGAGCCCACAGTGGGTTGTAGGGATGAGTTTTGGCCAGCATGTCCACACTCTGGGAAGAATGCTTCTCCAGGAAGATTCTTATTGGTGGCTGGCCATTGGGCATGACAGTGGGGACCCAGGCCAGGTGGTTAGTCAGCACTGCAGTCAGCAAAGCTGGTAAAAACCTGAAAGCAAAATGTTCAACATATTCGGGGTTTTTTCCAGATATACACTCAAGATGTTAAACTGACAGCAGCTCCAGTCTATATGGATCAAGGATTAAAGAAACAGCCTGACAAAATCAGCAGAGATCATCTCTTCAGCCTTGGTTCCTTGGGGAGAGAAAGGGTGGCTGGACCCTCCCTCCCACCCTGGCAAAGCTCTTTTCTAGAACACACGTTTAAAATAAAATGAAATATTCTAACTTTGTTATAAGACTTCCTATTTTGCAAGTTTGGTGTTGTAAAACATCTCAAAACACATTTAATTCACTCACTGCAAGAAAGCAGTGGCACTGTGTGGCCCCTGTACTCCAAAGAGATCCCAAACCCCTATGACTTGTGACTTTGGATGAGAAGGAAGACTATTGCTACCAAACCTGTAAAACAGCTGGATGCTGTGTTCTTTCACCTAACTATTGTGCAATTTCAGCCCATATGGCTGCTCCTTTTCAAAAATAACCCCCCCAAAGTTCTGTAGCTCAGCCAGCAAAGCTGTGTTCTTATGCTGGCAAAACAGTTTTCACTGGCTAAGCAATTAAGGTGAAAAAAACTTCCTGAAAAACATGAACTATCTGATTTACTGCAATGATAGAGCATGGTTTCTGCTCTGTGGAGTTTTCCCAGTTGGTTTTCCTGGCAGGAGCTTGGCCCAGCAGGCTCCACACACGGCGCTGTTGGTCACAGTGGCTCACGTGTGGGGAGGAAAAGAGCTAAATGTCTCAAAATAGTGTTATTAGAATAATTTACAAGCATCAGGAACCCTACAGCTTCCATGCAACCACACTAGAGACAGCCAAAGGAGGAGAGGAAATTTAAAACTAGATTGGCAAGGATAAAGGGCCTAATTTTTCTCATCACTTAAAATATTATATTTAAAATAAAGAAAACAAACCCAGATAAATGACTTCTTAAATGTAACCAACATGCACAGGACTCAGAATGGCAGGGATCAAAGGAGACAATCCCAGCAAAGACCCTCCACTGAAGCAGGAACTGATCTTCAGAAAATGCATTTGCACCCCTCAAATTCCCTGTGGTTTCTCCCATTGCACTGGGGCAGGAGCAGGCAGACCACAGTGAGCACTGTCACAGTGGCCACTGTCACCTTCCCCTCAGGGGAGAGAAGAGATGCCAAAGGTGGTGGCAGAGCTGGAGGATGGGAGCAGCAGCCCCTTCCCACCCTGCAGGGAGCAGTGCCCCTGACCAAACACCTGATCTGCTAGTGCCATTCCCACACAAACTACACTTGTGCTCTTTTTAGGACTTTAATGGAGATAAACCCTTTAAAAACTTCCCCTGCTCATGCCCTGGGAAAAGGGGACAAAGTACTGACAAAAGAGTAAATTTATCAGATTCTCCCAGTCTATCAGAAACTTTCTTTCTCAGTTTTCAGCATCTGCTCACAGCTGGGGCCTGAGGCCAGAGAGGTGAGTGAGCACTAAAGAGCACAGCAGTTCTTTAGTGGCATTTTAAAATTGTATTTAAGGTTTGTGGTCTGACAGTATTACAGACACAGCTCTTCCTGAATGCATAATCCTGCTCATCATATGATAACTGATTCTGCAAGATAAGTTAATGCATTTTGTAAGGTACCTTCACCCCCTTCCAGACATCCACACACATCACATACTTCCTATGAACATGTTTCAGATGTTCAGCCTCTACCAAGATTTAGAGGATTGTGGGGAAGCAAAAATTTAATGAGATAATTTCTAATTTGTTTCAAAAATAAGGTATTTATGGATGGCCTTTTGATTCTCTGATTACCAGGAATTAAGCAACTGATTTAAAAATTGGTTTGAAATAAAAAAGGACAATCACAGAAGTAATTTAGAAACTGAAATCCACCATACTGATTTTTAGAAGCATTTTCCATCAAGAAAGTGAACTCCTTCATGAAGCGGTGGCACAGCTGGTTCTTCTCTGGTGTCCCTGACATCATGGTGAGCCAGACAGGCTCCCCAATCCGTGGCATCGTGTAGAGATTGCAAATAGTTGTTCTAGAAAACAAAACCAAAAAATCCGGGAGGTTAAAGAAAAAACAAACAAACAAACAAACAAAAAACCCCAAACAAAAAACCCAACAGCCCCCAAAAAACCAAACTGAACAAAAAAACCCAAACAATAACAACAAAAAGTAGAAATCCCAGCTTGAAAGAATTCTGTGCAACATTTAGATCCAGCTATCATTTCTATCAGAAACAAAATTTCTCTCAGCAATCATTATCCAGACCATGCTGTTCATTAAATAGTACAAATTCACCTTTACCTCAGAGAGCTGAACCTCACAGGCTCCTCCTGCACCCACCTGACCTAATCCCAAACACAGCAACATTCCCTGGCACAAGTCAAGAGCTGCTCTGCTCTGAATGAAGGAATGGATCATTTCTTCTTATCTCCCTGCTTGTTCTTCATTTCATTTAAAACAAACTTCTGCTTTATTTATGACTAGGACAAGGTTGTATGTATCTGACTTATAACAATACCTTAACTTCCTCCTTGCTTTAAAAACTTGGTGTATATCCAGGCCAAGCCTATGAAGTGTGGGTGTGTAGAGCAGGGAACCAGTTCACATCTTCAGCTTTAAATAGAGAGTATGACAGTAAAGTCACCCTGTGGCTGTACCTATTACACACTCACCACATCCTTTTTGACTCTACAGAGGACAGCAAATGTATGCTTAAAAATTTGCTCTGCAGTAAAATACCAGATTAAAATCCCTCAGTTTACTGTTAAACTCTCTAAAATATAAACAAGTTATAGTTTAAAGTACAAAGCCTACATTATGACACTATGGGAAGCTGGATTTTTAACACAGTAGAAAAAATCCAAAAGGACATGGGAAATGACTGATCAATTCAGGTTTCACCCTGCCTAATGCACTACTTTTTCTAGGCAAAGTATTTTTGTTTTAAAAGGCAAAGATATACATTACCTTATTATCCCTAGCACCACCCCTGATTTATAAAGCTCTTATATCTTCTTTTCTATAGATATAAAAACCTCTGAACTTCTATTGTATCTTATATAGCTTCTCTGGATATCATAGTCTCAGAATTTACATTCACTCTCAGGAGCAGAGCTGTGCACAGCAGGCAGGCAAACACACTGGAGCAGCAGCTGCCAAATCTTCCATGGTTTAGTGTTTAAAGTGGAATTCCCAGGAAGTGAGAGCTGCACGTCAGCAGCAGCACAGCACATCCCTCCCTGCTGCAGGGGCTCCCCGGGGACGAGGGAGGCACCCCCAGTTACTGGGCACAGAAGCAGCTGGTGGTGACCCAGAGCTGCTCCCCAAAGGGCAGCAAAGGTGACTGAGGTCACCAAGGCTGCTCCAGAAGGAAGAAGGTGAGGGGGCAGTGGCTTTCTCTGCCTTGCTTTTCCTACTAATTTTCATCAAATACAAAATCCATCCTCTGTGCTCACAACAGCGAAAATCAACTCTGTCTTCTTCAAAGGTTAGACCTCCAAATCCTCCCCTGCCAGAAGCATGATGAGAGCACCACGAAAGAGTCAGTGTGCTGGAGAGGGGGAAGCTGAGTTACCTCTGCACTGCCCAGCCCCCCAGAGGCTCTGCTGTCTGCTGGGTCACTTTGGAGCAGCCTCACCAGCTGCTCCATGTTACCCTCTGCTGCTGGTCCTGCCCTGGGAGGAAAGCCCAGGCTGGTGACAGAGTGACAGACCTGAGCACAAGTCCTGCTGCCGAGACAGGAGCGGGGCACACAGCCAGGGACACCAGCACTGCCTCTGGGGCACCAGAGGGTCTCCAGCAGCACAAGCAGTCTTGGGGTACCGGGAGTTCATTCCTCTGCAGGGGTAACCTGGGGCTGGGGGGCTTTTATTAGGGGAAAGCTTTCTGTTCACAGCCCGTTAACTGGAGCAGATGTTAAAGATGCCAAAAAAAAAAAGAAGAAACCGCAAGTCCAGGGATCTCAAACTCAAGCAGTTTCAAAGCTCAAAACAAGTATGAACGCTTACACCCCCCAGACACAGCTGACCTGGGAATCTGAAGATAAACAGCACAACTTAACGTAAAATACAGCTTATTTCTCCATCCTATGCAAACTAACCCAAGCCAAGCCTCTTGCACCTCGGCTGTTTTGAAAAAAGAAACTACTTCTATACTGAAACCAACATATTAAAATACTTGTTTTCGTTGAAAAGATAGCCCGAGTCTTGTGACTCGTTATTTACTATTCTGGTAACCCTGGCTGCATCTGCAGCTGATAGTGTTTCCTCCGAGCCAGATCAGATTGCCTGGCCCGAGGCCAGCAGGCATGTGACTGCAGCACAGGGAACCCTCCACGCCAGGAAGGCAGCAATGGCACTGAGACCAAGGGCAAGGATTAACTGCTTCCCAGCTCTTCCAACAGCCAGGGAAGCTCTCCTGCCAGATAGCAAAGGGCAAAAACGAAAACAAAACAAAACTAAAAAAAATGACACAAAGAAACCCTCCTCAAACACTACAGGGAAGTTAACTGGATTTTAAAAATAACAATCATTAAAAACCCACTTGGCCCCTCTCCTCTTGGCCATCTGCAGCAGCACCCCCTCCCCTCCCTCCCCACACACACACCAGCATGTGAGGGAAAGCTCAGCTAATGAGAGACTCTGCTCTTTTGAGGGTTCTGGTACATTTAAATTGGTTTATATTTGGAAACGCCTCTGGGAGGTTGAACTCCAGCCTGGAGCTCCCAGGCACCTTGGCCCCAGCAATGCAGCGTGGAGCACAGGGAGCAGAGGAGCCCCTCAGGAAACACCTTCACATCTCACAGGGTCTGAGAGCCATGAAGCCCAGCCTGGCCAAGCAACTAGGGAGCCCTGAGCCAAGGCCAGCCCAATTCCTCTGGGGTCTGCCTGCCCTGTGGGCACAGGTGGCACCAAGGTGAGCAGCCCTGCTCCAACAGACACCACAGCACAGCTGCTCCCTGCTTCACCCTCACCCACATACACCCCCAACCACCCTCGATTTAAGGACCAATTTTCAGCACCAATCCGAGACATCTTTTCCTGGTGCTGTACAAATCAAACAAGCCACATAGCTCCTCATGGATGAAAGCATCCTGCTGCAGCCCCTTCCTCCCCAAGGAAAACACAGTGACCCTCAGCACTGTGCCCCCAAAGCAGCTCTGCTATTTAGGAGCCACACCATAATGGCAAAGAAAGAAAATTATCAGTGGTTTACAAAGCTTAATTCACATACATTTGTTTCCTATCCTCATTCCTTCCTTCCAAAGACGATTCTTCCTTTTAAAGGAAGAGCAAAACAAAGGCAATCCCCACTGCAGGGAATGCAGGAGCGGGGCTCCCCCAGAACTCAGCGCCCGTGCTGGCACCACTGAGCACAACGCTCAGTTCACAGCAGCATAAGCTGCTTAAAAATTACTGGCAGAAAATGGGATCAAATCTGTCTGCCAGAGAGCAGAGAGGTGTTTCCCCAGGCCCTGCAATCAGGGTTTCCTTGCCAGCCAGCATTTGTGCCACACAGGTATTAGTCACATGCATAATCTGTGTTATCAATGTGCTGCGTTGGCCCCAGGGACCGGGGGAGCCAAAATGTTTATGCAAGTACAGTAGCTTATTTCGTAAGTCATGTGTCTGCACAGCTGACATCCACAGAGAGTTCTAAGCCTCTAAGTCAAGTGTTAATAGCTACACCCATCAGTGCTTCAGAAAATTAAAAATTGCTGTAAAGTGACTAATGATGCAAAGGTAGGCCTGGAGCTGGGTACCAAACTGATGGCAAATTTATCAACAGTCTCGATTTGCAGAAGCAGCTTGGGCCTTCGAGAGAAGGCAGTTTTGTTTTCCAGCTTGGACCCAGCTCCCTTTTTGCAGGCAGAGGAGTGACCTACAGCCACAGCCCCTTCCCTGCAGAGGGGACTCTGGGCTGCCATGCTACCTTCCCTGATCAGCAGGGCAGCACATCTCCCATGCCCACTGATCTGAGGTTATTCTGATCACCAGAAAAGTGCACATCAGCTACTCTTAAGCATCTCTGAAAATCTGGGGGGGTTTAAAAAAAAAAAACAAAGGAAAAAACAAAGAAAATTCTCCTTAAAACAACTAGACTGCAATGAGTTAAACCAGCAACAGGATTACATTTTAGAATCACCAGCCCACTGAAGTCAGTACCCTTCTTCCCTCCAGCACAATTTGCTAAGAGGACAGGAATCAACACAAGTCTCAGGTTCACCAAAGGACTTGTCTCCTGACTTCCCCGTGACTTCAGTGGGAAAGCAGACACCTAAAGAGATAATAGTGTCCTAAATGGGTTTGCTGAACCTGTGCCAAAGCATCTTTGCATCCAGCCTTTGGTATTTAAATATACCTCTCTCTTCTTACCAGACTCATCCTGCATTGCTTTGAAAAGCAAGGGGGTCTTGCATGTCACAGAAATGAGGATGACATGCATGTCACAGGGGCACAAGGACCCTGCCTAGACTGGGGGCACCAGCTGCTGCCCACCTCTGAATGCAACCCTTTAAAAAACCCCAGCAAAACCCAAAAATTGCCAAAGGCTGCTGCCCCAGGAAATTAATTTCCATGAAATTAAACTGGATTTAATTAACTTCATTACACTATTAAAGAGCAATATTTATATCACCATGGAAACCTCTGCATAGAACTGGTGGTTACATGCTCCCAGTGCTGGTTATGCAATGGCCATGTCACGGGAATGATCCCAGCTCCTGGCATGCAGTGAGTCCAACCTGCCTGTGTCTGCTGGGCAGTGCTTTCTTCCTCAGCCTGACCACAGCAGCTTCCTCACCCCATCCCAGCTCAGCACTGCTGAGTGTCCCCCCAAAGGAAAAGCCAGCACAGGGGATTTGGCCTGTGTTTTCAGGGCTTTTTTCCTGCTTTTGACTTGGGATAGGTGCCCCTCCCCAGCCCTCTGGAACTGTTTAACTTGGAAGGACAAAGGAGAACGGGCAAAGTCCGCTGAGTATATCTTGAGGGGGAATGTTTTGGGGGGAAGGTTTGGAAAACAGCTGGGGAGCTGGTGTTAACAGAGGGTGGGAAGGCACAGAAAAGGCTCAGGGAGAGACCTGGGAGGAGAGACAGGGCAGAGCTGTGGGAGTGGAGGAATCATTGTGGCTGCTCCGAGTTGCTGAACTTGTCTCAGGCCCCTGGGCTGGATCAGCGGCTCCCAGCAGTCATGAGCTCCCTCTGCTCCCTCTCTTGGCACAGCTTAGCCATCCACCTCTCACCACAGGCCCACGTGCTCCCTCTCTTCTGCCTTCTGTCCCTACAGGACATATCCTCTGCCCTTCCTTGTGACTGCCTGCAGGTGAGCTTCTAAAAAAATTTAAAATACACTGTGCCTTCACCCTGCAGCACCACCTAATCCATGGCATTCAGGTAAGAAGTGGAATTGTGGAAAAGTAAGTGAGCCCTCAGGATCCTTCTCTGTTCAGTAACATACATCCTGATGTCAGAAATTTCTTTTTATAACATCAGAGACCTGTCTTCAATAATGTCTCTAAAAAGTAGCTCTAAAAAGTAGTGGCTGTAAAAGGAAGCACCCTGCCACTCCCATCTGAGAGGAGATGAATCACTCCAAACAGAAGGATTTCATCTTAACTCCCTCCCCATGACTTCAACTACAGAAAGAAAATACAGCTAAATGCCAGGGATGTGCTTATCTGTGTTACTTTGTATAATACCTGTTGAACAGAGAATCTCTGCAGGTACCAACAGCCAAAGATTATAGCACTGCATTTGACTGGGGTATAGACAGCTCTCCCTCTTTCTAGCTGTTTTTCTGAAACACCTTTGGAGCACAGCTTAGAGAGAGGTGAGCTTTGCTCACACATCAGGACAATACACACTAGAGGAGGATTTCCTTAACAGGGCTTTGCAAGGCTTTCCCCCCCTCTCAACAGGCCACAAAAGACCATTTAAGAGGTCACTGGGAGCTTCCTTATCACCCTAAAACATAGGAAACTTTGAACATCTGGGTCCTGTTCACACAGGACTGATGGACACACACACTTGGAAAAATCCAAAACCTCAGACACATTAGGATGCCTTGGTATCACCAGTCCTTTGCTGTACTAACTTTTGCAGATGACTTTAGACATTTTAAGTTACTTATCCCGCACTACGAAGATCCTTCTAAAACAGCTCAAGTGCTTTTGAAGAAAGAAACAGAAAAGACAGGAGACATATGGCTGACCTGAACTCATTTAGGGCATCCACAATTCTGTTATATGCCAAACTCCGCTGGCTGGCATCAGCTGATCTCCGACTCATTTTCATGGCCTTGAAAACAATCATTAAACAGATAAGTAACACAGAGCTACAGAAGCACAGAAAATGGAAAACCAAGTCATGTGTTTGACTTTATCTTTTGTTCAGCTGGTCATGCAAATAATTTTTTTAAGTGATAAAGTGACGATCCAAGTGCCAACTTTCCCATCTGAGGGAAGACAGGTGAGGCACATTTGCAGCTTCTGCCTCTTTTGTGCTTTTCACCATTCCAAGCATAAAAGGGGTCAAAGTTTTAACTGCAGTGATGCAATTCCCACACCCAACATCAAGTTGATCCCACTTTTGTAACTAGCAACAGGAGTTAGAAATTAATCTGACAGGGCTGGGAGAACATACACAAGTGCAAGAAGCCAAAGCAACTATGTTTACCTGTTCTATTGCACTCTTCAGTTTGTTCATGTGACTCTCAAAAAGAGGGAAGTGTGAAAAAAAGAACTCGTTAAATTTGTTGTTTTCATCTTCATCTCTTGAGAGTGAAAAAATAACCCCAATTGCTATTTTTTTCTTCCTAACAATTCCTGGGTTTGGACCAGAGCTGTCATCTGACAAGTTGAAGCTTTCATCCATGGACCTTTGGAGCAGGAACAAAAGGGAAAGTTAATGTAATCCACTGCTTAAAGTTGTACCTTGGTTTCCTGTGTGATTCAGTTCTTGAACATTTAACTTCAACAAACGCCTTTTGCTTGAATGTGTTGTCAAATCATCATCTTTGATAACAACCCCTTTGTGATTTTTTACAAACATCTATTAATTGATTCCGCAATCACAAAACTCTGGAACCAGATACAAAGTGTTTATAGGATCAGAATATGGTATTCTAGTTCTCTCCCATTCCTGCCAAGAATTTGTGTTTTGAGTATGACTTTAGGGCTTCTCATCCTCAAAACTATAGCCTACAGATTTACACGTCGCTGAAGGCTTTCCAGTTAGTGAAAAAACAATGAACGCCACGAGGAACACAGAGACTAAGAAAGATCAGCCTGACTTCCACCTCTGTAAATACCCCGGTGAGAGCATCGGCAAGAGCAGATGTACACATGCAAGAGCAGAAGCAGGCTGACAGTGGTGTATGGGCAGCAGGCAGCACTTCCACCCCCAGCTCACCATCGAGGGAAGACGCCGTTCTCCAGGCTGGTGGTCTGGCTGCGGCGCCAGCGCCGCTGGTAGCTGCTGGCACAGCTCTTGTTGAACGAGGAGCCCGGGGATGGAAACGGAGTGATGAGCAGACTGCTAAGAGATGCTGCAAGAACAAGAGGAATAAAAACCTCTCCAGAAAAAAAGAGCATTTGGAATACAACACCAGCAACTAAACCAAGTATCTCAAGATATACTGGTGTTGCTTCTCAAGTGCCTTGTCTTTTGCTTATCTAGGTTTCTAATATAAAAATAACCAGTTTATAATGACATTAACAAGCCATACAAGCATGACAAGGGTGGGACAGTCCTGCTGATTTACATAATAGATAATGCACAGAATGCACCTTGCTCAGCAACCTGAGTATCAGGAAATAAATTCCTCGTGGAAAGGAGTAATGTTGATCACATCCTTTAACAGCCTTTACAATCCTAGCCCAAGTGTCCAACATCCTGAATTTGGAGGGAGGAAAGGGGTGCTGTTGAGGCCAATTCATGTTTTAACATTACCATCATAGGAACACAGAATCACAGAATGATTTGGGTTGGAAGGGATCTGAAAGCTCGTCTGATTCCATCCCCTGCCATGGGCAGGGACACCTTTCACCAGACCAGGTTGCTCCAAGCCCCATCCAACCTGGCCTCCTGGATTTGGAAAGGAGCTGACGGCAATTACTGTTTAGAAATGCTGCAAGTTCATTTTAATATTTAATCTGCCTTGCTTATTTGCAGCTTGTTTAAAAAAAGACACTGCTGTCAGGTTACTGTGAGGTGCCCAACACACACCCTCAACACCTTGCACCATCTGGACCTGTACAGAGAGGTGTCATTAATGTCACAGAGCAAACCAGAACAATCCCATTTCAGCACTACTCCATGATGTGCAGAGATCCCATGACAAATGAATATTTTTGGAGTTTACAGGGTTAACACATGGAACTGCCATTACCAGATCTTGCTATTCCGCTGTCTCTGTCCTCATTCTGCTCCCTCCCAGGCATATCCATAGGGTTGCTGTGAACTGTAAAACAAGGAATACCAATTAGCAGGAGAATGTACAGTTCTTTTCTTGTTTGCAGATCTCCATGTAATTAATGAAACAAAAACATGCTCATTAATTCAGATCAACAGCACTGCACAAGGCCATCACCAAGAAAGGCTGCTTAGCTGAACAAACCAAAACACTTACCTGAGAAGCCTTTATGTGTTTTTCTCAAGTCCATACACCTATTTTAGAGCAAACTAAAACGAGTACTTTGTTTCTTTCCACAGATAATTTTCAATAAAATTTGATTGTACCAAGAGGATGCTGGTCACATTTGTACACTCAGTGTATAGGCAAAAACCCACCAAAACTCAAAATAAACGCAACTTCATTCCTACACCAGCTTTCTCAGGTATTATATGTGTATTTTTAAAGGAATTGATACTTTTAAGTTGTGAGCAGTGTATTGGTTGTTCAACTAAGCTGTAAGCTGTCCAGATTCACAGTCTGCGTATAGACAAGATCAAAGGTCTTGACAAGGCTCAACAGTCTTTAAATGTGATATATTTTACAAATATGTGTGTGAAATAAAGCTACTCAGCCATGGAAATAAGATCCACTAAAGGAAAGAAATGTCCATTTTGAATTAATCTAATTTAGCTCTAATTTTTACAATTTGGTTGAAACCAATCCAGATCAAAATAGCTTGACATCATTGTGAAATATTATCCCCATAAATATTAATTCCATATTTAAATATTTAAGTTTCCAAAACAAAACAACACAGACAATCCCAAAGAGGACAATTAAATGCCTGCTGTCCTCTGGGGTTTTAAGGAATGTGTCCAAAAAGGTAAGGGAGCAAACACCACTGTCCATTTTCTTTTTTTTTCTTTTTTTTTTTTTTAATAAATATGAGATCTTATTTGCAGGGCTAAACTACAAATCCACACAGTTTGTCACCCCAGCTAGACTAGCCCCACAGCACACAGCACACAGCAAACCTGCAAAGAAAGAGGCGCTCCGGATGAGGCGGAGCGGACCTTGCTCTGAGAATGCCCGCCTGGGGCTGCAAAGCTGGGAAAGACCTACATGGCAAAACGTAAAATACACATCAGAGAATGAGGTTAGTAAAGCAGAACAGTCCATAGGGAGGGGGCCAGGGCAGGGAAAGGTTTGAGCCAACATAAATGCAGAGTAACACAGGCAGGAGAACAGCTCTGAGGCTTTACCAGAACGCTGATGTGAGGATGAGTCTCACAGCTGGGCTATACAGTATTTATAGATTAAAATAATAGACCCAGCTTTCTACTATCTCCCATACAAGGATGGGAGGATCTCAAAGGGGCTTTTTTTTTTTTTAAATTTTAAGGTTGAAAAATGATTAATTTATGCAGGCTCAAAGCCTAATTTGACCACAAACAGGAGATTCATCACAGAGTATAATGTTTGTTTTAACATCCACACTGGTGGGGTGCCTGGGAACACTGCTTCTGAAGAGAAGGAGGAAGGGGGAGAAAGAAGGCAGGAATTCATCTTAGTAGAAACAACAGAAAATTATAGGCTGAAGTAGTTCTGAGAATAGTCAGTACATAAGTTGAGTGAAATGATCCCATAGAAAATAAATGTTAGCAGTCTCAGTAGTTCATTTAAAAAGTAATACTGGATTATACATATACCAGGGAAACAGTGTATTTACTGTACACAGAGCCACAAAAAACACAATTATTTTTAAAGAGTTAATTGCCAGTCCCTCTCCTGTATTTGAACCCAGTGCTCACTCAAAGTTTTCTGATTATATAAAACACAAAGGTTGCACCTCAAAGCTCCCTTCCATTCTCTTAGGCCTCCAGTCATTAAAGGGAACACATGACCAGGGCTGCTTTGTTTTTTTTTTAACCAGCACATCTGAAAAAAAGCACCTTGTAAATAGTTCCCAGCCAAAACACATAGACCCTCCTCCTGTCACAGGTGAGGCAGGAGCAGTCTGTGCTGCTGAGCACCGTTGTTAGAAATGCTGCAGTTACAGATTAACTCCTCTCCCTGCTTTACCTAGGGTTCCCTCTGTGCTCAAATGGGAACTGTAAACAAAACACTTGTTGAAAACTTGTGCAGCTCAATCACAAAGAAAACTTCAGGATCCTCTTCTTGCTGGCAACCTTGTGCCTCTTGCCACACACCCTTGCCCAGAGGTGCCCATACCTCCTGCTCGGTTCTTGGGACAGTCACCTCACAGCTGGACACAGGTGAACAGCTGGCACTGGCTACACCTGAATCACTCCATGCCTAAGAGCTGCATTATCTGAACTGGAACTTGCAGTTTAGATCACTCTAATGCTACAGCAAATTTCTGCCAGGCACAAGCCACAGCAAACCCTAACAGTAAATGAAGGTGATCTCCTGTCTCTTAAATCAGGCACCACATTCACTGCAAAAATCACAACTGAAGCCTGAAAGGACTGTGGGAAATTAATTTGTAGGTTGTAAGGTTCTTACAATCTTAACTGGTTTCCCTTACAAATGGACTACTGCAAATTATTTTAATGACGTACACAGCTCATGAGCTTGAAAAGCATTTAAGCCCATGCTTGGGCACAGTCTTAGCAAAGTCAATGTGAAGGAAAGCAGTAAACATCTCTAAGATCAAGAACCATAGCAGAGTCAGAAACCCATTTAAGAGTATCACAGTCATCAAATATACTCCTTACTTCCAATCCTATAAAAGCATATTTTACATACAGCAATATCCTGCAAAGCAATTGTGAAATTAAGCCCCTTATTCCACCTACAACAGACATTTCCTTGGAAAATCAACAATCAAAATGAACAGAAAGAGGGGAGAGAGCCATGGAACAGGCTGCTACACTGGACAACCAAGCACTGAAGTCCAGTCCTATCAGCTCAACTGCTCCCAAGAGGAAAAGCCAAGACCTTTGTTATCTAATGTTCACAGAGCCTCCACCCACAGCTCTTCCAGGGAAGCCAAGTACTGAGGACACCAGATGGTTTCTCAAGACTGCTTAGCTGCCATGGTCAGCCAGAGGAGAGAACACAAAGATATTCTGTCTAATCTGATCCAAAGCTGCAGCGCAGCTGGGCAAGGTTAACTGAGACTCGGACAGGACACGCGGCTACAGCGCTCAGGTGGGCAGAGTACAGAGCAGAACGAGAATTATTAACGAAAATACAACCAGGGAACTGAGCCAGGCAGAGTCACTCCTGCCTGATCAGAGATATGCTCTTCAGGAATTTCTAAAGAATGTTATTTTCCAACATTTTCTGCATTTGAACTTAAGTATATATAAATATTTCTGTTATGTACTTTATATACACATATGCAGCTGTGTATGCTGAATGACTGCTAATTCCCTGAACAGTCCAAGTTATTCTCCTCCAAGCTCCATCAGCATTAATTTTCTGTTACATCTTCAGCTTTTTTTAAATTTGATTCTATTTAAAGGATTTGCATGTTCTAGAATCTATGATTACTCAATTAAAGATATCAGCAAATAAAATCTGTTTGCAATTACCTATATTCCCAAGAAGTCCATTCATAATTGTACTGTGGTCAGGCTTTAATGTATTGCTGTCTTGATTAATGAACTCAAGACTGTCCTGCAACCTATAACAAACATAAAACATATAACAAACCAGTGATTTGCATTTCAGTAGAATGGAGAGATAGTTCATTATAGTCAAAATGGAACAGACAAGGTAAGAACACTGGCTTCTACTGGAAAAAGCTTTCATAGCCTAAGCCACATCTTCAGATGGGTCACTTAAGAACAGAAAACAAATATTTTTCTAACATATTTTTGCAATATTTTTGGGGTTTTTTTCATCTTGGACTGAACCCCCAAGGTTGCAGGTAGGTACTTTTGTACCTTACAATATCAAGCTTCACCATGTCAGCATGGAAGGAATGGTTCATTCATTCCCTCAGAGCCAGCTGAGGTGAAGACAACCATGAGGGAAAGGTGAGGACACCACTGACAGGATGTAGCAAGGAGTTCTTTTTTTAGAGAAAGAATCTGGAGGGTCCAAAGAAAGTCCTGTGTCCTTATTTGTGTTCTGCTTCTGTGCAATAGCTACAAAGCGCAGGGCACTCACGTGTTCAGGCTGCCGTAGATGCTGCTTCCCGTGCGAGCTGTGAACACCTTGCTGAGCATGAGCTGGGGAGGGGAGCTGGGGACAAGGAGGGAAGATGTCAGTCAGAAACAGTGCCAAGACAGGCTCTGCCTCCCATTTCACAGCCCTCCAGATTTTATTGACCTTAACACGACAAAACAGCCTTTTATTTCAAAAATGACATCAGACTGACTTCAAAGCAAACACAGAAATGCATTTTACTCTACACTTGTGCCATTCAATTCACTGTTTATCAGCACTAAGGAGTGAGTCTTCTGAAAACACCTGCAGCAAACAGTTAATCTTACCGGATCTGATGAATTTTCAATGTGGAGCCCTTGTAGCTCATGGCCACAGAGCCAAACATCATCTCTCCAAGCATGTTGGCATCTGAGGAGCACCGAGAACCCTGCAAAAATTCAAATCCACCAACATTTGGGTAGAAGCATTTTAGAGGCATGCTTCTACTAAGGCAACACACAAGAGAGAAAATCTTCCTTATTTAAAAGATAAATATGTAAAATATCTTGCTGGAACACTGTTGAACATGCAAATTTGAACAGTTCAATCAATCAGTCAATAAACAGTTTAATGCCAACAGAGAAAGTGATCTTCACACTGGCTGTGAGCTCAACCACTAAAATCATGCAACAAACCAAACCCACCTAGGTGAGAGGAAGCAGACCCAATGACACTGAGCCAGGGGACTGAACTTTTAAGAATGTGTTAACACTGAATTCAGCTCACTGAATTAAGCCTAAACCTTGTTCCTGCTTGACAAGAAGAATCAGCAGTTCATTGGAGATGTTAGACTTTGCAATGGAACCAAATTGGACCAATGTTTACTTGACAAAGACTGATTCATAACTTATCATGGATGATATTTTATATGGGATGAATCTCTCCCTGGTGCTTCTGTGATGGCACCAGAAAAGAGCTGCAGCATCATGATGCCAGGCTAAAGTGCAATTCCTGCTTCTCTGGGGGCAGGAGCTTGCTGTAAGGCACACAGGCTAAATACCAAGGAGCAAAGTCACTATACTGCATCACTGGCTAGGGCAAATTCTGCAAACAAAACCCTAAAATTAAAAAATTACTCAGGGCAATCAACTGGAGACAACTGCTCGGCAGACAGACTTCTCATTTGTCATTTTCAATGACTGTGATTACTGCCCCTTTGTCCAGGGCTGTTTCACCTCCAGGTCAGCAGAGTGTAAGTGCTGGGTCTCCACTTGTGCCTTGCCCTGAATAATTTAAAATGTGGTGATCACTCACTAACAGAGCTCAGCCAGCTCTCAGGTGAGGAGGTTTGGCACTGTGGAAAAGAGCAACATGTTTCAGTCCAAGTGTGTGGTAGCACGTAAATTACTCCATTCCCTGGCGTAATCCTTCTAAAAGACCCCTTAAACCCCTGCTGGAAGATGCTCAGTGCATCTCCATATTCCTCATGCAAGCTCTGAACAACCAGCACCCTGAGTAACCATGTATTCTACACAGGACTGAAATACAGAATGACAGAATGGTTTGGGTTGGAAGGGACCTGGGAGCTCATCCAGTTCCACCCCCTGCCATGGGCAGGGACACCTTCCACTAGCCCAGGCTGCTCCAAGCCCAGTCCAGCCTGCCCTTGAACATTGCCAGGGGCAGGGCAGCCACAGCTTCTCTGGGCAACCTGTGCCAGTGTCAGACAGTGAGCCTGGAGCACAACCAAGGACAGGGTGTCCCCACCACAGACCCCTACTGGGAGCAAGAACAGCCGTGAACATCCCACTCAGTGTTCCTGCTCACACCAGCCCACAGAACAAGGGCAGGAACAAGGAAATGCTCATCAGCCAAAAGGCAGCACACAACATTTCTCAATTTTTAGTTTTTTTCAATCACTCTCAGTTAAGCTGATGATACTTTTAACAGCCATACTTTTAACCTGTGAAATCTATCCCTGCAAGGAGAGAGGGGATGACTGAAAGCAGAAACTACAACTGTAAAAATGAGGGTATAACTCCAAGCTTTCTAGGTGTTCAATGACAGGGCAAAAGCTGATCATTAGCTGGGCCTCAGTGAAATTTCCATCTCTGCCTCCCAGGACATCCCACTGCTCAGGTGCACTGCAGGCAGTACTGGAAAAGCTAGAATTTAAAACCAGTCAGTATGAACCAGCAGCTCCAAGGAAATCTCAGCATAGATGTTAATGACTCCAGGAAATAACAGGTTTGCCAGCATCACAAAATCCTGTCTTAAGAATACTGCAAATTACTACAGCCTCACGCTATGATTGTTGATTTTAAATCCGTTGCAGATCTCCAAATGAAGGACACAATTCTGATTAAATGTCAAGCTCTTGATGGTGGGCTTTGATTTCAGCTTTCTGCTGTTGTGAAAATATCATTCTAAAGCTCAGTAAAAATACTTTAAGTATTGATTTTCTTTGTCAAACAGACAACTTAAAGTGAAAATCAGCTGCTTTCAAATTTAATTATAGGGGTTTCCCTTTCCTCTGAAAGACAGTCAAGCCCTGCTGAAGGCAGAGTGTGACAAGATGAGCCCATGGCCAGTTCAATCTGGCATTCCCTCTACAATTAATAACAGTAATTTTACCATGCATAACCAAAGACACATATTTCATGCATTTAGCATGGAAACACTGTTACAGCTCAACTCTTTGGGCCTCTAATGCTGCAAAATACAGGTCACTCAAGACCAAAGCAGAGTACAACCAGCTGGGGAAGGGGGTTAAATACTCAAACTCAAACAAAAAGTAGCCAAGCAGCATCTGTCAAAAAGGGCACAACCTGGAGCACTGACAGCCTGGACACAAAACAACTCCTCAGGTCACAATTTAGAGCTCCCATAAAAACTGATCATAAAATACCCACAAAGTGTTTGTGATTGCACATTAGCATATTAGAGGTGGTAACATCTGCATGATTTGGAAATTACATTTCTAAACATATTTACAGTTTTTAATACTCCCTTTACTGTATATATTGTCTTGTCAATAACTAAGTGTATCTGTAAATTAAAAAGCCAATAAGGAAATAAGTGTTAAATATGGGACATAATTACAAATATGGAAGCCTGGAACAAATCCTCTGTATTTCACCTTGCAATTAAAGTTGTTCACATATAATCAAAGTGTATTTAAACAAGAAAACATAAAGCAGTATTTTAAAAATCCCACAGTATTATATTATTTGAACTTCCATTTTATAGCCTTACAAAAAACAAACAAGAGAACTTATAAATACTGCAAATCCACTAAGTAACCTCTGAGGTTACAGACACAGCAGTTAGAACATAGGAAATGCCAGGCTGAGTGAAGTCTGGACAAACTTACTCTCACTCCTCTGCATACCCAATACTAAATTTTATTGCACATTGAAGAATTCTTGTATTTTTGTCTCCCTGCTCACGTGCTGGGGAAGCCTGGAAGGAGTCTGATGAATGCAGTAGACAGTTCACAATAAATATGCTGTGGAAGACCAACTTCAGCTGAAAGTATGTGGCACAGTCACACAGCCACTGAGATTTCAATTCAACTCAGTAACATTTTGAGTGAGTGACACACATGAGGAAATGGGAACTTCAAAAGGAAAACTTTCCACAGCTTTAAAATACACCCTCTCATGCCAAACACTAGAATTTATTTTCTTTAGTAACATTGAGCATTGTTTGCATAGAGCCTGCTCTGGAGGAGAGCCAGTTTCTGGGTAGTGGGGGGCATGGTTTTTCTTGGGCACACAGTGCACAAAGGAGGTTGCTTTGTGCTGGAAGGGAGCTGCTGACAGAAACGTCTCTTCCTTTCATAACCGCAGTTAAATGCCCTGCCAGGAAGGGAGGAACGGAAAACAGATCTTCAGCCACCTTACCCAAGCTGTGGAAAAGAGTGTGATGAGACAGAGAAAACAAGAATACACAGCTTGCCAAATATAGCAGGAGTTAACGTGACAGTAGGAAAGTCAGCACTGGAAGCTTCTTCATTTCTATCTATGGGAGATTAAGACATCAGTAGTATTGTACTCCAGAGCAGGTTGTGGAGATAGCAGCTTCCCTCAAACACACAATTACTTCATTACAAAGAGTGAAAAGGGCTTAGCTCTATTTTAGAGTGGCTTAATATAAAACACTTGTGATCTGTGGAAGGAGAGATGACAAAAATATATCCGTGTCAGATGACTCTAGCTACTCTCATGGCCAAAATCTCTTATATAAAATGGAACTCAAGTGCACCGAATCCCTTAAAAAGCTGTTACACAGACCATCCCTACAGACAATGCGTGTCTCTGTTATTTCCCTGGCATTTGACAATGAAATAGACTATTTCATCTACACCAAGATATTTGTGCCTAGTCTGATCACACCAAATGAGTGTTATCACCTGCATCACAAAAATGGAACAAATGCCCTGGAGAAATCGCTGCCATTCAAGACATCCCAAGAGAACCAGCTGGTTGGTTTTAGACTTGATAACACCCAAAGCTACAGTGTAAAACACTCCTGAGTCATATCCAGTATTTTGGTTCTGACTGAAAACTGCTCTCCACTGCCAGCCTCTCGTTTCAAGTATTTAAAACAGTTGTGCCTCACCTGCTGTTAGCATTTGACATGCGTTACAGAGGAAAAAAAAAAACAGACTCACCTGGTATTTTGGGCATTGCTCTTTTGGATCAGAGAATGAGGAGGATGAATTGATTGAACTATCCAAGGAAGAAGAGCTGTCTCCTCCAGGCTTTAGTTGGCAGCATTTCCCAAAAACTCTCACTTGAGCATCACTGCAGAGTTTCTGAAATAAAGACCACACATGTGACACATGTGACTAAGACCCATGAGCTGAAATCACTGTTAGTGTCATTGTCTTTACCTGTTTAAGTAAGATATTTAACAGCTGAAAGGCTCATGCCCCAGGAAACAGGTAATAGAACATATAATCATATCTCTTGCAGCCTGGCTGTCCAAAGGAAAGCTGAGCACTTTTATTTCCAGTTAGCCAGAAGCCAACAGGTCACTACAACTCCATCTTCCTAAGCAGACTTTTCTAGACCCAGGAGAGAGAGGGTGGCACCAAAACACTTAAAGGAAAGATGGCAATGTCCACCTTACTCCCTGCGCCTGCCAGAGTGGAGATGCCACAGGAGTGTAAGCAGCACACAGGAAGGAGCAGCTCACCATTAATTATCAAGCAAGAATAACACAGAATTCAGAAGATTCATGTTACAAGGGCAAGTGGAGAGTAAAGATCCTGTTTTTCACAGATCTCTCCCTAGCTGTGTCTAAGCCCCCTAGTCTTTCTCAAGAGTGGCACAGAGGTGACACATTCCTTATGTTTTTTGTATGAGGGAATTGTGAGGCTGAAAATGGACAACGCTGAAAAAAACAGTGCTACAGAGAAGGCAGAAAAGATTTGCAAAATTATAGAGAATCAATTGAAAAGGTAAATTCTGATAGAGATTCAAACAGAAAGCAGAGCAGTGCAGAGAGTTTAGAGGGCCTAGATGGAGCTGGAACTGATGTACAGGATGGGCAGGATCTGAGTCCACTCTACACAGAGAATTATTAATCACTGGCATGGGAGATGCTTCACTATGTTTCATTCACTATTTAAAAGCATTTGTGATTTCCATTGAGAATCCCAGCATCCCGAGCAGAATCAGCACCCACCAAGTTAATGCAGTTTACACAGCACTGGCATTGCCAACCCTCTTCACCTAAAGATCTCAATGTATTTTTCACACACTCGTTACACTTCAGCACACCCCCGTAAGGTTGGCATTATTTACATCTGCTGGTAGGCAGCACTAGGAGACATAAATAGTCTACACTGCTCAAAATTCCACACTAACTCTGCCCTAAGACTTCCTTAATTACCATTTCCTACACAATCACCAAACCAGTAAGAGCAAGCTGGAAGCAAACCCTGCTGAAAGCAAGGTTTAAGGGACAGATGGGAACACAGAAGTGCTGTTATATGTCACAGCTTCATCTCTGAACTCACAGCTCCCTGCCACAAGCTTTCCCTTCATCCAAAAACATGACCATGTCTCAACTTCTAAGAAAAAGGCATAAAGAAAAGTGTGAAATAGCCAAGGCACACATTAGTAACTCCAGGACTGCTCAATAATCAGCAATAGCTGTTTGAAAAGATGACTGGCATTACTGCTGTGGTGGGATGGGAGTCCCATGCCTCTGTCCTAAAGTGTCCAGGTTACTTTTTTAGGGACAGGTGACTTAAATTTGGCCCTAACTGTGGGTGAGGTTCAGCAAAGCAGCTGAAAACGGCCAGGATTATAAAGCCCCACGTGGCAGCCTCCACCGCTGCTCCCTCAGAGAGCTGCTGCCACAGAAAGCCTCAAGGAAAAATGTGCAGAGGAATTAGTAACTCAGTGACAGAGGGGAGGGAAGCGTTCACTTTCCCCAGCCCTGTCAGCTTTCCTGACACACAGCAGTGTCCTCTCCTTTCCACACAGTGGAGAGCTCGTTGAAATTCTGCAATATGTAGATTTGCTAATGGCTGCTGAGGATCTGTGGCTTGAGCACAGTGCACAATGGCTGGAACATGTGAACGATCATCATATGACTTCAGTAGGAGCTTGTGAACTAGAATTGCATTTTATCTCTGACACAAACAACAATGTCCTAGGCTAGGCAAGCATCATGTGATAAAACCACATACAATCCACAGGGTTACAGCAGCTTTTGCAGGCAAACCACATTTCAGCTTGCATTTTCCATCAGATGTTGAAAGTTCCTTCTAAAATGTTACAATTATAACTAAACTTCCTTGAGACTGTAGAAATGCACTTACTGACTTTTCAAGAGAAAATAAACTCCTGTGCATTAAAAAGAATAGGCTGAGTTTGCAAATCAATTACTTTTACATAATTTCTTCTCATTATCACTGCATTTTTCTGCACAGCAGCTTTTTCCCAGATCCACTGGGTGGTCGGGTAACTTGCAGTAATAGTTGCCTAATTTAAATAGCAAACCAGGAAAATGGCTGTTTGGTCTTTGCAGTGGAGTTTAATGAACCAAAACTCCTGCAAGGAGTCTTTAAATGAGGTCAGAATCTTTCAGCTCCCACTTTTCAGAACCTTGTGAACAGTAAATCCCTCCTAAAATGCAAATCACTGATGAATTTTGGTGTTTGCTCTTTCACAGATTTAGCATGTGTTTAAGATGAACTCCTTGGACAATGAGATCAAGTACTTGCAGTGACTCTCTCCTCTGCAATTTCTGACTTCAAATGTCAATGAAATTTTAGATGCTACAAATCTCAAGACATTATCCATCAAAGGAGTGGGATTACTTGCATTCCCACATAATATTCCAAAGATATTCAAGCCAGGCTTCCAAAAATAAAAAAGTAACCTCATTATTTAAGAACTGTACAAGGCAATGTTTTAAAGCTGTGAATTTTCTTCCCAATTAGACACCATTGCATCAAATCCACTCCCTGGGCAGGGTGGTGCTGAGCGCTCTGAAATGCCCATTTTTGCTGGAGAGCAGAACATCTGCTGGAAGGATGCCGTGGGCAGCTCTGCTCCTGGCTGCCACCCTGCTCTCCCTGCTGGGGTCACACTCTGTTCCCTCCCTGCCAGCTCACTGCAGATACCACCCAGCTCCAAAGACTTCTGGCAGTCCCAGTTCTGACATTAGAGGTCATCGCTTGCTGAAAGTCTTGGAGACCTATCAGGTAGTTCTGAAGAAAACTTAAAGTAAAATGTCTTTATAGGGTACAAGGTACAAAGTAATTTTCTTCCTCAGTTCCTCTTCTGGAGTCTCTTTTCTCCACATCTGTCAGCAAAGACTTTTATCTCTTTGACACAAACTCTATTCTTCTCAGCAAGTGGGAAAAACATGCCCAGTGCTGTGAATAGGAAGAGGAATTTCTGCTGGGCAGGTTTTGCTTTGGGGATAACAAGAAAGTTGAAAGGAGTCTGGTGTGTTGAACTAAATCAGAGTCTGTGTAGGTGTGTTAGGGCTGTGAGTGACTGACAGAAGGGAAAAGAAATGTCATCATATGCTTTACTCTTTTTTACCTCTCTGCAACAGCAGGCGCTCAAATACCACTGCGATGGCAGTGATAGAGAAATCTCCATTTCCAAGCAAAGTTGCTACTCTTCAAGAGCTCTGTTCCTCACTTTCAAAACAGGCTTTCCAGAATAAAAAATATTTCAAAACAGGCAAATAACTCTTTTGCTGTATTAGTATGAGTTGGTCTGTATGTGCAATGAAATGTATGTATCCACCTAACACATGGGAGTAACCTGAATAGGCACTCATTTCTCCCTTTCAAGTGCTCGTGTAAAAATCCAGATATATTTCTTAAACTGCAGCTGCCAAGTGCTGCAATTTTCCTTTATTTCTAGAGCTGTCGAGTTCCTCTGTTACTCAGAGGTGAGTGAAAGAAGTCAAGACAACCCCATGCTCCCTTACTCCACTAGTATTTTTCCATGTCTGTTTAGAGAGAATAAGCTGAGCTAAGAAGGTGGGACTTGATCTCTGTGCTTACAGCTTTATCCATCTGCTCTGCTCCGCTCACTGGAAACCTGTCCTGAGAGCCAGACAGAGTCCAGAGTCTCCATTTCACACAACTCACCTAAAAGCAAAAGGCTCACTATCCAATTACTAATCCCTCAAAGCAATTTGCTGTTCAACATTTATCCAGTGCTGAAGTCTATCAGAACATGTGGCTAATCCCGGCTTGGTTCAAGCAGCATGCCATTTCTCTACTTTGGGATAAATATGACATTCAGAGTAAAAGAAATTGCTGCTGAAGGAGATCAAGTATCATATGACCTTTCAGTGAAATTATTCAAAGATAAAGACAACTAGTGGAAGAGGTGAACTTTCCGTTCTCCAAACTGAGCTTCACTAATGCACCTCTACATCTCAAATTCTGTACCCCAGGTCTCTCATTTCTTCAGAAAACCAAAACAAATGCTATTTCTGAAAACATTCTTCTGCCTCTGGGTCTTGGCAACAAGTCACTGCCCTTGTCTGACTCTTTGTCTTTCCCGCTTTCCTACCACATGCCCAAACTCTAGATCTCTGCTCAGCACAGTGCAGTTTGGTCCTTCCTTTTTTTCCTCCCTTCTTTTTCTCATGGTCTCTTGACACCCCCCGCCCCACCTTCCTCCCTGTACTGCAAACCTTCCTGTAGGCTGATCTGCAAACTCAGGAAATCTTTTAGCTCTCACATGTCCCATCAGCACCTCTGTCCAGCCAGATCCCCAGAGTTAACCACCATCTTATCATAAATCCCCACCGGACAAAACAGAAAGGAAAATGAGCATTAAAATGAGAGAGTTAATCCTTGTTTCACTTTGCTTGCTCCAAGGGAAGCCATGGTCCAAGGTTCCCCTTTTCAGCTTCTTCTTTACTTCACTCCCTACTCCTCCCTCGTGGCACCATTCCTGTGGCATTCTTATCCCAATCCATTACCAGCCCTTGGAGGCAAACTCCTCATACTTCAGCTGGCCTTTGCACACTGGCAGTTATGGGGACATAATTCCTGCACCACACAGTAAAACACAAGCCAGCCTTAGCATGAGCTGAGTATGGATGCAGTGTCAAGGTTGGGAAGCCAACCAAGCACAGGGAAAGGCAGAGCTGAGGCTGACAGCCTGGCACTGGCTGGGCCACCTGGCTGCTGCACCTTAAGCAAGAGAAGGAGCTGCTTGTTGTGCTGATTTGAAATTCAAAGGAGGCCTGGTGTCACAGAGTTTTTTGTTCACACACAGCTCCTGGCTTGGGAACTCCCTATAGCCCAGGGCACAGGGAGGAGAGCGGGGCTGATGGCACCTGGGAGCAGAGAGCAGGAGAGGAGGTGTCAGAGCAAAAGGAGCAGAGGAGCACAGAACAGAGTCTAACAGCAGAAAGCAGTCATAGGTTGTAACATTATCACCTGCACATCAAGTAACACAGTCTCATTAGAAATGAGATACTCACTGCTAAGAGGAATGAAAAAAATAACTCTCTAGAGGAAACAGTGGTGCAAACCCACAAGCTTGCCCATAGAAGTTCTTTGATGCCCAAAAATCCAAGGGATGTGGATGCTTGGGTGGGGACAGAGGCTGTTCAGTAAAGCCATCTGTAATGCCTCTTCTCATACCACACGCTGCCCTGGTGCATTCAGTGTGCAAATGGCTGTTCTGATGCATTTGCTCATGACCTAGTGCCACAGGGCTGGAAGGGGCAGCAGCCACTCTCTTTCTGGGATACCCTGGCAGAACTCACACACACAATTTTCTGGAGCTCGAGAGACAGCAGCCTTTCCCCTCTGCTTCCAGAGCCCAGCTGATCAATAGCCCATCCCCTGGAAAGCTGGGGAAGGACCTTTCCTGCTTAGCACCAAAAAAGGTATAGGACTCACAAAGGGGATCTCTCTGCCTCCCACATGCAAAGTGCCCACAGCTGCCTGAGGCAGATCTGCGCCTGGCACAGCCTTGGGCCAACATTCCCGGTGTGGGGAATAGCAGCCAGCCCTCCTCGTCACCAGGCTGCTGCTCAGCTTCCCCAGCCACGTTTAACTCTAGCAAGGCTGGGGAAATCTCTTCTCTGGAGCGATTAGAATATTGTAGTGGCCACGCTGCAAACTCTTGACTGCCTTCAGTGTCCTGCTGTGCAAAACCCTCCCCAAATTCTTCTCTACTTAATATTTACCTTTACTGAAGACATGAAGAGGCTGAATGAATATCCAATGAAAACAAAAGGTCCTTATTTGTGTTATAGCCACATTTCCCTCACGGGTAAGATGAACCTAGTAATGCTTTACAAATGAGAGACCAGCTTGGTGTGAACACAAACTCAGCAGTTTTCACTGATCAAAAATCCAGAGCTTACTGTTTTATTTCTTGAAACATCTGTGTCTGCAAAGATTTTCTCTGATGCTCCTTAAATTTTATGACCACACTCTCCCTTACAGAATTCAAATGACTGAGCCATGTTCAACCTTGGCCCACCACACACAGCTTTAAATATATGTAGGGATTATACATATAAAACAGACTAAAATACATCTCACCTTGCAGGCATACAACTCTTAAATTATAATTGCTTTCATCTCTGATAAACAACAGAAAGTGGGAACTGAAGAGCACAGCACCATAAAGCAAAGTGAAATCCTCTTGATTCTCTGTGTTAGACTGCTTTGACTTGAACCAGAACACTCTAGCCACTGCCAGGCACTCTTCCAAATGTCTTCCCAGTGTTCTTTGTAGATCCAGTGGTCTAAATCACATTAGGAAATGGGGGATGAGGGGGAAGAGATGCAGAAAGCCTTGCACAAAAAGTGGGGTGCTGAACAGATACCCTTTCAGAACAGAGAGTGCCCAGCCCACACACGGCTGGCTGCAAAAGGGCAAGAGTGCCTTGGAATGTGCTTAGAGCCAAGATCTGGCTTTGTATAGGCAGGGTGTGTCTTTGCTAATGAAAATCATGATAAAGAGTGAAAGAAAGGAACAATGCAATTCCTTGAAAACGGCCAGTACATCCTGCTCACTGCACAAACCCACACTGAGCTCACATCAAGCCCAGCCTCTCTTGCATGTTTTTACCTGCAAACTTTTGTTTTATGAGAAAAGTTTTGCCTGACATGACATTATCTGAATGCTGAAAGCAGGTACATGGCAAGCAAATATATCAATATGTCGTCCTTTAAAGAACCCTAATACCATGAAAAACAAATGTATCAAGTTCCTAGAGATGACTTCTGGGTATTTGAAATGCCCTGGAAAGAGTTTTTCTCCACTAGTCTCATGTGGAGATGGGGACTACAGCTGTTTCCCATCCTCTTAGCAAAGAAAAAGGGAAGATTAATATGGAACCATATCAGCTCCATTATCAGCCATTTTTCCTGTTGCTGTTGAGATGCCACAGTCAATGAGCTTTCTGAAGTAACCCTAAACAGTGAAGTTTGCAAGTTCAGTGGGCAAGTACACATCTATCTTAAAGAGGTTTTAGACTTTCAAGAAATTAATTTAAATCTGGCAAGAGGATTTATACTGCATGTTATTTTTATTAATGAAGTAATAGCAATAAGCACAGCCAGCATACCAATAAACCACTTCTAAAGACCTCCTGTCTTTAAAAACCTGTTTTCCTGGCAAGAACATCAGGAAGAACAGGAAGTAATAGAACCATTCTTACAAGTTTAAATAAAAAAGAAAGATGCAGTTTTTTAACATCTTATGAAACTTGCTTTATTTCACAAATTCTCGATAAAAACTAGGAAATTGGGATCTTGATTCATGGCTATAAAAGCACTGGAGTAAGCAATGGAGAAGCCTGGAAGTTTGTGCCTGGTAAGACACAGATCCAGAGGTTTGGATACTGGACACAGCACTTGAGACCAGGCTTAAGAGCATCAGGCTGGCAACAGGCTGAAAGGATTTGGAAAGCTGGATGAAAAATCTTCCTGCTGTACTCCAATACCCAACAGGAAAGCCAGGGCTTGGGGGTAACATGTTATTTTGTGTACCCCTGCTTACAGAAGGACCTCCGTAAGTCCTATAGGTAAAAGCAGCTGGAATCATTAATTTCAATTCACACCGTGCTTTCTGCTTGCAGAACTTAAAATGATTTGTGAATGTTTTTAGAAATGTGAAAAGGAAGTTCAAAGCAGCAAAATAAGTTGTCCAGCCTCATACCACCACTTTCAGTAGCACTGTGGCCAGAAATTAATCTTCTGTCCAGAGCCCTTAGAAGGAAGTATCCCCATCTGACCGCATCCATTTCGGTTTCAATTAATAGATTACCATGCAAATCATGCCAAAAGGAAAAACAGAGTTTTCAAGTAACTTTGTGTGAAAAAACTGTCAGCAAAGCATACAAACAACAACTGACAAAGTTAAGCAACAAGGACACAAGAGAACACAGGGCTGGGGGCTCCTTCTGACTAAGAATGCAGACCCCACCACGGCACAAAACTAGATCAATAAATCCCAGTTCAGACCCTATTTCAACCCCCAGCATTGCTTGCTGCAGCCCCAGGAAGAAATCCTTCTCACTGAAAGAGCAGAAAGTAGATAAATCCCAGAATAACGAGATCACTATAGTATTTAAAGCTGGTAAAAGTGAAACCACTGAAGCCTGAATAATTTGCAACTTAACAGGCATTTAAATATAGCCCTGCCCATATAACCAATGTTTAAATGTCAATGTGAATAAAACAGAATGCATGCAATTTATCCATTTGGTCCTTTGAAGAAATACAACTATAAACATGTAAATTAGCAAAATACTCACCGACACTGAAACATCCTCTATTTTTCTTTTAGCACTGGAATCAAATAAGACATTCCTGCCCCTTCTTTCGCAGTCCTGATAGACGATCAGTCGGATCTGACTTGGGTCAAACTCCGGCAAAGGCCAGCTTTAATTGAAAAAGAAAAGAGCAGAAGGATCAATTACCACAACTCTTTATTGCACTGCTCTTTTTACATTATCTGTATATACAACTTGATTAAAACAGAGTCCAGCAAATTCAATGCCATTTCATCAAACCCTTTGATCCTGTAGCCAGAACTCTGGCCTTTGTTTTCTTTTCTTTCCCCTACATGTGCCCAAATTACACTGTCATAAAGTGCACCAATCCTCTACAACAGCACAAAATTATGCCTGCAGCATTAATAGATCTTGTGCTCTGTCTTGTGATGTTTTCTTCAAGTTCCAGCTATCTAGAATCAATGCCATAGAACTTAGCTTTTGTGTTTAAAGACACAAAAAACCCCAAGATGAACAATCACAGGGTGGTTTGAGAGAACCACCTGGTTCTCTCCACATAAGCCACTGTGACTCAAGGGCATGGTCAGCAAACCATACAAAGCAGTCCTAACACACCTACTCCCAAACTGGTTTCCAAGGGAAGGCGCTTTCCTGAAGCCTCAGAACCTTCCCTATATGCCACTACTCCAGAGGATATCTCACACGGAGAACTTGCAGGGACTAGGCTTGGAAACCATTCCATAATCTTCTCTTCTTTAAGGGTGCTTTGTAGTCACTAGCTTAAATTTTCATTTTAAAAAGCCAGCCACCACTTTAAAGCCCAGCAAGCATTGTCATCCATTGGCTTGGGAATCCATTTTCACTGACACCATCTCAATTCTTGGAAGATAGGAAACAAGATACCTGCTGTATCCATGAAACCACCAGGGATCATCTTTCAGCTACTTTACAAGCCATTTCCTAGATCAAGTGAAATTCTGTCTTCCTTATTCTTGGCTTTTAGGCAAGCAGTGCTGGCATGAACTTGAAGAAGCCAGAAACAAGGCACTGGAACTTTCCAGCCATTAATGAAGGATACAGATTCCCAATTTGCATGAGCTGTACATGTATTTCAGCAAAAAGGTACCCATAACATGGGTTAAACGTGGCATGTTAGACTCCAAGACTACAGTAAAATTTCCTCTCCTCTAACTCAGCACCCAAAGGGTTTCCTGCTCTGCACCCACACTTTATGTGATCAACAAGTTCTGTAACAGCAGAAAATCCATTTGACCACCAAAGCCATCATCACCTATCAGAAGCTTTTAAGGTTGCTCAGTATAGGTACACAAGTTTTACAGCTAGTGTAGCACCAAATGAGGTGAAACTAAGCACCAAGACATACAGTTACCCACTCTCCTGAGATGTAATCTATTTCCTAATCTGCCCATCCCCACCATTTAGCAACAAGAGAGAAAAACAGAAGCTGCAGAGAAGATGGTGTGCAACAGATGTCCAAATCAGCTTATTACAAGAAAGAAAACCTTGAGCAACTTGAGCTGAAACAACTTCATGTCTAGATTTGGGGGCAAGGAGCCATGCACCATCTCATGTGGGCACCTAAAGCCAAGTGTCATCCGCAGCATGAAATGCCCACACGAAGTGCAGACACCAAACGGAGCAAATTCTTCACCAAAACCCAAGCACAGTGACAAACTTAGAGCCAAGCTCACACTTACTGGAGGCTCTCCTAATTAACCCCATCTTGCATTTCAGAAAATGTAAGAAAACAAAGCCCCTAGTATGACACATGCCTGGAGTGTTACTAACTGAGAGGCACAAAAGGCACTAGAGCTGGGGATGGTAATTGCTAAGAGCATGACTTTGGCTAGAAGTGAGGAGGACCACTGGATAAACTGGTTTCCTGGAAGAACGGCCTCCATATATTAAAGTGAAATCAGTTGAAGTCCAGAAACAAACATTTTTTTGGTGGAACTGTGGTTTCTGTAAAGAAACTGTGTGACAATAACAATGACTTGCTTGCCAAAAGGGTGCTATTGCTTGCTCCACCCTTGCAACGCGTTTGAATTTCCTTCAGACTCAGACAAAAGCATGTCTTCCATTACCTAGTACTTTTGATATTTGACTTTGAAATTACTGGCAAAGAAGGCAGTAGTTGTTCCAGATCTTAGGAAAGTCTACTTATAAAAAGCTCCAAGAGCAGATTACACACTAAGAGGAGAGAAAGCTAAATATAAAACTCTTGCTGTATTCAGAAACATATTTGATGAAAGTAACAAGAGCTTGTTTACTTCTCAGCTTCTTCACATGACATTTTAACTTTCTCTAGACAAGCATTTAGTAGCTATTATCCATCATAATTTGTGATAATTCCAAAGAAGCGCTATCTCTGTTACATAATAGCATCCTTAAGCACATTTCAGCCTTGCAAAAACATTCCCTGGCAATAGCGGGCCACTTCCCAAACCAGAAGAGCCTTTCAGAGAGCTGGGGGAAAGTTCATTCAGACAGACAGTAAACAGAAGGCAGCCTGGCACCTCCAACTCACCCCCACCAGCGAGGGGGAAGCAGGACACAGAGCTTTGCTTTTGTTGTTAGCAGATTTAAAATACCGTTAAGCTTGATATCTGAATAGATTATCCCCAGAAACATAAAATTCCTGCATGCAAGAGGCATTCTCAAAACAAACATAACAGGGCAGCACTCCAGCGCTCCTCTTCAGACAGATGAAAACTGACCTAGATCTTCTGAATATAATTAGTTCTGTTTATAAATGGAAACTAACTTTGACATTTAACTGATGTTTTCTTGAGATTCCTACAGGAAAACCAGGAGACGTAGAATCAAATGTTCTAGCAATGATAATGAAAGGTGAGATTCCATTTTCCACACTGCTCTGGAAATGACAGTTTCTTAATGAGGACTTTTTCCCCCATGACCTATCGCCACTCTTTGATCTTTCCTTGAAACTGATTAGATCTAAAGAAAAACCCAGGACAAAAAACCCGTAAGAACCACCACCAAGAAAACCCCAAATACCTTTCACCAGCAGAAGTATTTGTGACTTTGCCACAAAGTGCTGTGAGCTCGGGCATGGAGCAAGAGAAAAATTGGTGACAAATTCCTTCTGAGCAGGACACTGCTCCTGTGGAGATCTCCACTACACAAGTTGGGATTCCTCTAGAATGAGATGTTCAAAAATACCTATATGGAGTGGAAATCTGTTGATGTATAAATGCTGCATGGGATGTTTTAGAAACAAAACCCAGCTCTCACACTATGACAGACTGTTGAGGTTGGAAGGGTCTTCTGGAGGGCATCTGATCCAATGCCCCTGCACAGACACTCATGCAAGTACAGAGTGCAAAAGAAAAGGAATTATTTGGGAGAGAAAGGGAAAACTCCACATCATTAATGATGGAATTATTAGAAACTAGCAATAATGAGACCAAGATCTGAAAAGTGGTATTTTAATGCATATTCACACTTACTGTTGTTCAGCTCTTCCCTTTTTTCATCCTTTCTGCTTTTCTGCCTTTTTTACCTTCCATCACAAGGAATATCACCTGTAGCTTACATTTACAAATCCTTTTCATGCTTCCTGACACCTCTACTATAGAGATTCATAGCAATCCAGAATTCCAACTGCTCTCTAAGGATGAATTTTCTTGTGTTCCTGGAGTTTATTACCACCATCAGGGTTTCTCAGCAAGAACTGAATGGCTGTAAATTGGTATTATTTCACTGTGCAAGTTTTAATAGATGACACAACAGACACAGAAATCCTTTGTTACCACTCCAACAACTAAAACACAGGATTTTCCCCTGTAATTGAAGCCCAGTACATTCCTTCCTCCTCATTCCCACCTAGAAAATGAACACCACTTCTTCATTTCATTAAAAGTTTCGCTTAGTATTATCTTCCCCCCTGGCTGAGACTACTTTTAAAACTGTTTATATTAACATGGCTTAGATAGTATCTGGTTACTTTTTAATAAAAACAGATACTTTAGAAATCTTAAAGTAAAGCAACTGAAGCAAAATGATCAAGACATTAAGCAGGTAGGAACTGGAAAAGAGTTTTCTAAAAAATAAGGTTGCTCAAAACCAGAATAGGACTAAAAAGTAAGTTGAAATTATCAGTCAAACTATTGTTTTCCTACATCATGTTACCCATAGTTATAAAAATTGCCTGGTGATGAATCACTTGGAACTATTTTTAAATGCATCTACGCAAATGATATTTATAGTTTATGCCAGCTTATCTGTTCTGCATGGTTTACATGTTAGCACCTTTTTAAAGGGTGACAGAACAGCCTGGCAGAGCAGACGGGCCCACCTTGTCCCATGTTCCCCTCGCAGGCTCTGGCAGAAGGAAACCTCTTCCTTCACTCCTGCTAGGTGAGCATCAGAACAGAGGCACAGGGTTCCAGAGCTTATCTCCAGCACCTGCAGATGATTCTCCAGATATAATCCTTGTTGCAGTGGTGCTTAGACCCAGCCAACTTCTACTACACAAGCCTCTGACAGAGGCTGCGTCTGTCACGAAGAGCTAACATGGTAAATACGAGACTGTTCCACTGAGTGCACTGGGATTTCAGATACAGCCACATCAAAGCACACTCACCTGTACCTGTACAGCCCAATATACAGGATCCTGCAGTTACTTTGCTACAAAGAGCAATCAAATCCAGAAGGAAAATGGTCCTTGCCTAGTTCAACCATCCTATCATACTCCTCTCAGCCCCGAGATGCCTTTTCCCTTCTCCTGCCCAGACCGAATACCCTTCTCCAGCCCAAACACCTCTGCAGATTCCTATTACCTGTGATTAGATTTTTTTCTTTTGGCTTTGAGAAGATACAACAGAAGTTGAGTATATAGGATTAATAGGGAGGGTCTTCTACGTACTTTAATAGCTTCTTACTGCATTTCAGTAATTCACTTACTATTTGACAAAACAGCTGCACAGACCATTCTCAAAGATCACAACTAATTTGGAAACAATGAAAACAGAACTGTAATGTGTATTAATGATCCTTGCAGCTTTGGAAGACCATCCCCTCTCAGAGGCATGGGCAGGTTATTTATTTCTTTAACAACAGCACCCGAAACACAGAAGGACTTTCTCAGGATTCACAAGACAAGGATGATCCAGGCTGCATGGCTGATTTGCAAAGCTGGCATTTCAAGAGAGAGATGCTGTTTAAGTGCTGGTGACATAACACAACCATAAGGCTGCAAGGAGGAAGAAAGTTCCCTAAAGCAGAGAAACTACAGGGCGTATACTTAGAAAAAATTTTGCAAGACATTTGTCTTTACAAGAGCTGAGGTCATGTCAGGGCTGTGTGAGTGTGGTGGTGAGCACTTGCTGATTCTGCACAGAAAAGCAGCGCTGGTGCCTCGGCCAGGGCAGGCAGGGAGCCCTCGAGGCTGGATTGCGAAGGAGCCCCGGGTGACTCTGCCCTCTGCCACGGTGACCTCAGCTGGGCTTTCACAGAAGTCACAGGACCTGGGTTCTGGGTAGCATGGAAGAATAGACAGATGGTGGATCATCTCAGGGACAAGTACCCTTGACTGCTTGCAGTGGTGACATGGGCGTGTCCCATGGAAATAATGTTTCTTTAAAATACAAAAAAATAAATCCAAGCCCCCTGCTTCTCATCTCTCGAAAGAGGATGACATGTCCACAGGCACTGCAGCACTGTGGAGGTCAGCTGCCTGCTCCATTTCTAAGTCAGCCTCATTATTTACCAGCTTAGCAATGCTCACCTGGAATAGATGCACTTCTTGAGCTCCAGGAAACTTGTGCTGCTTATACTAAGTACATATTGTACACCAGGAACAAAGTACATCAGCCAGGTATTTCACAGGTATAACAAACTTGGACCTGAACCTCAACTGCCTGCCAAGCTCCTTGGCTCTGTCCAATTCTTTATCTGTATATGAAGCTGACTTTAGTTTGTTTTCATTTTTTCTCCCTTCTAATGAGAGTCACTTGACTCTCATTAAGATACCTGGTTTATACTCTAAAGTCTAACACATGAGCCAGATGCTTTTCCACAAGCAAAAAGACGTAACACTGACAGGTTAGGTACAGCCTAGTCAACACAGTAATCATAATCTGGAGTGTTATACTGAAAATAAACTGGTGGGAAGATTTTGTTAAAGCTGTGTAGTATGTTGAATAACTTCTCAATTCACACACCTTGCAGAATTTACAACCACTGTCAATAAATTCTTAAAATATTTTTGGGACTACTTCACTTATGCCATTTCAAAAAGAACCTGTTCAGGTTTTAGCTGATTTAGGTACATGTATGCATGCAAAATATATGCACACACACACACAAGTTTCATGCTCTCTTGAATTATGTTTTAATTAAAACCACACACAAATGAGACACAGCTCCTTTCAGTTAAATTCACTAGCACTGAACAAAATTACATTATTCAAGCAGACTGCACCTCCCTTTGCAAAGTTACAAGATAGAATCAATTCAGGCAAAAAAAATATGCGTCCTTTAGCATAAAATCATAGTAAGAATCATAAAAAAAATAAGTCTCTAGAGGATTCACATCTCTGGAAAATACGTACTTTCATCACAGGGAAAATAATAAGCTTTAAAATAATTAAAATTATCTCGAGAACTGTGCAGTGACCATACCTGGGAAGCATCTTTGTCCCCCGAGCAGTTCCACTTTTGAAAATCCCTATAAACTCCTGTTGTGCCTGGCTGCCAACTCAGGTTAATAATAGCAATGAGCCATATTCATCCAAAACCACAAGACTGTCAGGTGACATATCAAGAGGTCTGAATTTAACTCAAACAAAAGACTCTCCATGCTGCAATGCAAAGCCTTAATCCTAGCAACAGGAGCACAGAAACCACCTTAAGGACAGCAGTGTCGGGGTTTGCACCCGGCTGCGTTTGCGCTGCCCCGCAGTTTCATAACCCAAATGCTGCCCCACAATTCTGCACAGCCTGGGATTTCTGCTCGAGGAAAGAGCGCCCGTCTTGCCCGCTCCTTCGCCTCTTCCAGGGCTTGCTGCAGAGAAGATCAGTGCAATTCAGGGGGAAGCCAAGCGCTGCCCTGGCAGCGCCGGCCCGGACCCGTCAGTGCCATCCATCCTCCGCCGCGCTCCCGGCTCCGTCTCATGACCGAGCCCCCGGGCAGCGCCGAGCCGCGGCCGCCGGGCGTTCAGCCCGCTCTCCGAGGAGCGGGGGGGCGAAGCACGGCGGGCTCCCCGCAGCCGGCACCCCCGGCCCGCACATTCCTGGCAGCGGCGGGACGCTCCCGGCGGAGGCCGGGCGCGCGGGCGGCCGAGCCCGCGCTGGCAGCCATCATGTGACACAGCTGTCACCGCGGGCCACCTGCGCCCGCCAGCCCCGCGGCACCAGCCCTCCCTCCGCAGCGCCTTCGGAGCGCTCCTCCGGCCAGGACCTCGAGGGGAAGGCAACGAGGAGCCCCCGGCCGCCCCCGCTCGCTGCTGCCTCTGCGGCGCGACTCCCGCATCCCCTCCCCGCTCCGAACAAAGAGCGCTCTGTGTGCCCAGCGAGGGCTCATTAATGTTACACGGGAAGAAGAGGGCATATGCAAGACAATTGGATGGCTATAGACGGGGGGAAAAAATTAAATACGCAAAATAATGCGCTGAAAGAAAACCCGACCAAGTCGGGTGGCTGTAAACAAGGTTTCCTGATTGTGCTCCGGCGGTAAGCCGGGTCATGCCAGGAAGGGTACCCAGACATCCCAACAGCAAAGCGCGTTCTAACCAACACTGAAAGTTTGTTACATAGTTCTTTGCTATTTATCTCTAAACTGTGGGGGAGGAACGAGACAGATAGACAGGGAAGCAAAGAAGGAATTGGGCGTTCAAAAATGCAATGCACATTAAAAGCCATCTAATCTTGTCACAGGCATGGGAGGGGCTAATCACTCATACTATTAATTCTTTATGATCTTTGGATAAAACTCAAGTAATACATCGAGGCAGAAGGCTACAGCATCATAGTTCCTACTTTTTTTCCCCCCAGTGTCTGAAAACCTACAAGTTTTGCCAATATTTTTAATACATAAGTAGCAAAAATAGATTTATCATCAGGATCTCCTGTTCCACAGCATCCCACAACCCAATGCTATTGATGGTTCCCCTGTATCACAGAGTGGGTGAACTGGTGCACCTGTTCATGGACTTTGGTTCCAAGAACCATACAATCCCAAGAGGACAGATGTTGCTTGTCCTCTGGAATGGATTCCAAAGCAGAACACAAAGCTCCCTGTTCTGCTACACATCTCATGGGTTAAGTTCAGGGAGAAATCCTTAACCTCTTGCCACTACAATAGTTTTGTTGCTGTTTTATAGGACGGTAATATTTTTATGTTTGGTGCCAGACAAGTGTTTTGACACAAAAGCAGCAAAACTAAAGAGAGATAAAACCATTATCTTTTGTTACCATGCTTTACAGGAAGTTTCTCATTTAGAAATGAAGAATTGAGGCCCTGATGCTACAAACACATACATTACAGACTTGGCTTTTCATATGACTAGTGCCAGGAAATTCAATGGAATTACAAGAGCAAAACTGGGTATGTGCTGGTTACAGGACCCGTGCCTTAAGCCCAAATCTTGCCTTTAAAGCTTAAAATGCCAAGCTTTAGGAGACAAAAGCAGTAACATCTGACCACTCCTAGCTACCTTCTTGATCTAGTGAAGGAATGTGCAGCGCACAGTAACTTCCTTTACCTGAGTGGCAAAGGCACCATTCTCTAAAGGTTACTGATGTCAAAAGTGACCTTTTTTTCTTAGACATGCAATGCTGAGAAGTGCCTCATATTATGTAAACATTTATTTACAGGAGTAACATCTAAGGTTTCCATTTTACCTCAGGGTAACCTGATGCGTATTAAAAGAAGTGCTCTGAAAGCTGACCCAGCCTCCATCCAACAACTGACCAGGAAAAATATTGGAAGGAATTTCTCTGCAAATAGAGACAGACTCAACTTGTACAGAGAGGAAACAGTGCTTTAGCCAGATCAGTGAATATTTATTGCTTGAGGAAAGAATTCAGATATTCAATGTTTGTTTATACACACTGTCACCACTCCCATATCCAAGAAAACACTGGAGCATCTTTAACATGAGATATGTACCATCCTCTTCTCTAGGTGTATATCCAGGCCTCTCTTTGAAAGGGTGAAGGCTTTCCTTTTATTTGTGTCTAAAATTTGAGCTTGAAAAACAAAGCTGGTAATATTACCCTGTTTCAGAAAAACAGTCAAGTTCAAAAAACTGAAGTTATCAAAATCTCCTGCGATAGCCCATCACCTGCCGGGGAGATATTTCAGTATCCATGCACACCCACCCAGCTTCAGATGGGAAAGATGTGTGTGATGGTGTTCAACCACACCCAGCAGCCCAGAGCCCAGTGGACCCTCTGCAGAGCCCCATGCCCAGCTGGGGCTGAGGCATGTTCTGAAACAGACAGAAGCCAAAACAACCCTCAAAACCAAACAGCACCAAAAATAACCATTCTCTTCACTGCAGACAAAGGCGTTTCTGAAAATACTTAAAACTAATGCAAAGGCTCATATGAACCTTTTGGGTATAAATCATCTGATTTTAAACCAAGCAGACATCATAGTTTGCTCCAACCACAATCTAAAGAGTAATTAAATAATTAATTTTTGGTCTTCACTGCCTTAACAAGTTTTTTCAGTCTTTCTTCTAAAGGAAGGCTTCCCTCACACATGCTGTAAACGCACACAACAAAGAGCCAGTGAGTGAGCCAAGAAAATTTATTGCTTAGTAATGCACAAAGGTAGGAGCTGGAAGCCACACTAGACGAAAAGAGAGAAAACCAATTAGGATTTTATTTGAAATCTGACTAGAAATACTTGGATACCATTTCTCTACAAAACACTTGCCTCGCTAGGAATACCAGTGAGCTAGACTTCTAAACAAATGTGCTTTCTGTGCATTTTTGTATCCCTGCAAAAAAAAAAAAAATTCTCACTGCTGGAGAGGAAGATGCAGATGTTAAAGCATGAACCTTCCATATATACTTGGAGCATACACAAACCTGCACACACAAACATAAGCCCAGCCAAAGGTCAGCAAGAGCCCAAATGATGAGAAAGATCACTGCAAACAGCCCTCAGGAGTTTCAAAACCTGGGCCCTCTATTCTTTAAAGGAAAACTGATTGTTAAATGCTGAAAAAAGTGCTTTTGATATGAGATTAAAAAAAAAAATACACAAGTTTATAAACTCTCCATACACAGGATTCTCACTACCAGCACAAGGTCTCATGACTGGAATAAACTGTCTCTACCAGCATTGTAAAGGAGCATCAGCAACTACAAATCTGCCTATGAGCATTCTTGGAGGGTAGAACATGAAACAATTATCTCTCTTTTAAGAACATGGAGACCTCAGCAGATTGACTATCCACTGCTGTAATTTTTCACATCATGGTAAGAACACTGAAAATAAAAATAACTATCAAAGTAAAAATCTGATGCATGGTTAGGCTACTGAAACATTGGTGTTCATTTTGTATCACATTTCCAGTCGCAATCTACTATAAGACACCAAACAAACCTCCATAATACCAACTGGTACTGCAAGACAACAGGGCATTTTCCCCCTGCCAAACAGTTATTTTATTGTGCACACTCGGGTGTGCAGAGCAGACTCTTCTGCTGTAGCTAGTAAAAATGAAGTGTAAATAGCTCAGTGTTGTGTGCGTCTAATGAAAAGTTGGGAAGAAAAAAAGTTGCAATTATTATACAAATTGCTTTTGATGAACAGAGTTGGAAATAGGATAATTGTTGGAAATAAAGACTCTCCTAAATCATCCAGAATTATGTAATGCAGCAGAGGGTTATGGGGGGCAGTCTGTCTTCCCTCCTTTATGCTGTGCAGTTCTGGAGATGTCACAAGAGGTTCAACAATCCTTAAGTCCACACACAAAACTAACTTGACAAAACAAAATCAAGCTCACAAGCTCGGATTTACCAACTGCAAAGTTTGCTTAGGGAACTTAATGGCGAGTTGATGGTTTTTATTTTGGAAACTGTGACTATTAATAGATGAGACAATGAGGAGAAAAGACAAATGAGATTTGAGGTTGACTGCAAGACCTCTCCTATTATGAAAATGAAGACATCTTAGAGGAATCACTAAGGCTCCACTATTGTTATCAATGCTAATATTAATAATAATAAATCCTTGAAAGATTTCTGATGGAATAAGGGTACTTTGGCTGAATACTCCTCACATTTTCAATTTTTTAACAGACAAATATTGAATTCCCTGTATTTATCTTCAGCTTAGAGTGTCTTTAAGGCTTTTATGTTCAAGCTCTTCTCAGAAACCATAGGGACTATGGCAGTTTTATTCTTTTTGCACTGCTGAAAACTGAGATTTTCAATATATTACTTCAGGAGACATTAAAAGAAAAGCTGCAAGGTGCATAACCGACCTGCCAGTGTGCTCTAGCTATGCCTGACATGTCAGCTGATTCTTGCAACAAACAAACACATCTAAATAGGCTTTTTTTTTTTAATCAGACAGATACATCTAAAAATAAATACATTTTTAAAGGCTAAAAGACTAGGATGTAAACAGCTGCAATTTTTTTACGTCATGCTTTTTAACCTGTGAGCTTACCAGAGTGTGTGATGCTGTGCCAAGGGTGCCAGGATATAGTGGGTCCCTACCAGAGCCTGCTTTTTCCACCTTGAAACCCCCTGGCCTGGCTGCAAGCAGCCAGATACCTCCAGCCTGGAGATGCCACTCCATGGAGTGCCCAAACCACTGGTACCTCCAGTGCCAGCACGAGAGCCACCAAACCTCCAGCTGCAGACATGCACCTGCTGCACAGCCCTGCGCGCGACCCGCGAGCCTCTGCTGCGCCGGGCTGCAGGGAGACATCTGCTTATGCTGATTAAAACATCCTGCAGTACTTGTTTTGTGAGTTTTATAAGGGGAAAAAATATGGCCTTGGTGGTGAAAGTCATCCGGTGCAGCAGCAGCAAAGGCAGCATGGGGCTTGGAGCATTCCTTGGCTGTAAGCCACGGTCCTGTAATTGATTAAGGTGGCTGTGCTTGTGACCGAGTGATAATTGAGAGCCTAATAAATCTCCACACAAGTATTTGTCACTCAGAGATGGAAAGCAATTGTTATGGACCTTCATAACGAGCCACAAGTGGTAAAATTACAGCTAATATTAAAAATACCAAGAAAGCCCACAGATCACTGCCAAATTCCTTGCCCAACGCTCACATTCTCAGTTAAATTTCCAGGAGTGTCAAAAGCACAAGGACTATACTTTCAGGCTTTCAGCTAAATCATCCCCAGCACGAACTCAAATCATTCCAATTCCTCAAGATTATGTTGAGAACTCCCTGGTCTTCCTTCCCCTTACCCCAGATCTCATTTATCTGCATAGGCATCATGGCTTTAGCCGAGGTCTACGTGCTATTCTTTTCTCTGGAAAAAAAAAAAAAAGAGAAAAACTGGTCTTCCTTCTCCTTACCCAAGCTCTCATTTATCTGCATAGGCAGCATTGCTTTAGCCGAGGTCTATGTGCTGTTCTTTTCTCTGGAAAAAAAAATTAAAAAAAAAAAAAAAGAAAAAAGGCAGAGCCACAGCTGTTCAGGGTTGCTTGGAAAAAGAGGAAGACAGAGGTAAGTAGCTATTCTCCAAAGATTCACAGGGATCAGTGCCTGAACAGCATTTTACTCTGTCCCTCATGTGACTTTAATTAGGTGTTGATTCACTCAGTCATGAGACACAAGGAAACAGGGCTGCAAGCCCCAACGTCAAAGTAATGCCTGTTCTGCCAGTTTCTGTATTAGCAAAGCACAAAGGGGACATCCAGTTCTGAGAAGCAAAACTTGTGTTTTCTTGCCCATAAACCAATCCATCACACCATTTCAACCTTTCCATATTGAAAAAAACCAAAAAAGTAAAAAAAGACATATGAATTATTTCAGAGAAAGATGCTTGTGGATTCCCTGATTATTCTCGCCTGTAAGAGCCAGGACCAGTGCAAGCGTCCACAGGGTGAGCTCCCTGGCCAGGCTCTGAAGCCCTGAGAGCAGAGTGTCCCCTTCCATCTGGTAATCCAGGTCCAAACTGCTTTAGGATATCACTGTTTCTTCTGGGGTTTGTTTGTTTGCTTTTGGAAAAAGAATACAAGCCATTTTTCCGTGGCTTATTCCTGTTGTTAAGTGAATTTCTTGGCCTCCTTAGCACCAAAAAGCTTTTCTGTTATGGGGTCTGGTTCCCATGGCAACAGGCTTTAAAAATATCAAAGAAATTTTCAGGACATGGTAAACCAATTTCACAAACTGTGTATATGCTTGTAATAGGAAAAGCTGGCGGACAATTATTTATATGTACTGAGTTCAAACAAGGTTTGACGTAGGGATAATCCCAAGATGCTGCTCTCAGCCCAAAGCCTGGGGTTGTAGAGGACTACAGTGAACTTTAGCTTGCTATGTTACCAGGTCATTGATCAAGACAGTCACATAAAATTAATAGATGACGATCATTTTTCCGATGCAGGTGACATTTAAGCTCAGTATGTCACTGAAATGCATGAAATGCCAAAAGCTTTTTTCCTGAAGAATACAACCCCCTGAGCCTTTGATTTTAAACACTGTGTGCTTGTAGTCTCATCCTGCTCATTTGTGTAGATTTTACAGCTTATTCAAAACACATGCCTAGTGCTAAGCACATCAGTGGGTTCACTGGGAGCACTCAATCTACTTCCAGACTCAGAGCACATGCCTAAGCACAGTGCTGACTCAGCCTTATTGCCCCCATCAGCTTTCACCAAAACCCCATCTCAGTTACACAGGAACAACTGCAAACTAAAGACAGAGGATGATTATACAAGCAAGTATAAGAAAGTCATATCTATGGAATGAAATCCCAGGCTGCCCTATCTGTATGTGAGGCTCATTAATATCAATATCTCCTAAGTCCTTATGATAGATACTCCCCAGGAACCAACAACTGCCTGACATGATGGTCACTTGCCATCTAAGCATCCTCCAACACCTTCAAATGTCTGATGTGGTCCAATTCTGCAATCCTCCTGCATGCCACAAGCCCAGCAGACTTTAACTCATCCCTTCAGTTAACCCTCAAAACCCCTAATGTCAAGTACACTGAACTTCAAAACTATTGCCAGGCTCTGAACCAGAAACAATTAGGAATGATTTCATATTTTACTGAATATTTAGGTGGACTGGATCTATCCTACAGCTGCTTTTCAGGAGGGAAGACTTTTCTAACTTGGCTCCAACTCATGCACTGAACATCCCTCCCTTACTGGCTCTACGAGTCAAACAGGCCCCTACTTAACTTGCAGAAGGGATGAGATCTTGATTTGTGCAGATATTGCAAGAGCCCCAAGACTACTGTGAGGAGCCTAGACTGCTTAATTCTCCAAGGCAAGAGTCATGCTGCTCAACTGTTTTCCAAATTAAGCATGTAAAGGTGACCTGAAACTATTTCAGGTAGATTTATATAGAGCAGACACTAAAGACATTGGTTGACTTCACCTTTATGTAACTCATAAGGACATGAGGACAAATAAAAATCAGACGCTTGACCAAGCCACAACTTCATTCATATTAAAAAAAAAAAATACAGACTGTCAGAATATTGGAGCAGCCTGGCACCTTCAAGCAAATGCACCTTAACTGTGAGGTCCTAAATGCTTTGGTTCCCCAAAGCAGAACATGTAAAAATGCATTTAGCTATCAGCTAAGGCCTGCTCAACCTTTAAACCAAGTTTAACAAAGTGCTCTACTGGGTTTGCTCCATTGTGCTTTGCTCACTGCTGCAAGGAGCTCTGTACCCTCAGGCTTTCTGCCATCCCCTTCAGTTTTCTAAGTCTCACTACGTGCTCACGGTTTTGGGTTTCCAAGAATGGTAGGAATGGAAAATACAGGGTAGGACTGGCCACTGCCCAAGCTCTTCAATACAACTATCCATCTAGAGGGATTTTCCACAGCAGAAAGACTGAACTGGTCAAGTATTACTGAGAACCCCACATGACAGATACATGGCAGCTTCAAGTATCAGCTGAACACAGCCCGTACATGCCTCAGAGCTTTTCTTACTGCTAAAATCTGTCTGTGATAAAGAAAACTGCAACTTCAGCTCAACATGCCCTCCCTGGGTATCAGCATTGAAACTCACTCCAAACACACACCTCCCTTATCACGGAACTGAGCTGGAACACACAGTCCAAACCAGCTCTGCCTGACAGAATCAACAGAATCACTTGATAAAACCTACATTGTTCTACTGGGAGAGGCTGTACTTAATCAAGATATATATGTATGTTTAGTGTATGTTCCATAAACCCCTCTTTGCTGGTAGTAACCAAATTGATGCAAACATAATTCCAGACACTCCCAGCCACCACAGCTTGCCAGCAGATTTCAGTCTGTCCACATGAGCATCCTTAAAATGTGGAACCTGAAGAAGCCTAGTGCGGCAGGTAACCTGCTGTGAACCAGACACAGCAACACACAGAGCTATTTACTCCACTGCATCAAGAGGAAAGAAAGGCACATGTGATGGACAGCAATAGCTGTCAATGCCACCAGGACATTTTGGACTGGGTTGTCTTATTGTGGTCTTTCTAAAGGAGCTGTTCTCAAAGTAATTACTCCCTTCGCTTTTCGTTTCCCTTTCCCCTTTTCCTGCTCATGCACATCACTTGATGTGACACAACAGTAACCCCAAAGAGGATGCATGCCAGTGCTTGTGGCAGGAGGAGGAAGGGACAACACAGCACCCAGGGGAAGTCTTCAGAGAGGAGAGGCAGCACTGCAGGCCTCAGAAGACACTGAGAAGAGCAGAAGAATAGAAGGTAAAGCAAGATGGGCTTTAATTTTCTTCTTCTGTGTATGAGTGCATGTGAGTAAATACAAGTTCCCAAAGCAGAGCACCAAACAGGGACAGTAACAATGAGGGAGAACACTAGAAAGAACAAAAAATCCTAAGGAAAATTAATCACAGGAGAAGTCCTCCAAGATCATCAAGTCCAACCTTTGGCCGAATACCATCATGCCCACAAAACCACTATATCCTGTAAACTGTATGTATGTAATCACAGCAGCATCATACAACTGCTTCCAACTGCACTTGCACATGTACCTTTGTAACCTTCTGAACACTCAACTGCAACCCAAAAATGCTTATATTTATACAGCATCTATCAGCCCCCAAAATCACAAAAACCTTAGCATCATGCTTCTGATCTAGGAAGTAAAGGAGTCTGCCCAGTGTTACATTACAGCAACTTAGGCTTGTCTATACAGTGCACACAGGTAATGAATTTACCTGCCTCGCTGCTGGGGGAAACACCAGAGTCCTTCTCTCACAGGCAGCAACTCAGCAAGGCAGGCAGGTTTCTGCTTTGTGGTATCCTCATTACTGTGAGTTGAGACAGGCGCTCACACACTCAGAGCCCTGATAGCAAATGAAGACACCTGGGTATATTTTCAAATAATACAGACATGTGTGTTTTGTCTGGCACAAACAAATATATACGTACATGACACAGATCTAACAGTGAGGTCTTTCCTGCTCTTGTGATCTCTTTTCTCCCAGCATGAATATTCTTCAGCAAAGATTAAGGCTGTGGCACGGAAAGCCTTCAAACCCTAGTGAGGATGCTGAGGACTTCATAGAACTGGGCCACTTGATATTTGCTTTCATGTTTAAGTTTCTCTTTATTTTAATTTTTATATAAAAAATAATTTCTTGTCAAATTCCCTATTCCCCTCTGTATTTTCTTTTCCTCTGTCTTCTCTATCCATACAGATGAGAACAATTGCCATTACTGAGTCTTACATTGTCTTGCATGGGTTTTTTTTTCTCTAGTGGGAGCATAGACTAATGTCACCTCCTGAGTGAAATGCAGCTGATTTGTCCTGCTAGCTACTAATAGAAAAGACCAGTATTTAAATGAGCATATACTAAACCCAGGTGGGGAAAAACCCAACAAAATCCCAAACAAACAAACAAAAACCCATAAAACCTGGTGTCTTATCTTCTGACCCTAATGTGAGAAAAAGCCTTACACAACACACAAACATAAGCTACCTAGCAGTTTCTGAGCGTGCTTCAATTGAAAAAGAAAATCTGATGACACATTTTAAAGTAGCTACATATTCGGCTAACCAACATTACTCATTTGCTGATAACTGCAGAAAAGATACTATGGAAAAAACCCTACTAAATTTAAAGAGAGTAAAATAAATTAGTCTTATTACAAAGTGATATTTTTGTTTATCTGAAAAAAGTTTGATAAATATTTCTTTATACAAAATAAAATTGTTATAGTTTCAGAAGAAAGTTGCTTTGGTTTTTGGTTTTTTTGGTTTTTTTTTTACTTCTACCCTTTTCTATTATGTCTGTTTTGAAAAAAAAAAAGTCAGCAGTTCACGATTAGCATCTTTTGTATGACTAGTAAATATACCCAGTTAAGAAACCATCATGCTCCTCTTCAGAGCTTCTTAGTTCTCCATGCTGTCAGTAGAACAATTTCCTTTTCTACTGGGTAAGTAGAGTAATTTCCAGTAACTCACAGCAGCTGAAACACGTTGAAGTACTGAAAAAACCAACCACTTTTTTCTGTCTGACTATTTAAGTTCTGTCAGTTTGGGCTACCTTTAAATAGAAACACAGTTAGTACTGTAAGCCAATTCACTGTCCTGACATTTGAGGCATTTCTTTAGCTCTGTCTTAAGGGGTAATACTGTTATTTTTCCTGTAGGAACAAGAAAATTCTGGCAGACTTCTTCCCTAGCAGCCTCTCAGATGTTCAGATAATGCCATTCAACTAGAACAAGCTTCTGAGAAGGAGCACATGCTTCCCCCAAGTTCCACAGCCTGTTCCCTGCACACCCAACCACACAGCTTATCATCAGCACCCATTCTTCATTAACACCTGAACTAACACAGGTTTTCACTACAAATTTCTGGTATCAAGTTTCATGAAAAGGAGTAAACAAAGCATGCAGCCAACTCTCCAAACGGCAAGAACATTTTCTAGGTAAGGCTTTACGGGGGCAGCGCGGGGAGAGTGCAAAAATACTCGACAAGAATCTCATTCATTTCCCACTGAACTGCTCACACGTGATGTGCTTCCTTCTGCACGACTGCAGTCTTCCATAATTACCCACAAACACGACAAACTAAGTGCTGAGCACACAGGCTTGGGAGGCCTGATTTTAACCTTGGACATGCATGAGACAAGAAAAACCTGGGTACGTAGCAGGCAGTGTGTGCTTTAATACTCATCAGAAAGCAAAATAATTTAGAGGTTTTCATATTCTGGCATTCACAGTAGTCCAGGACTGGCCTTTCTTGAGGTCACACTACAGCTGTCCCCTGCAAACTGTGGCACCACATGACTACTGTCTTCCTCCAACATGCCCATACTCTGGCTGTCCCCAGGGACACAGCCACTGGAAACAGGAATGGGCAAAGTGCAGCCAGCTCAAAGCTGCACAGATCCTAATGGGCAGGGGACACCCAACAGCACCACAGCACTGGCACTAAAGTTAGAGAAACTCAGCTCACTCAAACTTCTCACATTCTCCACCAGACAGAAATCAATCAAAAGGTTTAGAAATTACTGAGGGGAGTGCAAGGCCAAGCACTGCAATGTGCCACCATTTCCACAGCTCCTGAGGCTAAAATAAAACAAACTAAGAAGGCATATAGCAAAGTAACAGTTCCTTTGGGCAATGCTCAGACAATTTACCTTCTCTCTCTTTGAGTGGGAAATGACACAGGAACTGTGGAGATGATACTGCTCTGGCTTAAACAGGCACAAGGCCACAATCTAAAGTCAAGGCTGAACTGCATTCAAAGTTTCTTCATTTATCAACTAAAACAGATGGAAGAAAACTGTAATTTGGCTCCCGTTTCTTCCCAGCTCTATATCACACAAACTGGAAGAGTAGAAGGTTTCTGCTCCATTACAAATTTTATGTTTTGCTGACATTTTAGCTGGAGCAAGGGAAAAAAACATTTGAAGGCTCTGACAGTGAAGCAGACACAGATCTGGAGGAGCATGAAACACTATGAATGTGCAGGGCATGATCAGTGCCCAGAGTAAAGGAAATGTGACTGTTTCTGTGACGTATTTTACTCATTTTAGACAAAAATAACTACTAGATGTTGTGGAACTATCCTGGACAAACAGAGCAGGATCAATGGTGTGTGATGGATCACTCGAATGCCTGAAGCTCACTGCTGTCAGCAGGGGCTGTTGCAGATCCACACTTGGGTACAGCCAACCACAGGGCACTGCTGGGCTGTCAGTGTGGGCAGGGGTACCCACAGCCAGGATTGCTGCTACTGATGCTGACACCACTGCAGAATCCTCCACCTGTACAACATGGGCTCTTTCGAGGCCAGAGTTCCAAAGACAGATAATATACAAGAGCTGGAAGATACCCTGATTATCAACACAAAAGCATCAGACAAGCCTGTTTAATTGCTTGATAAAAGTTATGAAGTTAGAAAAGACAAAAAAACTTTATTACAAGCACATTTTACTTGCAGATGCATCTCACATATATGCACTGTTAATACTCTATATGCAGTTCATGGAATATTTCATGCTGCAGTTCACATGTTTGAACAGGTTTCTCTGCAATGCATTGTGTTCTGAATAATAGTATCTCCAGAAGCTATCAGTTTCAGAGAAGAAAAAGACTGTTTACGCAAATGTGCAGAATCAACAAGTAAAAGCTTCGGTTGAGCACTAAGCAACATTGTTAACCATGCATTGTTGTAAAAAGAAATAAATCCTTTTCAACACAAAGATAATAACTACTCACATATCTGTGAAGCAGAACATAATCATATTGTGTGTATTGGGCAGGTATTGTTAGAAATTAATGATTGAACTTAATGTTTATGGTCACATTCCTTAGGCACAACAGAATCACATGAATTTTGTGCAAATATATTTCCCATATTTGAATATTTCCCATATATGAATTCTGCTACTACTCACTGTAAGGTGGAGCAGTCCATGCATTAGCTAACTGATTACTAATTAATAAAATTATTTCCTGTTTTTAACAGGCATAACTTTTCTCTTCCAGCAGATATTTTACAGATTAAGGTTCTCTATCTAACACCACAAACGCAAAATTTTTCAAGTCCTCAGAGACAAATTCTGCTCTTGGCTGATTCTGGAAGCCCAGCACAACCACACTGTGGATTTGCTGCTGCAACTGAGCTTTGCATTTTTCCTAACATTACTCACAAACATGTGATCCTGCAGACATCCAGCTCCAGATGTAGCACTGGGAGGGAACACAACCACTGAGCATGAAACCACTGCATGCATTAGTTTCCACTTGTAAAACACACTGCTGAAGTGGTCAGCACCTAGAGCATTCAGCCAAAATTACGAAACAAGTTGCAGGCTCCAAGTCACACTGGTCCAGTTTATTCCAGAACAGAAGCTTGGATTCATCCAAGCTGTCACCATGAGCATACGCTAACTCGAAGCATAACAGAGCATACACAGAGCAAGGGATAAAGCCCTTTGAAAATACAAGGACAATCTGTCAATCAACCAGATGAGCTGATCATCCCAAGTCAGCAAGGTTTGGAACATGAGACATGTAAACACACCCTCAGTCACCAACAAATGTCCCTCACAAAACAAATGGTGGCATTGTTTCAGAAAAGGAGAAGACATCACTGTGCACAAGCAGGTACATACACCATGGCTCATGGCTCATGACCTCACCTGGAGTAGGAGAGGGAAGAAACAGAACCCCAGGGTTTGTAGAAACACCTTCTTACAACACTTGCCAGTGTAACCCAAGTGTGAAGCACTTCCACTCGAGTATATCTATATGCACATAATTCACTCACCCCAACCTCTCCTGAAGAAGATTTCTAATTTAGAGGAAGAAGGTGAAATGGAGGAAGGGGAACCAAGAAAGTGACTGTTCCAAGGGCTGCTCAGTGAGGCAGGAGACTGCAGCTATCCCCAGACGAGCCAGGCCATCCCACAGGGAGGAAGCGCTGCCGCAGGCTGGGAGGAAGCCGAGTGCGCGCTGACAGCGCCGACCTCGTGATGGCCAGGACGGGCAGGGCAGCCGCGTGATGCCAAATTCTCAAGACACCACGAGCTCCCAGCCACCACAGGATATACCAGGAAGAAAGGCAATAAGGGTGACCCTTCACCTGCTAGCTCATTCTGTAATGTGCTTTACCTCCTTCTAACAAACGAGAGAAAAAATGAGCAGAGGGTTTTTTCACTCCACCATTCGTGTTCCCCGTTCCACTGGTGATGGGAAGAAGCCAAGGTGAAGCAAGGGCTAGGCAGAGGTCCCACCAGGGCAGGGAAAAACTTTCCAAGGCACAAAGCCAGGCAGACACAAGCACCCCGACAGTTTTCAAATTATTCCATCTTTCTCTGCACTCACATGCACCTAGCATGCTGGGAATATCAATCCAAGTTAATTCCTTCAGATCTGCTGATGATATAAGTAAATAATCACTGGATGGACTGCCAACCCTCTGATTATCAGCTCCTTCAGTCACTGCTTTATTCAGAGCTAGCACCTAATTTTCAAGGACATGCTGGGTGTTTTAGGAGCATCACGTTCCTACCTGGAGAAGCACTGGGAGACCTAGAGAATGGTAGCAAGGAAGGCTTGGAGAGCGGCCCTTTCAGAAGAAATTAACAAAACTATCTCCAAGCTCCAGAGGTGCTCAGTGGAATCTTGTTGCTTGTACGTCTGTTTCCAAGATGAAAATTGACTTAAGCACTGGAAGGTACATAAAACTTACATGACAGGAAATGCAAAACAGATTTTTGGCAAAAAGAAGTACTTTAGAAAACAGCAATATATTTCAAAACACAAGCCAAAGTCATCATGGCATAGAGAAAACCATGCATAAATCAAAGTGAAGTATTTATTAAAACTTGGTGCACTCAAGCTAATGAATGCAACCAAAAAGCCAAAACCATACTCTTCCAGAGATTACAGAAGAGATGGATTTTTATAAAAAAGCAAAATTTAAAAGGACATTACAGGGCAGAAATTAGCTCAATAAAAGCACAGTAACATTTGAAATGTTTAAGAATTCGAGAAGTCTTAAAAATTATGGCATGAAAGCTTTTTAAATTCATCAGATAACTGGAAAAGATAAAAAGCTGGACCTATTACAAAATGAGGTCCAGCTAATGCTCTTTTGGAACAAAGACTTTGAGGTAGTGAAATTCCAGGAGTTTTACAAATATTGACAAAAAACCTCACAGAACGCCAGAAATGAACAAACATCAAAACATGCTGTTTCATTAACAACAGGTTTTGGTCAGGCTGGCCTGATGTACTGCTGAGGAACAACTTTAAAAAGCCTTGTGCAGAACTGCTAGCATCAGGAATTTGCTGGCCACGTTGCTCTCAAGAACTGACACAATTTGGCAAGAGATCCACTTTCCTGGGCTCAGCCAAGCTGTACACAAAGCTACCTGCTCCTGAGAAAAAAGTTCTCTGGGTAAAACTTTTGATTGGAAATACCAATGTAAAGACAAGTTTCATGTTCCTCCTTCACTGTACTCCAACCTCCACTTGAAAAAGCCGCAGTAGTCTCTGGCTACACATTAATAAATGTCTCTGAGTCTCTTTGCACTTTTTTTTCAAGAAATTAGCCTCTGGTTCAAGAAGCAATTACGCTTTTGTAAAAAAAGCACATACCATTTTTACTGTGCAAGAACAATAGCTCTGCAGAAGAACTGGCTCATGAAGAAGCATCTTTGTATCAGGCTACCCAGTTACAACTCTAGTTTTATCGTAATTCCCTTGATGAATGCCACTGCCAAAAAATATGTGAAAGGAAACAAATCTCAGGATACCATTTAAAGTCACTGCCACAGAGAACAGAAAGAGTCTGGGCTGATGGGGAATGCTTGCCTAGACAGATTTCAGGAAATACTACTTTGCAGTCAGCCTGAAGCCAGTCCTATCACAGGAACCTGGCAAACCATTCTCTCAATAAAGGAGCAGCACATATTACTAGAAGACCCCAAGAAAGCACATGTCCAGGACAACCAAAAATGGTTTTCTCTATCATAAAGAACATTAAAAACTATTTATTCCTGTATCTCCCAGCTTGAAAAACAGCACTCATTCTCAAAAATGCCTAGATAACCAAAGCAAAGCCCTAAAGGAAGAATGTGCCCAAAGATACCCCACACCATTGGTAAGACTTAAAACTGGAAGGGGTTCTGTCAAGCTTGAACAATCACCACACAGCTGTACCTCTACAACAGGTGCTTTAACAAGAGCAAAACAGAGTTTGCAAACATCAGTGGAATGCCCCTCGGGGTGAGATGGTTCTTTTAGAGTTCCCTAGATCAAAATAAAAAAAGAAACACTGAAGCTTTTATTGAGCTGTAGTGTAAAAAGAACTCCTGATTAATAATCCCTCTATCCTCCAGCTAGGCAGGCAGGCTGTCTAGAGACAGAAGGGAACAAGTATTTGAACTTTATACACGCGATGGAAAAAATCCCTACTGAGTTCCCTCCTACATGGAGCCCCAGCATGTCCAAGTCCCATAGCTCAGTGCTACAAGACAATCCCACTCCCTCTGCCACATGCTAACAGTGACCCAAGTCCAATCAGGATCCCAACACACGCTCCTGCAGAAACCCTGCTGCAGTCCTTGCAGCTGTATTTACCATTGGAAACGCTGCCCAAACATCCTGACAAGGATATAAAGCCTCAGCCCTCTTGGTAATTTACTGAGCTTCGGGCTCAATCTACTGAGCCCATCTTGAAGAACAAAAAGCTGGTTGAGTTTTCAGTGCCTTACCAGCTTCCTTTTCTCCAGAGGGCTGAAGTGGATCCCTGGAAAGCCAGGAAAGACACAGCAGCTGAAAATCACTATCTGTAGCAGTCAGTAATGTAAATGTGCAGTGGAATGTTTTGTGTGCCCATATAATATACAGCAGAAATGCATGGCTGCTTCTGCTTAATTTAAGGAAGTTTTTGTAAGATTATTTCCATCTTAGTGGAACAGGGTTCATTTATTTACTATTTTAAAGTGTATCTCCATTTTAGATACATACAGCTTACAGCTCGTGTGAACACCTTTATGTATTTTTACAGTAGGAATACTTTGATTATAAAATTCTAGAAAATTGCTTACCTGAAATTTTATTTTCCTAATAAATATAACAGCCCAAGCCTGGGCTGAGCTTTCCTGTCACCAGCAGCGGTCTGTGCCAGATGCTACAATATGGCCAAGAGATCCTATTTATAGTAAGAATTACCCTCAGGGAAAATCCACTCACATGAGTATTATTTGCAGTAGACAGCAGGTACTCTACATCTTGGAATATAAGGGCTTAACTTTTCCCTCCTAGAATACTTGCAGGTGTTTCTGTGTTTCTTGTAAACAGATCTTACCACTAAAATTTGAATATTCTTGCTCACCATGTGAATGTCAAGCTGTAGCACAAGATTTCAGTCTAAGGGCCAAGTCTGCCAATTGCCCTGGATTAAATGGAAGAGCTAAAAAACTAACAAGCAGTAGATCTACTGTGATTTCCTAAAGTTTCTTCTGTAAAATAAACAGCATATATTATATATATAAAATATAATATATAAATGGCAAACTACCACCTCAGCAAATATTTTATAATTGCTAACTTACTCTTCCCATTACTAAACTTCTTAACTTCTCTAGCACCCAGTCCTGAAGGGTTTTACAGAGTTTGTCTACACTTCGGCTCACAAAATTTCACACACCCACAGCACAGAGAGAGATTCTTGACAGGAAATTAAAAAAAAAAAAATTTAAAGCCCACCACAAACAAAACAACAACTAAACAAAATGTTTCCTCTGAAAAGCATTGTTTTTTTTTTTTTGAAACAGTGTAAGGTCAGATAAATAGAACTGGTGAATTTTCACAATAAGCCTGATGGAAACGTAAAATATATTGATAGCAAAAAAAAAATTAGTGGCAAAATCATGCTTAAATATTCTGCTATAGTAATGTCACTGCCAGAGTAATTGGGCACTTCTCTCCAAATATATATTATTCACAAAATATAGTAAGAGAATTTATGCATTTTTATGGTTGTTCTACACAGTCTTCTCAATAAGAGACCTGTGCTTTCAAGGCGAAGACAGACAGAAATAACAGTGCTCAGAGTAGTTGGGAAATGCTCTGTTATTTAGACTGTAAACAGATATAATGTATCAATCCATAAAACATCACCTTGCCCAAAGGAATTGATGAGGCTGTTGCATTCAGGTTCACTGCAACCAGCAACAGTCTAACTCTAAACTTCTAATTTCCAGTCTCCAAAGACTCAGCTGTCATAAATATCAGTCCTTATTTTGTGTATTATCTGAAAGTTTCACCAGGAATTGATAATCCTAACAAGCTGTGATCTTAGGTACAAACTTAGCCTCATTTGGAAAATGCAAGCAGCCATTAGGTAATGTGCCTAGAGAGCATCTGTATTAATCTTCAAAAATATGACCTGGCTCTCCTAAGTCAGAGCTGGATCTCCCACCCTCCCCAGAGCCTCATCAGCCTTTCCCTGCAAATTATACCTGTGGGTCCACCAAAAAAAAAGCCCAGCTGCAAATTCACCAGTTACCAGTTGACAATTCATACTGCAAAGGGAAACAGCACTATCAGTTTCAGACCCAGTTTGGCACAGAATGATACAGGTGACGAGGAAAGCACAGACCTTGCCAAGTACTCACTCTCCTCCTTTCAACACGGGTGTGATTCCCACATTTCTGCCCCAGGTCTGCACTGCAGCTGTTGCCTGAGCCACCAGTCTCTAGACAAACCTATCACTAAGGCAGGGCAAGAGGCATGACAGCTACCAGAGCAGTCCTAGTACCCCTTCCCATTCCCACCAAGGGCTCTGGTCCAGTATTAAGATGATTTGGAAAATAAGATGACATTGACATCATTGAAACATTCTGTTTCTTAGAAAAGATCATTAAAAAAAAGGATTGACTCCACAGTGAATATCAGAGAGGTGTGAAAGCAGTTAGGGACCAGTGTCCTCAAAAGTTGTGTGAGCTCCAGATAATGTCCAGGAGCACGTCTTGACTCCTTGAAGACTCATATAATCCAATCAATATTTTTTGAAAACGCTTGTGCTTAGATAACCGCAGATACACGGTTATGCACCTAAACTGCTAAATACTGCAGCTAGAAGGGGTATCCCACCACACAGCATTAAGCCATCAGGCAGAGATGTCCCTTTACAGAGCAACCCAAGGGCTGATCATTTGTAGGCAGTAAATTTCAAGGCAGCAAGTGGGAGTGTGCTTCACCACACTTTTAAAAGTGCTTTAAGAAACCCGTAACTCTTACTAATGAAGCAGATTTTATTTCCATCTAGGTGGCAAACCGCACTTTAAAACGATAGTGAAGGTTTTCTCTTTGCCAGGACGCAGACACGGCATCGCTTTCGAGCCTGACCATTTTTCACGCGTGGAACAGCACTAAAGCTACCTGTTTCCAAGCAAACCGACCCGCAGAAGCCCCGGGCGAGCCCCAGGCCCCGCAGGACAGCCGAACGCAGCCGCTCCCCGCCCCGGCCCCCACAGGCACCGGCCCGGGCCGTGCGAGCCCACCCGGCCCCTCGGCTGCCCTGGGGCCCCTGCCCTGCTCCCCGCGCTGAGCTTGGCCCCGCTCGGCCGATCCAGTGCTGCTGCTGCGGTCAGAGCATGACGAATTTCGCTACAAGCCCCACTCCTCTCTTCGCCAAAACTTCACCTTTTCTCCCCGTTCCTGGGGCTGCTCCCTGGGGACCTGCCGGCCAGTCGCTCTCCCCCAGCCCGCAGCATCCCTGGAGGGGCCCGCGGGGACCGGGGCCTCACACACGCCGGGGAAGGGGAGGCAGCCGCGGGCTGGGGGCGAGGCACGGCCCGGCGCTGGGAGCGGCGGCCCCGGTGGGGAGGCAGCCGAGCGGAGGCACCGCAGCGGCCCCGACGTGGCGGTCCCGGAGGGCTCCCGCCCCGCGCCCGCCGGTGGGGCCCGGCCGGGGCGGCCGCGGGGCTCCTGCGGAGGACGGGGGAAGGATCCCCCGGGGCTGGGGGAGCGGGGCACGTCGCCGAGGAGCTGCCGATGGGGCAGGGAAGGGTCTGCCAGCCCCCGCGTCCCCCGGGCGGCGGAGGGAGCGAGGAACTCGGAGCAGAAGTTTGGGGCAGGGGAGCAGCGCGACCCCGTGCCGGTTACCTGAAGACACAGTCGTCGCGGGCGTCCCTGGCCGGGGAGATCAGGCCGTGCTTCTTGTTGAAGAGCTTCTGGAAGAGGGTGGGCGGCATTTTGGGGCGCTGCCGCTGCCCCCGCCGCCGAGGCGCTGGGCTCCGCGCAGCGCCGTCCCTTCGCCGCGGCTAGTTCCGCCCGCCCCGCTCCATTCGGTGTCACAGTCATATGACAGAAATTAGTCACCCGGCGCTGCCAGGAGGGGAGGAGGGAGCGAGGGGCGGGACGGAGGCAGCGGGGGCCGGCCGGCTGGAGGGGCGGGCCCCGTGGGGCGGCCCCAAGTGAAGAGCGGGGCCGCGCAGAGCCCGCGGGAAGCGCCGAGCCTGGGGCGAGTTTGGAGCTCCTCTCTGCCGCCTCGGCCGCTCCTCCGGCCGCAGCGTGTGCGGGAAAAGCCCCCGCTCCCGGCTGGGCTCAGCCGGAGGCAGGGCCGAGGAATGCCCCGGGGGCGGCGATAACGCCGCTGTTGTGTTTTCCTTCTTCGGACGGAAGTTAAAGGCAGGAGGCCCAGGAAGGCGAGAGGAGGTCACGATCGCGGCATCAGATCCTTCCCGTGGCTGTACCCAGCGCCTTCGGGACTCGGCGTGCAGGGGCGCACCAGAGAAAAGTGGCATCTTTTAACCCCAAACCTCGAAAATCCAGCTCCTCCCCCCTCTCCTTCCAGGTGCGCGAAGCGATTCTCCCACAGCTGTAGCAGAACAGCTCAGATGCACTGGAGTCAAAACCTGCAGGGAAGGTGGAACGCGTGTAGTTGATGGCAAAGGAAGCCATCATTACAGGTAAACATCCATCCACAAGAGTATTTAGGACATGAAGCCCGGCAACTGACTCCGAAACGAATTTAAAAAAAAAAAAAAAAAAGAAAAAAGGTGTGATAGTTTTTTTAAAATCAAAAGGACCCATGCCTTTTTACAAAACTCTTTATTAGTAATGCTTAAGTGAAATAGAAACGCTGGTAACAGCAAACAGTCTCCTTCAGTGTCTCACTGTTCAGATACAACCGTGTTAGAAAGCTTAATTATGGACTGACAAAACTGACTGACTCATCTGCTTTGCCTGGAAAATGGAATTAAACTAAAACAACGTATGGTGTAAGATTAAATTAAGCATTATTATTTTTAAGGCATAATTGAGCACATGTGTAACATCTCTACAGAATGATTCTTCACTATCACCCATCTGTAGGAACTTCGTTGTCCATCTACCAAGAAGTTGTAGACAATTCTAACACAAAACAGGAATTAATGTTTAGATGCATCTTTTCCCCCTTGCTCTGTACAGAAGACACATGTGGCTGCCACAGATTTATACATGACCAGTCTCTACATCCTTTCACCATGTGGAAGCCTCCTGGCTTCAACAGGAGCACATACATACAGTCTCAAAGACAAAAAGTCCTCAGGGAACAAAACAAAATGACAAAATTTTGGCCAGGGTATGTAACTCAGCTTTCAGTAGTTTCACAACTTAGAGCACTGAAGATTTAGCTAAACTCAAGTGCATTGCATTCAAGCTGATGGAGTCCCTTTAAATATAAGTGAACTTGTGTACATTCAGCATATTTTGATCTGGGCTCCAGACATCTCTTCTGTGTCTAAAGATTATGAACCAAAGCAGAGCCATGTGCATGTAAGGCTTTACCCTCCACTGACCTGTACATGTACCCTTGTAGTGCTCCAGTACAAGACACATCTCCCACCATCTCTGAGTACTTGGAGTCAAAGTCTCCTAAAAGTGCACTTCAGATAACAAGAATAACTGAACAGTGTTAATGAAAAACCTCTTACAGATTTATGTATAATACATTTACTCAACATGCATCTGCCATGCACAATTCCTGCTGATAAAAGATTATCAGAGTTCTTGCATGGGCTGACTCGCTGGAAGCAATTCCATTCAAGCCATTAAGACTTCATCATGTCTGGGATGTGACAGAGCAGCCCTGGTGACACTGAACAGATTCTTCTCCTGAATCACTGCACAAATAACCTCCTCAGTCCTACCCATTAACTGGCCATGACCCATAACCTTTATCTACCAATATGGAAGAGCCAGTTTCCACTCTGAATGAAATTTTATGTAGTAATTTTTCAGCTGAAAACCAAACTATGGGAAAATGCCTTTCCTTTGAGAACAGCAGAACAAGAGTAGGGATTGTTGCAGCCTCAAAATGAATTTCCTTCCCTGGGGCAAAGAGCTAGCCTGGTAATTAATTACACTTTCTCTAAGAGACAAAAGATGATAAGAAGCAGTGCTTTCATAACTGAAGGGAAGGACAAGAGATTGTGGTTCGTGATATTTCTGTCCTCCTATACAGCCTCATCACATGAAGAAAAACAAAGACAAACCCCAGCAATATTCAGGCTGCTACAGTCAATTCCACGGTTACAGACCATGTTTTCCTCTCTTGTACTTTCCGATTATTTTGCCAGTATTAGTCTTTTAGTATTACACTACCAAATGGCCTGGGGCAAAATAAGTGTTTTTTCCTATGATTTCCAGAATACCCTTACAATAAACATATCTTTATTCTGAACCATCCTTTACCTGAATAACCACCATAAGCATTATGATGATTATTCAAGTAAACTTCCTAAATATGTAACTTTCAATTTTGCTTGCAGCGACATCAAGGAGCTCACCTCTGTCTCCTAGGGGCTGTAGATTCTTGCATAATTACTAGTGACTTAGTATTTGCAAGATCAAGGATATTGATAATTAAAAGCATACCCAACAGGACTCCAAGGAGTTACTGGCAGAACTCATTCTATTAATGCTTAAAAGAAAAATAGCTTAACAGCATAATTTTTAACCTTGAGCCATTTAGAATGTTTATATAATACTTGTTCACAGACTAATCCAGCAGCAATTATTTGCACTTCCTTCTACCCCAAAGCAATGGGGAAAAGATCAGGGTTTGAACTTTCACAGGTATTTTCAAATGCAGTCAAACCACAGCTGTAGATTTTGTATGTCTTCTTTTCATGCTCTTTTAGGAAATACAGAACTATTTTCCAGGCTGATAACACTGAGAAACAAACTCAGACTTTTGAAAGCCACACTAGTACTTTGAAACATTGAAAAACTTCCTTTTCGTCCAATAAAGTCTGAGTAAAGGATATTGTAGAGAGAACACTGTAGGGCTCCAAATTACTTTAATGTGCAATGAATTCAAGTGGAAAAAAAATTGTTCTTGACAGTATTTTCCAAGACATTAAGAACAGCATTTATGAATTAACAATCCACAACCTGAACTGGAAGCACTGGGAATTTGATTTCTGTGGACACAGCATGAGCAGTAACCTGAAAATCCAGAATGTCAATATCCATCTCTTCAAACAGTTCACCTATAAAAGGGTTTTTCCCACCACTGTGTTCATGTAAGGCATTTACTTTCTCTAAGTCTGAAGCCACTAGAAGAAACAATGACTAAGAGATGTGGTATTACAAAATTCCTGAGATGAAACAGGAAGGACTCTGAGATGGAAGTGGCTGGGCAGTGGATGTGCCTGGAATGGTGACAGTGCTGATCGTTAAGAGCCAATTCTCAGAGATGATAGGGTGAAGATGACCTGTAGTCATGTTCGGAGATCAAATTACAGCAGAACTCACAGTCTGTACCTCCAAAGTTCTGCAGACCTAGGCATTCAAGGAGTTTAACAGTGGCATACTATTGACTTCTGGGTCTTCAAGAGTACCTGAATGCTTTCATGGCCACTCCCAGGACATGCAGCTACCTTCACAGTCAACGTTAACACTTAAACAGAGGTCCCATCTTTAGAAACTAATGGTACTAGAGAAAAAACTAGAAATCTTGGCAGAGAGAGCCAAAAGTAATTATATTAAAGGAATTTGGTCTGCTGTTCTTCAGTCAAACTTTTTAAAAATCTAAACAAAGTGAAGACTCATCTTTATGGAATCCTTACAGAATAATGCCCAGAACAGGATCTAGCTGCTGCACAAAATAATTTAATATAAAGTATTTGAGTATTTACTAGCTTACTGAAACATGTAATACTACATTTCAAATAACATACAACCATTATTTACTAGTTAGGAGTTCTGTTTTACCACCCTGCCACAGCAGCAAGACGGTCATTTCTTCTGTTAACTCCTGCTGAGAGCCAAAAATCTCATTTCTGTTTAGAGTAGATCCAATTTTTGGTACTTGTTATAGTATCTGGGAGAAAAAAAAAAAAAAAGTGATAAATAATTATCAATAAAGTGGTACATTCTGACATGTAAAAGAAAGCTCAATGATCTGACCAGCTGTTCAGATATTCACTAGATATATCCAATGCTAGCATTTGTGTGGAAAAATCTGGATCTTGCAGGTCTCATTTACCAGTGAGAAGAGAACAATAATTTTGAGTATGTGTACATTCCTAATGGAAACCAGCATCATCTGAAAGACTCCTTGAGCAGAGAATAAAACATCCAGCATAAAACCCCCACCACAGTGGGGTCCAACTCCTGATACCAGGACCCTCTAGAAAAGGAGTAAGAAAACAAGACTTGCTGATTTCTGATTCACTTGCCCACCAAGTACAACCTGTGTTCTGTATTACCACAATTTGCCTGGGCACATGACCTAGCACAATCCCAGTTCTTTGATCTGTAGAGAAGCGTCAGATGAGTGTCATTAATTAATACATACACACACACACTTACAAACACTTCCCTGCATTCTAGATGCTGCATATAACTGGTAATAAAGTAGGAAGACATTTGGACCTAAGAGACAGCAAATGAAAATTTTTGCATATTTGGTATTTTTGAAAGCTGCCACAATTATGCAGTATTTTTGTATTGAGTTAAAACAGAATAAATGACACACAAGTTGCAGGAAACTTGGAGAAGAACTACTTTAAACTTTGGAAGACACGTGCCATCCAGTGGTGCACCAAGAAACTTCATGAGAGATGGGAAAGGGAGAGGCTTTTACCTCTGTTAAGTGATGAGACAGTTTCATTCACAGTTCTCAATTTTGTTTAACAAAAACCTAGGAAGTGAATAAAGGAGCTTGCCCTATGTTAAGGGTTTCAGGAGAAAAGAACAGAAACCTTATGAGAAACTGATAATTTTTGAAGAAAAACATTACTGACAACTTGAACTACTTTGGTGGAGGGGTGGTGGTGAATACCAAAGTTCCACTCAGGCTTACTCACTCTAGAAATAAAGCACAAAATAATAGTAAGGCCTTAATTCTGAAATAGCCTATGACTCTATTAATTCCTATGCTAAAGATCCTTGGTGGAGAAAACGGTAATGCAATTTTAACAAAGTACTGTTGCACAAGAACACTGTTAAGCCAGAGTTGAAGTTTTCTGCATCTTTAACTCTTTTTAGCCTTGTGATTTTTCCAAATATTCAGACTTTAAGAAAAAGCCCAACAACTTCAAACACTCAACTCACCAGTTAGCAGCTGCACAATATATATATATACACTAGTATGTACTATATGTGCAGGAGTATAGAACCAAGTCTAATAGCCCTTTACCTTCAGGCAGTCCTTTGGGAAGGCAGAACTTTTTTGAGTTAACTGGAACTTGATGGAGTCGGGAAGGCCTCGGCTCTGGTGACAATCTAACGATGGAGCAGATTTCTCGTCTTTCACACGGAGGCTGAAAAGATTAATGACACTTCATGTTGCTGACTCTCCGTGTGTGGAGACACGAGGCTTGACTCCATTTCAGAAGGCTGGTTTATTATGTTAAATATTATATTAAAATACTACATTAAAACTATACTAAAAGAACAGAGAGATCAGAAGGCTACAACAAGAATAGAACGGAATAGAATAACAAAATGCTGTGACTGCTCACAGCCTTGGCACAGGTGGCTGTGATTGGTCATCAATGGAAAACAATCCACATGGACCAATCATGGATGCACCTGTTGCATTCCACAGCAGCAGATAGGAATTGTTTACCTTTCTCTCCTGAGGCTCCTCAGCTTCTCAGGAGAGGAAAAATCCCAACAGAGGATTTTTCATAATATCATGGCTACAACTTCATTCACACAACTATTCCCACTGAAGAAATGTTCTTTTAGCTTTCTTCTAGGGAAACTAGAGATTACATGCACATTTCAAGGCATGTCACTAGAAAACATTTAAGACTACTTGTGTACACTCAAAATGCTATTGGAAAGGGTGATAGAAAGCTTCAAAGCTTTAAACATTCTCTTTAGCAGTTTTGATACTGTAAGGATTAATATACAATACAGTAGAAATTAGCATGACAAAACTGGATTTAAGAAGTGCAATAAAACCAGAACCTTTAAAATATTCTTTTCTTCTGGACTTTGAGGAATAATTTCTTTTTCTGAGCTCAGAGATGCAGGAACAATTTCTTCTGAGTTAACAAATGGACCTGTGGTATTCAGGAACAGGTCTTCCCCAGGTGAGGCTTTACACACCGGCGACAAGCTAAGCTACAGTTCCATCAAAATACAAAATATACAGGAATAATTGCCCAGTTAAATAACAGAGAACAATTCAGACTGCTAATTCCTGTTGGCTGATGCAGAAGATATTCTATTGCTTAAATAATAATTACTTAGGGATTCACCAAGACCCTGATGTTATCTATTTATTAACCTAGTATGCACTAGCTCAAGTGTGAAGAGACAAGTGGCAGTGCTGTACTACCTGTACAGCCAAAGAATTCAAACTGGCATTTAAATATCAACTTTGAATCAAAGAGTTTGTGCAAGTAAGGATACTAGTGCTGGTTTTACATTACATTTGTAAAAATACCAGACAAATTCCTAGCTTTGGTTGTTTGGGTTTTTAAGTGTCCATAATTATCAGTCTGTTGTGCAATTAGCAGTCTAACATATATGCAAAAATGGAATGTGCCACAAGGAATGATTTCTTTGATTTTAATCATTCAAAAACAAAAAAAAAAAAAAAAAAAAAAAAGAGACAAGTGGCAGTGCTGTACTACCTGTACAGCCAAAGAATTCAAACTGGCATTTAAATATCAACTTTGAATCAAAGAGTTTGTGCAAGTAAGGATACTAGTGCTGGTTTTACATTACATTTGTAAAAATACCAGACAAATTCCTAGCTTTGGTTGTTTGGGTTTTTAAGTGTCCATAATTATCAGTCTGTTGTGCAATTAGCAGTCTAACATATCTATACGTAAAAATGGAATGTGCCACAAGGAATGAATTTTAATCATTCAAAAACAAAAAAAAAAAAAAAAATCAGACAAGACACTCACATCTAGCTCTAGAGGCTGAGCATTACCAGGATTTTTTAGGACATTATTTTCCTCCATGATTAGCATGGTGGAAGTCATTTGCTAAACAAAAACAGAGAAGAATTCATATCAGTCTCAAAGTCTTTGCTGTTTATTATTGCTCTTACAGTATTCTCCTAGTACACAATACTTTAAGAACTCAATTTAGAATTACTACTAGTTCTTCAGATTTAAGTACTGAATTTCTATCATTCAGAGTTATTTTTTGGTCTTATGCTCTGCAAAATGAAGACAAAGAATTAGTTTACTGCAGCATGGACATTTCAGATGTGGCACTTCCTGCCACTTCTCCTATCTAATTGTATCTTCAGTCGAGATTCACAACTCCCATTTCCATTCCATGCCAGGGTTAATCAGAGGAGCACAATGGGAATACTCACCACCACAGCATCTGTCGGTTTGGTTGGTGGAACTCCTGCTGTCAACCCCTTTGATCGGGCTGACTTGTTTTCTGGGGCATCAAGCTGCCTAAACGATGATGAACCTTCTTCAAAGGGATTTTCTTTTTTCTTTTTCTTCAGCCTTTTGGCTTTAGCTGTTCGATTATCATACTAAATAGTAGAACAATGACATTTTGTGTTACAAAGTGAATCTCTATAGACTGGTGAAAAAGCCTAGTATAGCCACTAGAAAACAGTCCCCCTGTCACAGTCAAGCTCTACACAACCCATTTCAGTACCACTAACACAGCCAGTCTGACAAGCAGTGAGCTTGGGGACATCATGATTATTGCTCTTTCAAGAGGGAGAGGCAAGCTACATCTTCACTCTACCCTGGCTGCAAACACCACTTTACAAGTGTAGCAGGAACTACTATTCCTCTAGGTGGAGTTTTCCAGCCATACAAGGAAGAAACCATTTGTGCTACAACCTTGCTGATTTATTAAGAATCTTTCACCTTGCTTTCCGGTCCTAATGGTGAAGAACAGCGCATACCACTTTTTAGGTCTGGAGTTCTCTCGCTTGCAGCTGTTATTTTACAGAGTTTTTTTCCTGTGACAGATTTCCAACACATTAATTAACTTTGAGACAAAGACTACTACAGCTACTCTCCACCCCAAGTCTTACAGGATGGTTTTCAAAGAGGAATCATTCCAAAGCCACTCCTGTAAACACAGTTCTTCCCTCCAACATAATCCTTATCTCCCTTCTCCCCACCATCAGGACTGCTTTACTCCTCTCCCATTCCATAAACAAGGCTGCTTATTAAAATGTTCACCTGGCTATTTACAGCTGGGTAAATACTGTGGGACCAGAGACCCACATAATCACAGCAGTCTTTACCAGTGGCAACTTCTGATGCTATTACTCTCCAAATTAAGCAGGGGGAAATTATGTGGTAGCTGGGCTGCAGACAGAATTGTATCAGCCACAGATCAGAACTGTAGTTACATCAGGGACTCAATCTATTTGTGAAGCTGATATGAAATAAGCTCAAGTAAAGCACATGACACAAAAAGTTGTGTTCCTGGGTAAGGTAAATAAGAAATGTCAATTTTCATTGAGAATCATGGGTGATTAAATGGAAAAATGCAGGGTCTGAGGCTTTAGTTGGTTGGTTGGTTTTGTTTTCTTCTCCTAACACATTAATTAGAACCAAGTCTTATTTGCTGGGACAATTTTTCAATCTACACTTTCCCTTCTAGACACAACTGAGTTTAGTCTGTGCTGGAAGACAAATGACACAATAGAAGCCTGGTTTAGATACTGTGCAATCATTTAAGTTTGGGTATAATATTCTGTTCTCACAGCTAATACAACTGCTTCAGGTCATATTTTACCTGCCAGTGTAGCTGAAATGCTTAATCCTGAAGAACTGTAAGAGCAACTTGATGGTCTCTTTCTAGAAGAGGAGAAAAAGAAAAGAACAACTACTGTGAATGAACATTAACACTAAAAAAACCCTATTAATAAGAAAATCCTAGGAAAATATAGGTTGACTGAAACAGGATAAATCTTATTTTAAAAAATATTTTTAAGGAGTTGCTTCATCACCCTTTACAGTTATTTGATAGTTGATGAAGTCACACATCTATCCTGAGGACTGTTGCAATTCAAGACCCACAGAAGATTTACTAAATACTTAGCACTTCAGCGTTCTAGGACAGAACACATTTAAGGAGGATGCAGGGGAAATTAGGTTCACAAGAAAATTCAGAATCAATTGTGTAGAGATCTGTAACAGTAAGACTGACATGCTTATGAATGAAAATGTCTGCATATAAGATTGGAAGGAGAAGCACAATGGTTAAAGAAATTATGCTGTTCCCCAAAAAACACTCATGTTCCTCAGGGTTTTATGTCAGGACCTGAAGGCAGCCCTATGACAAAGTCAAGTATAGAAGACCCTTCCTTGTGATAAAACCTCACCACAGACAATTTGTCAGAGAAAACCCAGCACCCAACAACAGAAGGATGTCACCAGGGTGCCAGCACAGCACATACACACACCATTCTACTTCCTGGCAAATGCATTCTGAGTAAGGAAACACCATCAACAGCCAGTAACCTGGCCCAAGATTATACTATAAAGTCAGCAGGATTCCAAAGCAAAGGCTGCTCCCCATGTAAGCTGACGATTCCTAAAGAACATAAAAGACCTGTCCAAAAACTGATTTTTCTCTGGGCAAACACAGAATGTCACACTTAATGAAGACTTGACAACAGGTACCCCTCACACTCTACTGCACAGGCAAGCCTGGCCAGACCACCTGAGCACACCCCTCTTGCTGTGACTCGGTGAAATCTGACAAAATTAGTGCAATTGCATAAAAGCAACACATTCAGGGATTTTGTAAATAAATTTTATAAAATCCTTCACTGAGTTCTCTTACATTGACTTCCCTACAGCTGCAAGGCCAAACTAGAAATCTGTAAGGCAAACTCTTCCCTGACCAACTGCAAATTTCACCAATATCAAAGGTAATGAGGACACAGTAACTGAAACTCCACAGAAGTGTCTGCATGAGCAGAGGCTTATTTGTACTGGCCTTTCTTTTAAGTACCTCTCAGAAGAGAAGAGTGAACATTTAGGTGCATCAAAGAGTCTGCTGTAGTGATTACCTTTTAGTGCGTCGGTCTGGAAAATCCTTTGGTACAGGTTCTAAAAAAACCCAAAACATGAAAGCTAAACTTTAAATGAAAAAGCTATGCCAGATTAGATCAATTTTTTTAGTGCAAACTAACTTATAAAGCACAATATTAGAAGCAAAAACAAACCTCTAGCAGGGAGCTGCTCTCCATTATGCAAACAGACCTTACATAAAATTATCATTACATATTTTATACAGGTTCCTCACATCAGAGTGAAATTTGTTTATATCTTGAAGTATTGTAGAAAAGAATTACCTGATATTGCTGAAAGATTTGAGATCTGTGGTATCTTATCAATGGTCACTGCTTTGCTGGAGTCCAGGAGAGTAGAGTTCTTGTGCTTGCCAATGTCTACAAAATAAAAATTGCATCTTTCTGGACATAAAAAATGTAAGTGTAGATTTCTTATGCTGAAATACATTGAGTTATTAAATTTGTGACCAAACTGAAAGCAATCCAAATTGCAGGATAGGAACTAAAAAGCAAAATTAAGGCACTGTCCTGGTTCAAACAGTTGCAGACAAGTTTGGAAGGAATTTGACTGAACACACATTTGTGGGTCGTTCCCAATAAAAAGATTGTGTCAACAGTGAATACTTTAGTTTTAAAGTAGGATTCAAATTACATAAGGACCTGATTCACACCAAGAAGAGGACAGATACACTGATTCCATGTTAAGCACAGGTTTATAGCAAAGATGTGACCTGGTGAGTCACACCAAGGGAGGCCATTAGTCTTTCTGTTGTAGACAGTCTCCCCACATTTTCTACGTCAAATAAAACTGAAAAAAAGTCGCCCAAAAGTCTCACCAAAATCATCATATCTGAATGTTTCAGGGGATGAGTAAGTTTTCAGGCTGTCACTAGCAGTGCTATAATCTGCAGCTGAATCTTCATCTAAACACTCTATGAGAAAGGTGGAAACACCTGTGGGAAGAGTAATTTCTGTACCTAGAGAAAGAGACAAAAAATGTGGCTAAAAAAATCTATCATGTACAAACCATCAGGATTTCCTTATCTGAGTTTCATTCCTGTAATGAGCTAAATAGTGTCACTCATCATGTAATAAGTCATAATACAGTTAGAGGGCATCCTTTGTTTATTTCCATACACTACCATAAGCCAAGAGAAGATACCTTCTTTGCCCAAGGCTCACAAGACACACCTAAAGAATATAGCCTCTAGTAGGGCAATTCTTAAACAGGTCACAGGCTTTTAGAAATGCAGCTTTGAGTAAACTGAAGAACTCATGTCTGCAACTAGTTGTGTCAATGACAAAACCAAGATGGTGTGGTTTCCAACAAGCTGAGCTCAAGACTGTCTCAGATGCTGTGGGTCTGTCTGTGCTGCCTACAAACAATTCATGTGAGTCCAGCCACAGGCTGCAGTAAGAGGCAGAAGTCCAGCCAATGGTATCAAAACCTGCACTCTCTAATATCACACAGTCAGAACCAGTACAACAGCACAGTACAAGAGCAGTACTTTTACAGAAATGAAATTATATCAGGAATTCTACATTTAGTTTATTATCAATATCAAATATATTTAATAACATAATGTATTGCCATTATACTCACTTGCAGTCACTTCAGCATTTTTCAAACTTCCTTTACTTTCAAAGTTAATTATTTTGGAATCCTAAAATTAAAAGACCAATACAAACAACCTGATAAAACTGAATTTAGACAAAGAAAGACATTTAAATATCATCCTACATTAGCAGATGCTGAGAAAACTCACCTTCTAGTATTTCACCACTTAAGCCTGCTATTCACAGTGTAATTTGTAGCAGGATTTTTCATGCCCATTAACAAATCTGCAAGCTTACAGCTCTAAAATTCATGACAAATATCCCATCATTGATCCTGCAATCTTTGCTGGATGAGACTGCTGTTGAAGGCATACTGACATTAACTGAACTTTGGCATGACAGAGTTGGAGTAATGAACTTCACTGTCGTTTGATTTTATTTTTTTTCAGACACCTCACTTTCAGAATCCTACACCATTTCTGTAAATACAAACATCTATGATGTGTAGGCAGTAGATTCTACAAAATGTAGGCATTTTGTAGAAAATGTAAATAACTGGTAGACTCTAAAGAAGAGCTAACATTTTAAAGAAAAATAGTTTTATACCAATATCACCTGTGCTCTTTGCTGCAGATTTCAGTTCAAACACACCTGGTTCACTATTCTCTTGCCATTGCAGTATTAACTGTCCTGTAACACTTCTGCACCATCACCTCCAATCACTTTGTTCCAGTTTTAATAACACAAGAAGGAGCATGACATGTCAAAGTGACATGTCAAAGGTCTGTGCTGACCTAGAAGTGAGCAATTCTCTGGAATCACAATCTACTGAGATCTCTTCTACACAACACAATTCCTTGCTTCATATAAGATAATTAGTATTGATTTTTTCTCATGCTACCAGTAGCTCCAAAAGCTTTTATTCTGGCCAAAGACACAGAAAATGTAATCCAAAATACAGGACCAAGTTCAGCCTGAGAAATGTCTGGGCTCACACAGACATAACTCATAGGAAATTTTACCTCAATAGAAGGATTTAATGTGTCACGTTTCTCTGATTTATCCTCCATCACTAGCAGACAAAAAGCAAGACAGCATTCTCACCTTCACTGATACACTGCTTTCTTCTGGTTCCTCTTCTTTTATCTTGATGTCTGTTGTTTTGCTGACAGTCACTTGATTGCTGCAGCTGAAGAACAGAACAAAGTTCAGTCACAGAGCTACACTGCTTCATACAAAAGCAACAACTCCAAAATGTCTTTATGGGGTGTCAATAAATAATTTGACAAACATCAGTGCACTGCTAATTCAGACTGCTCCAAGAGCCATCCCACAAGACAAAACTATATAATTTACTAGCAAGTCTCAACAGTGGTGTGTTTGAATGAGTTCTAGCTGACCTTTGGTTGCATGAGGAGCTCTCTTCAGTATATTCAACATTTTCTTTAATCTTTGGTAAGTTTTTCTCACTGAACATTTTCTTCTGGCCTAGAGAATAAATATTGAGTTCTGTAATGATAACTTCAACATTAGAATTTAGATTATTATTTCTAATTTAGCTGTTCCCATCTTCTACACTCATAAAACCTTTTGACCCTATTATCACAAACAATATAAAATCTGAATTTGCTTTTTTCAGCAGTATATCAAGACAAAATGAAAAGCAGACTTAAAGAAATACTTCTCATGTTTTAGAAACCTGTTGATTAAAAGGAGAAAACCCCACCACCTTGGAAGCAACCTTCACCTCGATTCAAAGTAGTCTGAGTACAAATCAGTTTTAAATGGTGTTTATTAGGAGGATCAAGGATTTCTACACAAGTTGGTCCTCGCTGTATATAATCCCAAATGCCATTAACAACACAATTAATCAGTAACCAGCAAATTTCAGAAACATACTTCCTTATCCTAAAATTAATTTTGTAAGTCATTTAGCTTTGTGCTTTGCTTTCATTATCCACGAGCTAGATCAGTCAAACTTTCTAAACTTTCTAAAGTTACACATTTATGACCGCAAAGGAGCGTCCATCCCCACACTAAAACCTGAGTCTGAGTCACTGCATTTCCCCAGGGCCACACAGAGCCCTTCGGCCGAAGCTTGCTGGGAATTCAGGACAGGACGACATATGGACAGGACTCATCCTTTTCCTTCTTTTTTTCAAGCATATGGAAGACCTCCAGCCAGCTGGTTGCACCCACTGCTGTGCACAGGAGCACTAAATGCCTGCAAAAGCAGGAGCCAGCAGGGCAGGAACAAGGCAATAACAAATCTTTGCTGTACCCTCTCACAGCCAAGCTTTACTTTTAAATTACCAAGATCAGCTCAAGATCAAGACCTCCTATGCTGGTGTTCCCCATAGTCTGTCAGGCTTCACTTGATTCCCATCCCTTCCCTTGAACTGCATTTTTTCTTAACAGGTCTCAAATGCTTAGCTTGGTATCTCCTGCACTGCGTTCAACAACGAGGCAACTCCTTTTGAGTAACGACTTCAAGCAATTCTTAAAATATTCTCTCAAATGTAAACAAGGCTTTTGTCTTGCGATTTCTCAATGTTCCCTTCCAACTCAATTAAATGGAGGGGAGGCACTTCACAGAAGGAAAAATCCCACTGCAACGGAACAGCTAAAATAGAAGTTACACTCCTGTTTCCAGACCAGCAGTCTGCTTTCTCCAAGAGGTGAGGGACACACATAACAAGAAACCACTTTCCCAGCTCCACACAGGACCCGCTGCGCTGGGCACCCGTGTGAGGAACAAACCTTTGAGGGCCACCGACGATGCCAATCTTGGCCGCATTACCCTGCCCACCATCTTTATCCACGAGAACACATCGGACAAAGTATAGCGAGAGTTCTCTTCCTCCCCCCCTTCCCCGCCAGTACAGGCCCAGCCTCCTACACCCCAAGCCCCGCCGCCGCCCGGGGGAGGCGCTTACAGGCGGGCTCGGGCCCGCAAGGCCCCACGCTCCCGAAGAGGCGCCGCCGGCATATCTGGGAGCTGCCGGCCCGGCTGCCCGGGAGAGCGGCCGCCCCCGGTAGAGGGGACGAGCGGCGCTTCTTCCGCGGCGCCTTCCCGGCGCAGGGAGCGCGGAGCCGGCGCTCCCGCTCCATGGCAACCCGGGCCGCCGCTGCCTCCGCGGTCCCTCAGGCGGTGCCGCCTCTGCGGCCCCAGCCCGCATGCGCGGGGCGGCCGCGCGCGCGCCCCGTGTGAGGGAGCGGCCATGAGGCGGGAGCGGCTGTGGGCAGGGACACGGGACGACGGATATTGGACATCTTCAGCGTGTCTGGCGGCTCTCACAGGGAAAAAACTCCCGTACGAAAACGGAGTAAATAAAGCCTGTGTGTGATAATCTCTGTACTGCTCCGATACCGTGTTTCAGCTTCAGGCTGTAGAGAGGAGGAATCTCGTTTCTTCGTTACCTTAAAAAAACAGCGTACAGAATCATAAATGGTTTGGGTTGAAGGGACCCCAGATAAAATCCTGTTCCCCCCTGCCGTGGGCAGGGGCTCTCTGCCACACCAGTTTGTTCCAAGCCCCATCCAACTGGCTCTGTCCACTTCAGGCGTTTCTGGATTTCCAAGTGAAGGGAGACACAAGTGCACACAAAAACCGGCATAGAGCCCATATGCTTTGAAACTTTATTGGTTTAGACACAATCTGAAAAAATACTATGCATTCCCAATTGCAATTCATATTAAACAAGCATATACATATGGTTATATTATTATTGATTTAAAATTAGAACCAAAACCATTACAGAAAGACTGCTGCATCTTCAGAGAGCTTTGCAACAATTAGTTTTCATAGGAGATTGCTAAAATCAATCTCATGTCTCAATATGCTTTTGGTCATTATTTTATTTTACATAATTTCTTATTTTTACAATACGTTTAGTTTAGCCACACATTCTGAATGCCTTTGTACCAATGGTGAGGACAAAGTGCTGGAGGAACAACGGATTTTATAAAAGAGCTTTTATTGTATGTCAGTCCACAAGAAAATCTTATGAGCAGTTTTGAGAAAGGTGAAAATTTTATTCTTTACAAAAATTTCCATAGATGACTCTTTGATATACATGCTAATATACCAAAACTGAAAAATTTTTAATAACAGGATTTTTTTTACACAAATGTATATGTTAAATTTTACCCCCCTTCACTTTCAGTTGCAAATACAATAGGCAACACTTACCAAAATGCCTTATTTGTTGGCTGCTTTTACTTTGCTAAAATACATAACAAAAAGCTGAAATGAAGGGCTTAAAGGGACTCCAGATGCCTCAGAAACCATTTTTCTTTAGAAGAATTTAAGGGATCTAAATTTTTTTCACTTCTGGGCTACAGGCATCCAGATTTCTTCTCTGAAAAGCTTCATTGTTTCACAGGCGCAAAGGTTGTATAGAAACCACCAAATGTGTAAAATACTGAAGAACATCAATTCCAAGAAGAAAGAATGATTAATTCTGATTCCCCCCCCCGCCCCCAGAGAATACCGAAGCGAACTAAAGATACAAAAGGTAGGCCAATAGAATTGCCTCTAAATTAAATGCTTTTTCAATTTTTTTCTAAGGCATCAAGAGATCTTTAAGTCACCTATTACCATGCAAAAATAGTATATTTTACATTCATCTTGTAGCATTTATTTACACATAGATCAGCAGTTTGTGCTTATAACACATGTAAAACTAAAAAAAAAACCCCTAAATTATTTTTTTCATTCCAGAGGTTAAGGTAAGATTATTTTGTTACACATGAGAATTTTATATTTATGGCAAAAATAAGACTGGACATTACTGTTGCTGATAGATAGTGACTAACAATCTGCAAAATGGTACTTTGTCAATAAAAACTCACCATCTCTGTCTCACCTGATGTGCATCAAGCATTTTAACTTGCAAATGTGCCTTTCAGGACAGAATTATTCCATGTATTTCCTGACTACATGGGGTTAAAGACTCTGGTCTGGTTTCTGCTCACACTTTGTACATTTAGGCAGAACAGATTTTTCTCTGTGCAATATATCAAGCAAAGGACATACAAAATACATAACTAAGCAAGAGCTTCTTCCTGAAAAATGTGTTTTATTGTGTTTTTTTAAGTCTTAAGACTTATAAGATAGTCTTCCAGTGATTCCACAGGCCCAGGAAGAACAAAGAACGCAGTGCTGCAGCTGTAAAACTGACTGCAAAAAGAATTGCCACTCTTTAAGATGAATAATAGAAACTAATTTTGTAATTAGTTTTCTTACGTAAAAAAAAAAACAACCAAAACCAAACTGGTCATTGGACAGCCCTGGGGGATTTTTCCTTGGTGGTCACAAGAAGTGTTTCAATTTAAGAAAGCTCAGTACAAAATAAATATGCCTGGAATTTGAAGAGAAGCAGGATTGAGCCTAGCGCATGCCTTATGCATGTCTCTTTTTCAAGTATTAATCTTTTACATCATTATGATTGTGGTGAGAGAGTGACCTGCAGAGGAAAATCGGTTTATACAAGTATAAAAGAGAGCTTTAAGTTTATTTACATAGTTTTTCACAAGTTCTGAAAGTGTTCACACTTTTGGTGTGACAAAAACCAACTCAGATTTTGCATCATCCAAGTGTGGCCAAGTCTGCATTTTTTCTTTCTTATTATTTTGGTGTTTATATATTTGGCTCTAGTGTATCTGACATTTTGCATCAAATACCAAAAGAAGAATATAGAAATATTATTCAGAATCATATATGTAAAAATAACAGCCATCTAAGGTGTAAATAAACTCATATTGGAATCTTCTGTACTTATACAGAGTTTAGTTGTCTCAAAAAGCCTGAAATCATCTTAGGAGAAAAGTAAATCAAATTCAAATGGCAAAAAAAATCAGTGAAAAATAGCTTTTCTCTACTTTCTTAGATGACTAGGGTTTGGGGTTTTTTATTTTAAAACCGTTGCATTAAAACTGACAGGAAATTGTACTGAATTTAATTCTCCACTGCTTTGAAGGTTGTGTATGTCATGACTGTCTTTTGGCTGATACAAAAAGAATATGAACTAAACTCCACTGAGATAAAAATCCTTTATGACTTGACCTAAAGAGCCAAGATTTGTGCAATAATCCCTATCCTCCATTGACGTGGTGCACACAAATTCCCCAGCGATGCTGTTGCTGCGTACATTGGTGAAAAATTATGATCCCATCAGATCTCAGATATTTCTTTACTTGCTTTGAACTGATATGAGTCACTGCACTGAAATCAAATGAGGAATCAGACACAAAGGGATTCAGACAAACGCACATTTGATAAGTCAAACTGCCACATTCTTTGAGTCATTATGTTACTGATATGGTTTCCTATGTATCTTTTTATACTGAAATCACTGCAATAAATCAGTCTTTGTAAAACACTAACTTATTAATTCAATTTATTTTGTTTGGAAGCATGCAACAGAACTTCAGAGAGAAAATAAGATACTGTTCAGATTAAAAATTTAAACTTTTAGCTTCAGAAGTCTACAGTGGATTCCACTATAAGAGAGAAAATAAGTGTGCTTCCACTGTCCTAGGAAACATCTAGCAGGCACAGCTCCATGCTAGCATGTACTGGTGCAACAAACATCAGCTAGTAAAATACACAGATATTTAGGACCCTGTTTAGCAGAAAGAAGCTATCGACAGTCCAAGTACTCAAGCAACTTGACATGACAGTTTTCTCTTTGCCTTGTACCGTGCTTGTACCAAGAGAGAGCTCTACAGTCTGTTCCTACTCCTTGTGAGACTTACACCCTTTCTGATGACCACGGAAATGTAAGGTTTTATCCAGACAACCTGCTGGTTATTCCAGAGAGGCCATTGGAGTTGATGCCAATGGGATTTGATGCTTCCAGATGTCTGACCATAAAGATGTTCCCATAACAGGCCATTCTGCCACCACATCCACTGTTCTGCACACGGTGACACCTTGCACAGCGATGCCTACCACAGCCTTTAGCCCATCCCATGAGTCTTTTTGGGCACTATTCCTTCCCCTTCCATGGCCAGACAAACGATGCCCTCCACTGCTGCATCTCAGGCTGGCCTTTTCCCAAACCTTTTCATTTTGCCAAGCCCCATCCAGAATCACAACTTGTTCCTTGTGCTCCATTTCTTTAGCACTGTTTCTGAAGGGAATTAGTCCAGCAGTATTGGACTACGCAGTATTAGCAGCATCTGAAGTAATAAATTAGGGATTGGGAGCATATGGATTATCGTGAACTCCCACCTAAAGCCACCACAGAGCCAGTGATGCTTTTGGAACCTTCTCTGTTTGAGCAGTTCAGGTGTCCGTGAGTGCACTGGACTGAAGGAGCCCTGAAGCAGAATCTGCATACCATGGATAAACTGTGTTTGGATGAAAAGGAAATAGAGGGAATTCTGTGCTATTGCTTCCTACCCTGTTCTTGTCATTTCCATGTAACATTAATCCATTAGATGTAATATACTAATATGTCTATTAAGTACATATAGTGGGAAATTCCTTCCTATTTCTGTTCTGGTTGTTAAGTCATCAATGATTAAATCAAATCAATGTCATTTATGTCCTGAAAATATAAAAACTATCACTTACTATATAAACCAATATCCAGCTTGAAGTTCAAAATCAGAGAAAACAGACTTTCACTTTCACCATCAGTCACTGATTATTTGAGGTAGACCACATTATTGAATGACTTATTATTTTAGTTTCTAATATATTAGGTTGTATACAATCAAATACCAACAGATATACCTGAAATTTTCCCTATTTTAACTAGAAATGTTTGTAGTTATTTATAAGATATGCTTCCTTAATTTACTTGGTCATAGATTGAAATTTCTGCATATTTTGTGGCAATTTAGCACAGCTTTTAGTAGTGCCTTACTGTGTACCTAGAGTAAAAAAGAAATTGTATCACACCTGTTGGCAAAAAGAAGGGAAAATACGGTTAGTGATGAAATCCTAGAAAAATGAAAGGCTCAAATGTAAGATTCAGATGCTTATCCATTTCAGCAGTGTCGTTCTGGCTCTGCAGTTTTTGAGTATTATTCTAATATTGCTATGAAGTCCATTACTCAGAAGATTCTTCCCATGATTTCAGATGGAGATGCTTGAATATAGCTCTTCTATTTGTTTTTTGAAGTAATCTCTCAGTTCTGGTCTCTTAGCCTTTAATGTTGGTGTCAACAAACCGTTTTGCACCGAGAACATATCAGAGTGAATATAAATGGCTTTGACCTAAAATAAAAGAGGAATATATTTATAGCAAAGGTTACAGGCATCACACTGAATAAACATTAACTTTTTTTGCTATGCTTCCCTCTGGTGGTGCCTCAAGACCAGGGCACTCTTCTGGTGAGTCCCTAGGATTTCCATCCCCTGCCCACAGAAGGGAACTCTCCAAGAGAATGAATACATAAACTGCTTTTCTGTATGAAAGCAAGGCCAGAGCGCAGCGAGGCAGCGCACAAGGGACGGTGTGAGATCATCACTGCAGTTTCACACAGCTGAAAGGCAGTGGGGGAGAGGGCAAGGGCAGGGAGCTGTGCTAGGAAACATCAACCCCACTGCAAAAGTAAACAGTACTGATTCAATATTGCAAAATTATCATGAAGCTTTGCAGGCACAAAGCGTGTACATGATGAACATTTTTAGCTAATTAAAGTGATACAAATCTTTTAGCCAGTGCAAATGGCATTTCACAAGGCTGCCCTTGTTTGAGGCAGTGGCTCTGAGGCACAGTGGGGAGCCTGGCAGCACAGATGGGAATGAGCTTTTCCTTCCCTTGCTGGTGCGGGAGAAAGCAGAAAACTGCTGCGTGACTGGTCAGCGCCCACTGATTTAAGACAAAATTCCCCAGCCATCTGCTGCTTTTGTGATTCCCCAAGCCAGACTGCTTTGCAGTTTGTTTGGCTGGGAGCTGCAGTGACACAGGCTGCAAATCCATTTTCTATTCCTAAGATATGTGATTCATCTTTCCCTGCAAGCATCGTGGTCCAGGCCCTGCCCCCATGCAATCCTTCATAAATCAGTGTTCACATTATTAATGCTCTCCTGTTTGCTGCTTTCAAATCCTGGAAGCTGATGGTTATAGTAGTCACACTTGTCATTCCCAAGACAGAAATCCAAGCTGCAGACAAGGATGGAGATGATAAAGAGTGTTCCCATAAACAGGGGATCTGATCCCATACAAACATTAGCCACAGTATCTGGCTCAAAATTTGGTTTTAAGATTACATATTGCAACAAAGATGAAGTTTTGAAGGCCTTTAATTTTGAAAATGGTATAATTTTTTATCCTATTATTATTTTATTTCAATTTTTAGAAAGATGACAAGGCTTTCCTCACTACTTTATAATTCATTAATTGTAAAGTGCTGGTGGAATCGATTACTTGAGGATATTTCATACTGTGAAGATCACGGCAGAGGCAAACAAGACTTACTGGCACAGACAACTGTGTGCATTAAAAATTATGTGAATTATTTTTAAATAAATTTCTTTTTGCTGCTTTTTCTTTTTTTGCTACCTATTTGCATAGGTAACTGAGAAATGAAGAATAATAGGGTTATGTTTAATGATGCTTCTGCTCCACTCCAATATGGTGAATTACTCATTAGAATTATCACCCAGAAATGGTCTAAACAAAACCAAAAAAGCCCTTGCTAATTAGATGTAATGATTAAGATGTTAGGTTTTTTTCAACAGAAATAAGCATTAGACATTTCAAAATGGGGTGGATAATTTTTCTCTGTTTTTAATGCTACGTAGACCATGGTTGATTTCAGATCTCCCCTTCTGAAGTGTCTGTAGCTCTATTGCAGAAATATTTACACAAGCAGGAAAGAACTAGTGCCCAGACTAAAGATAAAGAAACCAGCAACATTTCAAGGTCAGATATAAGAGTGGTAATTAGTGACCCAATTTCTAACAGAGCTTTCAGTGGCAGAAAAGTCAGACTCCTACAGATGTTTATCCTGACCTCTGGTTTTCTGGAGATTATCCATGTCCGCAATTTAGATTTTGACCTCTGCACCCAAAACTTTCACTAAATTTAACTCAAATTTGAAACATGGGTGGGAAGCAGAATCACAGCAAATGCATTTTTCCAAAGGAATAATTACAGCTTGCCAGCAATAAAGCTCTTTCCAAAAACATCATGTACAGCTGTGACAAAGATTTGTAGTAACATGACAAATGCTGACAAATCCCTCTTCTATACAGAAAAATGACCTGTCTGACCACACTGAATGATGTGTTTCATTTTACCTGCTCAAAGGAGTGAAGCCCACTCTCCTTCCCTAACCGTACCATGTCTTCCATTATCGCTTGCTGCAGTTCCTGCGTTAAAACACAGAAATTCTGTTATAATGTAGAAACATTACACGTAAGTGTGGTGAAGTTAAGTGTCTCCTTGGTATGAAAAGTAAGGTTTTATTTTCAAACCAGCAATGTAACATAGCTGTTATTTACAGTCCTTCAGCCATCTGCCAGACTTCAGTGCAGAAGCACTGCCCACAGACACTAGCGGAAGGTTCAGTGGCATCAGTATTTACTGATGTGATCCAATGCAGTTCCTCTGTATTAGAGAGCATGTGTTTAAGACTGGGGTCCTTTTTATACAATCACAGAATGTCCTGAGCTGGAAGGGACCCACAAGGACCATGGAATCCAACTCCCAGCCCTGCACAGAACAGCCCCAAGAGTCATACCATGTGCCTGAGAGTGTTATCCAAATGCTCCTTTGAGCTCTGTCAGAATTAATGGTGTGGCCAGTCCCCTTGGAAACCTGTTCCAGTGTCCTCTCTGGGAAAAACCTTTTCCTAATATCCAACCTAAACCTCCTCTGACACGACTTCAGGCCCTTCCCTCTGGTCCTGTTGCTGGTCACCACAGAGAAGACCGTAAATCTTATTTAGATGTCTTATTTAAGAAATCTAAGCAAATACAACCTCTCCTCCCGCTGCACTGTTGTTCTCTGCAAGAGAGAGTCTTGGGCCCCCCACAACAGAGCTGGCAGAGGTCAGTACCACCAGTCAAGACATACCACTGGATCCAGGTCAAACCTGCTGAATGTTCAGTGAGGAAATAATTCTTGTCACTGAAATTGTCATTCCTAGACACAGTATTGTGCACATGTGATGCTACAGAAAAAAAGAAAAAAGTCTGAATTGCAAATACAAACCTTATTTTTACAGAGTTCTGCATATGTTCCTTCAAACCCTCTTTTCTTTGCCCAACCTGGCATAACTTCGGAATCAGGCACCACAATTCCCACCAGGAAGGCCTGTAGGTAAAGGAGAGTTGCAGGCAAAAGCTGAATACATTTCAGGCTCTGCACTGAAGTGAATACACAAGTCATCTGAATTTCTGCATGTTTACCACTTGTTTAATTATGTCAGTAATTGGCTAACATATCGTCATGAAGCACATTCTGATGTCTGTGCCTTTTTCTCAGATAAAAGGTTGTCTATGACTGCATTTACCAGCAGGTTTAATACCCTCAGCTGGGTTTGTGCTCCTCCTGGACATTAATAACTCACATTGCCCTGCAAATCCCAGGCAAACTCTGATGCCAAGGGAAGGCTCATGCTTGTGAGTCTTGAGGATGAATTGCCATGGCTTCAAAAGCTGCAGGTGTGTGCATAAACATGCACATTAGCAGAACAAGATTGGTCAGAATGGGCAGGCAGTGTTGGGGGCAGCAGTGGCTTTGCCTTTTCCTTGATTACCACAGGCATGGTGGCAAAGGACAGCATTGGAGACCCAAAGAGTGAACCAAAGCCGACTTAAAAGCTTGATCTTTGGTCACAGCACTCTCTAAGCTGCTCAGGGTCCCCCAGCAGCTCAGTTCCTCCCTGCCTGTCAGCCAGCTCCAAAGCAGGAGGGAGACAATGTGGCATGATCCACTCACATTTTCCCTTCGTTCAAGCCCAGCTCTGTCTTCTAACTACTGAGAGTAAAGTAAGATTTTCTGAAAGCTTGGTTTGTACCTGCAGGCTGTCTCCATGGACATAGATCTGAGCAACAGGGTCACTGCGGATGTAGATATTCTCTATCTTCTCCGGTGCAATATATTCTCCCTGAGCAAGTTTAAATATATGCTTTTTCCGATCAATAATTTTAAGGGTCCCATTCTGTTAGAAGAAAGAAATGAGAATTCCCAGAGAAGTTATTTAACCACAGAAACTCAGCAAGCAGTCTGTCTTTAACAGAGCTTTCAATTGCCTGTTGTGCTTTCAGATGCTTATTCTGCCAAATATAAACTCAATCCTTTGTAAAGATAGATCTGCTTGGAGACCTAAGCTTAGTCCCTGAAAATTTACTTGGGATAATGTAACTGCCATAAGAACCCTAAGTGTGTCCAGCACGCACAGGTAACCATTTTCCAATGTCTCCTGTGTGAAGCCAGCCCTCCTGGTCCAGTGCCTCAGCTGTCCTCTCTTCATCTTTCAAGTAACCTTTAAACACATTGGGTCCTTTCACACAGATCTGCAAAACAACCAGGGGTGATGATGAATTATTTTCTTATTCTGCTATAAATACAAGTTAAGTAGTAACTCTCTAAATTTAAAATATTTTAATGACTGTGCTCTATTAAAGTAAAATAGATTGGGTTATTAAACTATCTATGCATATTTTTCTAGCTAATGGAAATATGAAGTAGGGTTTGCAAAACTGATTTAAGTTGATTTGCATTCCATTTGCAGTTAAAAATAACAAAGTTATTTCAATAAGCTTAATTTTTGTGTAGTATAGAAATCACAGCAATGTAGAGATCATAGCAATGTAGAAATGATAGCAATTCAGCTCTTCTTAGCTGAACTAATTAATTCAGTCTTAGCAGTTCAAGGAATCAGGCTGGAAGTACTGCCACAGCTCCTTTTTCATTCTTTGCTGCTCTATTGTTAAACTTCCATTTTCCTTTCTTGATTGCACGATGTAACACATCAGCAACCATGCACACTACAAAGGTAAAATGCTTCTATAAACTACTTCATACAGTGTTAACTAGTGAGAATTTGATATAAAAATGTGATTTGCTACCTCTCCTTCTCCTTTGGAAGCAAAATAATTCAGTTCTTCCACATCCTTCAATCTGATTAAGTTACAGGGCAAAGGGGCTCCTACATGACCTGGAAATCAAAGTTATCAAGTCACTTGTCATCTCTCCTATAAACAATAATTAGCATTTTATCATTAGTTACTTGCATAGTTGTAGATACACTGGATGTTCTTGCAGGAGCTGTGTCTGTGTGCAGAAATAATTTTCTTAATTAAGATTTTGCACTATTAAAACTATAATACCGACACCTCCTTTTTGGATATAAAACCTATTCTGAAATAACAGAGTGGTTTGAGTTGGAAGGGACCTTAAAACTTATCTCATTCCAACTCCCTGCCCTGGGCAGGAGCACCTTCCACTAGAGATCAGGTTTATCCAAGCCCCATCCAACCTGGCCTTGATGTTACAGTCCACAATTTCCTAAAGGAATGTGCATTTCTTTTATTTCTTCAAATGGTGGAAGAAAATAATTACCTGATGTCCAGTCACCTGGAGTTGTAAAGGTGCATCCAGCTGTGCATTCTGTTTGGCCATAGCCTTCATAAACCTGACAAAGAGACAGGTATCTTTAAAAGATCATGAAAGATTTTGCTATTACAAACTGAAATCCCAAGCATTGCCCTCTGTTGCACAGTCCTGTGAGCTGAGCTTGCAGCTGCAATGTGTGGGTGCCCATTTGCCATGGGGCATCCCTGGCTTCTACTGTGTACAAAATTCCATTTACATAACTAGGAAGGACCATGGCTCTATATCATTGAAAATAGGGAGACGATGAGTTGAGCACTTAGTCTGTGATTCAGGACCTATGCTACACTATGAAAGGAACTTATTAGTGGGGAAAAAGGTATTTTTGTGGGACATTTTTTTTTCTTAACTAATTTTAGGCTCTCAAATGAGACCTTTCCGTTGCCCTGGACCTCCTCTCACAGAGAAATAATGCAGTGGACATCTCAAGTGAGTTAGGCTGACATCTGAGGATTAGCTCTCTCATTTATATATACAATAAAACTCGTGTAACGAAGTACCCAGCACTTGCACAAACACATTTAATTGCACATACTCATTTGGGTGGGTGGGATGAGCCTGTGGGGTTTTTCTGGGAGATGCCCAAAGTGAAAACATCTCTTGGCTGTTACTGCCATCCCAGGGCTGTTCCCACCCCACTGAGCTCTGGGTGTACAGGACTTTGTGGCTGCCCCAAGCCCTGCTGTTCGATCCACCCTGGTACAGCTATCCTAAATGCAGTTCCGGGGATCTAACCCATCTCCTTTCTTAAATACCACGTTCTCTTGCTAGCAGTGGATGAACATCCCTGAGCAGCCACACAAACCCACCTGGCATCCGAGGGCGGCGCGGAGGAAGCCCAGGACAGTCGGGGACGCGGGCGCAGCGCCTGTCACTATCATGCGGACACACCCCCCAAGACTTGCCTGTTTGGTAGCAGGAGGAAACAAAAGAAAGCATCAGAAGCTACTGCAGATGGCAAAACCATGAGCTTGCACAAAGTGCTCTCTCTAGGACAGGATTTCCTGCCCATGGCATGGGGTCAGAATTAGATGAACTTCAAGGAGTCTTCAAACCCAGTCATTTCGTGGTTCCGTGATATGGCCATGTATGGAAATATGAATGAGCTCTGAAGCTTTCCTGAGGGATAAAACCCCATTCAGTGTACAGAGACAGGAGTGCTCATGTCCCTGGCAGGACAAGCTGCTCAGCCTGGTCTCCTGCAACTGCTGTGCCTGGGCAGGCTGCAGACCTGGTTCTGGGAACTGCTGGGAAAAACAGACTCTTTCCCATCCAGTCTTCTTTGCTTATTTACACCTCACCGGTTTTAATGAATTGCCTCCCAAGCCCTCTAAAATAATGTTGTCCCTTTTTTAAGGCAGATGACCTTCAAATATTTCTGAAGGGTATTACATCAATTCCTGTGTCCTATTTCACTTCTTTCTCCTCCCCCTTCATTTCCTTTTCTTTATTCTAGAAGTAAAAAAGAAAACCCAGCACAAAAGAAAACAACTGCTGACTGAGTCTGCCCGTCTCGCCAGCCCTTGCATCAATATGCAGCCTGGCTCACTCCTGGCTGGGTGAGCTCTGCTATCTTTGCACACTGAGGACAACTAATCCACAGACCACAAGTACAGGCAGTTTCTTTAGTTAAAAATAAAGTGGCATGTCTCCAAATAAGTCATCCGATTAAAAAAATGAAGCAATTAGAGCCTCCTGGAGTAGTACAGAGCCCAGAAAAACTGGTTTAAAGCCAATTTAATATTTTTTTACTGAGATGTGTGGGAAGCAGAAGGGCATTCTGATTTCTTTCATCATGGTTGCTAAACCATGATTCATGTGTGCATTTTTCTTTACAACCTTATTCTTTTCCTAGGAAGAAAAGTAGGTTTGAATATACCCAATTGCAACCCAACCTTAAATCAAATCCTATTTGTTGAGACTTTGCAGAAAACTTTGGAGCAGCATCTCTTTGATCAGTGACCTCCTTTTCATGACCACCTTTCTGAATTTCATCCCTAGATACCTTTCCTGCCCTGCAGGGGTACAGTTTCTGTGTGAGAGCTGTAAAAATTTTTTGGCACTGTTCCATAAATTAGTGATTTCTTGGTGCTGCTGAAGAGCAATGTGGCAAATTGCCTGTGGCAATCTTAGCCTGCCTTGTGTTTCTCCATTTCCTTCTGGAAAGTTATCCCTGGGAGCACCAAAATTCTGACATTATGCGTGGTGTTGAAAAAAAATAAAAATAAATATGGCAAAACTTCACAGAGCAACAAACTGTGCTCAGTTCCCTTTTTCCATTCCATTTTCCAGTCTGTTGTTCTCTAGTGAGTAGTGATTGCCCAGTTCACCATCAGGCAAGTGGACTACACTGTCTTTAAGGAGCCACAGAATCAGAGAATTATTAAGGCTGGAAAAGACCTCTAAGATCATCAAGTCCTGCCATCAATCCAGCACACTGGCACCATCTTCACCACTAAACCATGTCCTCAAATTCCACATCCACCTCCTTTTTTAACACTTCCATCACTTCCCTTGCAGTCTACTCCAATGTTTGACAACCCTATCCATGAAGAAATTTTTCCTGCTGTCTGAAACTGCCTTGTCAGAAAATCAGTCACTGCTAGAAGAAACAAGAGTTCTTTGACTCCACACTCACTTCTTGAATCACTTACCTGTATTTTATTAAAGAAAAGTTTATCCCACAAACTGTCGTTTCTAATGATGCCGTTTCGAACTTCGGCCTTTTTCCGTCTTGCTGCAAATTCCAGGATCCAGCGCTTGAGGGATGTGTCAGCCTGGCTGAAGATCTGCAGGAGCAGGGGATGGCAGATCAGGTGTCACAGAGGAGAGGGAGCACATCAACACCTATTCTTCCAATGGCACCCACACAGCCAGGGGGTACAGTTACATTTGCAGCACTCTAAACAAGGCTACGCTGGGGTTTGTTAGCAGGGAAAAAGGAATTATGTGTTTCACTCTTATTGCACACATGGTTCCTTTGGGGGGAAAAGACAGGATGGTGGTGCAGGCTTCGACTAGATTGACAGGGCTGCTCTTAATATATCATTTCTGTGATAGGGTTCTGTGAAGTTCATGCAACCTGAGGAACAGGGAATGAGCAACATGAACAGGTATCAGTGGTGGCTGATGTGGTGATGGGGGCTGCATTTACCTGAGCTTAATCAGGCACCAGCACAAACTCCACCTCAACAAATGAGAAACCCCCAGTTTCAGCCTGTCCCCTTAATAAAGCACAGAAGCCCTGACCTTTGGGAAAAATTACATCAGTAGCTTGTGCTTAAGCTTGTCTTTAGCAGATAAGTCTTCTGAGGAATAAATATTCCAAGCTAGTCAAACAGAATTAACATGATGACCAGACGCGCCTGACTTAAATACCCTGCAATACCTTTACCTTAGCTTCAAAGATTTCTAAATCCAAAAGCCACTATCACATTTACACTGCCTAAATCCTCAAATGCTTTCTGAAATTTCTGATTTCCAGATGTTTTTGCCACCAGAAAGATATTTGAGTTTCAAATCTGGTTGAAAGGCACAAAAAGTCTTTGTGCAGCCAGGTTTGACTGATGTTTCTGTGATGAAAAAAATCCTGTATCTCTAGAAACATCACTGGTAATCTTAGTGAGAACAGGGTAGGAGGCTAATATAGAGATATTTCATATGAATATGTGATAGCTGTGTCTGGAGTCTGTGTAAGTCATAATGCAGACTTACATACTGAAGGAGCTGTATCCATTACACAGGGTGAGAATGTGTCTGCACCAGGGCAGAAATAGTGTCATCTGCCTGAGAAATCCCCGTGACTAACGTAATTTTTCCACATGAGTAGTAAAGGGTCATAAAGTCCATTGCTCCAAAAAGAGTAAAATCAAAATCCAGCTCACCTTGTCATACATTCTGTTCAGCAGCCGTGGCACGACGGGGAATATGGTTGGCCGCAGTGCCTTCATATCATCAGACAGGAGGCGAATGTCGCCTTGGAAGAAGCCAATTCGCCCTCCGTGGCAGTATACTACAGACTGATGGGGAAAAAGGAACACATGTAACCCCTTGGCTTTCAATTCCCAAAGCAAAGCATTTCTCCCAAGCACAGAAGCTCCTTTTCTGAATTTCTACTCTGCAATATGGCAAAAATGGGACTTTGGAAATACAATAAAGTAACAATAAATTTTGCACTGAATAGAAATATCCAAATATTTCTGGGTGTTTTTTCAGTACAAGCAATTCAGCATCTGCCAAATTTACCACTTGCTCTGGAAGAACAAGAAATCAAAATTTTCAGAAGGGATTTCCCTTCGTCCCCTGCATATGGGGACGGAGAAGTCCCAGTTAGGGTCAGAGTCTGGATCAGAACGTTCCTAAAGACCAGCCCACCCACAGCAGCTCACAGTACAAGGACCTACTGTCACTACAGAAATGCAAAGTAAGAAATATCATAAAACACGGAGCAGCAGCCAACTTTTAGATGTTAATACTTTAGTTTTGTTTAAATACAATATAAACTACGTTAGCAATACAGTGCCTGTTCCTGTATCCCAGAAATAGAAGCCCACTTCATGAAAGGTGCTTGACTTGTATGGAAACTACAAATCCAGAAGCCTTGTACTTGAAAACAAAGCAGGATGTTGTCCTCATCAACAGAATGGAGCTCAGTATGTGAGATGGGGCAGAGGGGCTGCTGGCCATGAGCCAGCTGGTAGCTGGTTACTGGTAACCAGTAACCCTGCCAAGGAGCCATCACAGACTGGGCCAGTCTGGCATTTTATCACTGAAGAACATTTGGAGACCAGCACTTCTCCAATGGTTTTACAGTGCAGGGAGGAGAAAGTGTCCTCAGCAAGTGCCTGTGATGCCAGAGCTGAGCCCAGCCTTCCTGAGTAGACTGAAAACTTCAGCTCCCTTTTGTGGGCTTGTCTTCCCCAAATAACTGAGTAAGTTGAAAATTCCTTAAGAGACATCCATGTCTTTTGTGCCGCTCCTAAAACTCTGCAGTACTAACCAAACTGCTCTCACTGCTCTGTCAGGCAGTAAGAGACTGTCTCCATCAGCTGAAACCACAGGAATTTTACACATGTGATGAGGGTTTAATGAAAATCACACTGCTGAATCTGTGCTTTACACTGCACATGAATTTAAAAAAAAAATAACCAGTGTGCTCATTGGGAATTTAAAATAACAACTAGAAATATTTAGTTTTAAGAATGTATCTGTATGATTTTCATTGTAAATTCCAGGCATAAATATTGTTGGCTAAAACTAGGGATGCTGATGCAGTGCTTGCTGTTCAAAATGCTTTTGAAAATTACTTTTTAGCCCTTTTGAAAAAATCTTTATATTAAGTTGTTTCAGATGGGAGGATAAACCTGGACATCCTTTGGAGGCTGTCCCTTTCAGTACAGCAACATCCTGTGAAATGAAAGCATTTTCAATGTTTCTAATTTCTTTCTGCCCACCCATCAGATGAAGTTTGAATAATTATATTCTTGTTTGCCTGAACAGTGCTGGCACACTGACCAACTTGCCTTGCAGGTGGAGAAAGGCTGGGCTGTAATTCTCTAAATCTTTCATGGGCTTTTACTTCCAATTTGTGAGAGTTTTAACAGGGAAAATTATATTATTTCTGGCACTGATGTTACTAAAAAGTGTGAGGTTTATACTCAGATGCTTGTCTGACTCAGAAAGTGTGCTTTCAGCCTGAAACAGGCCTCGCTGAGAAAGTACAGAGCTGCAACTGGACCCAGATCCAATCTTCACAGACTGGATCAATTTTAAGTTTGCAGCTTCTCAGGCCAGGAGACCTGATGTGGCTGTCTCACCTGGCTTGCCTAACTCACAAGTTGCAGCACAAGTCATCACCTTTCTTTTCTTTCCCAAAGAGACATGGAGTCAGTTCTGTCGGCTGGCAGGAGCTTGGCTCTGCCATAATTCCCTGGGAACACAGGCTCCAGTGAATGGCCACCACATGCTGCCCTGCCAGGAGGATCATGTGTCTCACCATGATCTCAGTTTCCTCTTTTTCAGTGTCTGCCAGGTTGGGAGGTTTTTTTGCAGATCATGTTATTTATGCAAAAAAATCATTTTAGCTGATGTAGAAAATGGCATTAAATTATCTTGACTTACGTGACACCTCATCCTAGAGTGCTTTGAAAAGCTGTCCCACAAGTTGCTCAGGTAGCAGCAGCCATGAGCTGAATGAGCCATGAGTTTGGCTCATTGCTGAAGGGCTGTTTTTCAATCCCTGAGCCAGGCATAAGGTAGAGAACTTGGGAAGCTCTCCTGGCCTCACTCTGGACTCACAGCCATGTCACAGACCATTGGCTCTGGTGTTATGCACATGGCACTTCTGGAGTACAAGCCTTTTTAGTGCTACAACATATCGCTGGTTATTTAGTATTTTATTCATTTTATTTTATTTTTTGTTGTTGGTGTGGAAAAAAGATTATTTCCACTGACACCATGACCTTACCTGTACCATTCTCTCAAACATGTGTGCTAAAGGCAAATAGGAAATGTGTACATCCTCACAAGTAGGAGACCACTGACTCTGGAAGAAAACACAAGGAGCCCCACGAGGCCTCGTCAGTTCAGGCAGGTTTCTTACCTGTATAACTCTTTCAAACATGTGAGCCAGAGGCAGGAAGGAGATGAGCACATCGTCCTGTCTCGGAAAGATCACTTTCTGCAGGTGAAGGGCATGGGAGACAGAAAGGAAAGAAACACTGACAGGAAGACAACAAGAAAGTCATAAAATAATAAAAAGAAAAATGGCACCAGAGGAGCAAAAGGGTAAAGATTGTCAAGAGAGGAGGGAGCGGCGGACACAGGGAAGCGTTAAAGCCACAGCATCATGGAGCTCAGTTAGCAGGAGGAGTAAAGAGCATGGAGATGTACACACAGGGCAATGGAGAGGGCTCTCCTTGGCAGAAGGCAGGTTGTACCCACGCAGCTCTCGCTGGGAATGGAGGCTCACCCTGATGGAGAATCCCATTTTTATTCACTGCTTTCTACCAGGAGGTGCCGAGACCCTGATCAGTGCTCTCAGCTGTGTGCAGGCAGCAGGATCCTGGTGCAAACCTGCAGGACCCCCAGGATCCCAGTGCTAACCTGCAGGAGCCCCCTGGACACCAGCAGGGCTCTGCAGGAGCAGCACTTTCCCACATTGCATACAGCCCATTCAAGAATCACAGTGTTACTGCAATCAAAATTAGCCATTTTTTCCTTTTCCTTGGGTTAATCATTGGTTTGAATCAATGTGTTGTAAAACTAATGATTTAATCTTAGGCTTCAAAACTAATTACTTCTGTTAGTGTTTCTCATCATTTTAAGTGATTAAAATATGATTTTAAGGGCATTATGACTGTCCCACAGACAGGGGAAAGAAGGGAAGAAAACTGGCCAAAGTCTTGATTTTGCCAAGTTTTTAACCTTCTCTTGAAGGCTAGAATAAACAAAGGGCCCAAGAGCCTTACCTACCCCATTCCCCAAAAACAAATAACCTTTCTACCTGCATCTCCTAGGGTACAGCTACCTCTAATATTATGGATTAGAAAAACCGAAAGGTTGACTACCCAATAATTTGCATCAAGGCCAGTAGTTAGTGGAAAATGGGTATAAAAATCTATCAGCTCATGGTATTAACAGTTTATACCCACTGGCACCTCCACTGCTCAGAAGGAATCAATAGCCCATGACCTGGGATACAGTGGAGGCAGATACAGGAGTTCATCCCTCAAGGGATATTTTATTGAAGTTAAATCTGCACTGGTCAGATTTGGGTATGGCCTCCCAACCATCACCTACCAAAGCCAAACATCATTGACCATGTGGGTGTTCTCAGCATCCCATTTCATAATTATTATGTCTGTCAGTCTGAATGAAGCCATTAGGGCCTTCAGATCTATTTATACATTATTTCAATTTGGCTTCATTTTCTGCAAGCACAGTAATGCAAAACCTTTACTATCAACCAGGTTTGGTTTTTTTTTATTACTGCTGTAAGAGCCCAGACAAAATAATCTGGTTTTAAATCAGACCAAAAATTATGCCATTGAATAGCATTTCAGAGTTGGCACAGTTGTCCAGTTAAATGTAAAAATGTAAACAGTTTCTTGGTATTTGAGAACAACCTTATAATATAGCTCTGGACTCACTTAAAAATATGTTCAGTTTGTAAAAATCACTGAACTAGGCAAAACTGCCACAAGAACTTGTAAACAACAAACCCACAGAACTTCTCACTTTATTTCTTTAATTTATACTACTTCCAAGTATTTCACACTTTACTCTATTTCATTACTGTGGTCAGTCATTCCCCAGATCTTGTGGATCAGCTACAGGCATTTCCCCTCTGCCAGCAATGCTCTGGTGACTGGAGGTAACAAATTTACAATCACACCAGACTTAGGTCTCAATCTGATACCTTGGAGATTAATCAGGGTCTCACTCCATCAGCAAACACTAAATCCATTTTTATGGACCAGTTCTAGAAGATGCCAAGCTCCCTCAGCTCTAAATTAATGCTCTTCCAAAATAAATTCCTGCCCTTAGAAGCTCAGGCCTCTCCAGACCTCAGCTCTCAGCTCCATGCTGAGGAGCCCTCACTGGCATTTTGTCCTGCACTCTGTGGAGGCAGTCCTGCAAACATTGGAATATGTGAGTTCCGTGGGATTTCTTACATCACATGGCTGAGTTTCTTTACACCAGTGGTCCGGAAATCTCAGAAAATTCCAGGATTAAAGTAATAAACTTCAGTAATTTCAACATCAACAATAAGACCAGTAAGAGGTAGGAGGTAACCAATTGTCCATCCTATGTGCATGTAACTATTTTATAGAATTGCCTGTTCACTACCAGAAATTAATTATTTATGTTTGTTTTATATAAGATGTATAAAATCCTTACTATGTCATGGTCAACTGATTTTGCTTCCTATATTGTTTCTAAACATGAGTTTACGTGCTGTATGAAATATATTTAAAGGCACTTGGGCAGCACTATGCTATGCTCTATTAGAAATATGTATAACAAAAACTGAGATATTCTGAAATATCAATGAAATTAACCATTAACCATTCTTGTAAAAAATCCTGCATGTTCTTCTATATACATGTTTATACACACACATTTTGTATGCAGACAGGTTGCAAATAAATAGCGACAGTTTTGGGCACGATGGGACAGAAAGAGCATAAGAGGGGCTTGAACTCCTCTTCAAGCACCAATTGCAGCTGTACAGGGCTTGTGTGCTCTCCTAATTCTTCAAAAAGAGTTAATGAACTCATTTACAGAAGTCAGCATTGTTTCTCAGAAGCCCTTAGTGCCCACAGAGCCTGGGAGCCAGAGCTGCAAAGAGGATTTAATGCCCTCCAGTACTGTAGATTCAGCCTTGCTCCATTCCCATGGATTTGGCCCTCTGAGCAGGAAAAATATCATCTTTTATCTGCAAGAGCATACTTCCAGCCCATGCAGGGCCACAGCTTAACCCACACACTCTGCACATGGCAATGTTTTCTAGCTCAGGGTAATCACCTCCGTCACTTTCAAAAAGCCTGAAAAATCCGCCACCACGTTTCCATGGGTCAGCATAGCACCTTTGGGATTTCCTGAAAGGAAACAGAGAGGAAGTTTAAAAGATGAGCCAGAAGATAACTTTCAAAAACTGAATCAAAAAACCAAAACAAGAAATGGTTAAAATATTATGTTTGCTTCTTCGATTTTAAAACATATCTAATTTTCAGCATCATTTCTGTGCACTAATATGCACCAAAAACACTTACTGCAATACTCAAAACTTAATAAAATGATACTGCAAACAGAAATATTTCTCTTGGAGACTCTGGAAAACAGGTTCCAGCAGAAATAACCTAACTGCAATTTCTGAGTGCTCAGATGGAGCCACTCAATGAGCACAGCCATCAGACTTGGCTGGCTGTTCCAGCCCCTCTTGGGAGGATTTATTTCATCCAGATTTTGACTAAGAATGCTCTTGAACACCAAGAAACAGTTTAAAAGGCTGTTATATTCGTACTTCGCCAGTACCCTGGATAACATGAGAAATGCAGAGCAGTGCAGGTAAAAATTAGGCTACAAGAAGACCCTTTGAAACTACAATTAAGGGAAGTATGAATGAAGGAATAGTATCAGCAGCAGAAGGGTCTTGAAGACAGCCCTAAATCCATCAGGGAGCCAGCAGAGCCCCTGTGTTGTGTTCCAGAGCTGGGCACTGCCCCTGCAGCATTTCATCCACCACCAGCAGGCACCTCAGCACCAACAATATTTGCCTTTTTACCCTCCTTTTACACCATGGTCAGCTGACCATGGTACATCTCTTGCATTTTATATCTTTTGGACACAAAACCAGAGTGTTAAGCAAATACACAGGCTGGAACCTCCATGTTCACAAAAAAGTGGCATGGAGGGCTCTGCACATCCTCCTATCACAGCACTGTCCCTTTTCATCACCCTCTAAGGCTTTACTTGTGAAAATAAGGTGTAGCTCAGCTCAAATAAAGATTATGGGACCAGCCTCTTTCTCTCCAACATGTTTTTAAGCAGATTGTTTTAATTCCATCACACCACTGCCACGTAGTTCCTGCTGCTCTGTGTGAAGGCACATCAGGGGAGCTTTACCTGCAGGTGCCCACTGTGTCCCCAGTACACTGGGCACCAGCAGCCTGGCAAAGCTCCTTCAGTTAATGTAACAAAATGGTAAACCAGCCAGAATTTCATTCTGCCTTCCTCAGATTAGGAAGAGACTGTGGTGCTCTGTGAATATGTGTCAGCACAGGAAAGTATGTTTAATCCTCTCATTTCATGTTGCTTGCAGCCCTCCAGTGTGGGCATGGGCACACAGCACTGAGCCCTTTGCCCTGCCAGCACCACCACCATCACTCCTCCTCAACCTCCCAAATAATTAAAGGCAGGCACAAACAGCAGTAGCAATTGTGGCATACATTTATTGCAATAGAGCAGGATATTTTTAACACAATATATTATACTGAAAATCCCTATTTGCTGCTCCAAGTGCCTTGAGTAATTCAGTCCCAAACACTTGCAGATGAAGATGGTGCACGGGAGGCTGGTTTGGTCTCACGTGAAGCTCAGGGGTGATGCTGACAGCTTTGCCAGCCATGGCTGCTCCCATGCTAACATGTTGAACCAGCAGGCTCACAGGTGCCAAACCAGCCTGGCAGGTTATTTTCACAGCTGGGTGCATGCATGGATCCAGGCTCCAAGAAACATCCATGAACAGGTGTCAGTTGTGCATACACACACAACTCAAAAATCACTTGTGTTATTGAGCTGTGTCCAGCCAAACACTGGTGCTCAGCCCCTGCAGTTCTAGAAGCAGCTGCGCTCCTGCAGCGTCACAGCGGAGAGGATGTGCTCAGTACTGGTTTGGAAACTCAAAACTCTGCCCTCTGGCATGCATCTGGTCCCTGCACCTTGACAAGATTCTTCAGATGTTTTTTGGAGGATTTCGAGTGTTCAGTGCCAGTCTGGGTGGGGCTTGGAGCAAACAGGTCAAGGTGAAAGTGTCCCTTGCTGTGGCTGGGAACTGGAACTAGACATGCTTTGAAGGTCTCTTGCAAGCCAAACTATTCCATGATTCTCTGAGATTTCTCAGATGTTTGACTCATTTACTCACTCCACCTCTGACTTGAATGCAGATTCAGTATCTCTGCCATGCCTGGAAGCAGTGTTAACATCCTGACTCCTTCCTCTGCATGCCTCTTCTTGCACAGGCTCAACACCCTGGACAGGCTGCAGTGATGATGGTGTCTAAGCAGAGCAGCAGTGTTGGAGCCAGGAGAGCCTCCATCAGGAGAAAGCCAGAACAAACCATGCTGTTATGGGACAACTCCAGCTTTTTGGGCTGGGGGACTCCTGTAAGCTTCAATCTTCCTTAGTAGTTCTAAGAGTTAACCTAGGAAAAATTGGTGCCACTTTCTATGAACCCTTTCCCAGAATTAACACTTTGAGAGAAGAGGGTTGGCAGGGATGCTGCTTTTCTATTTTAAAAAATCAATGCCATTTCTGTAACACTGTTCTTGTTTGAATTTCCTCACAAAGACAGGCCCAGAGAGTGTCCTGTTACAGAATGGATACCTTCCAATCCATTAATAACCCAGGAATGCCAAGTCCTCCTTATCTTCCAGGCTTGTTTGATAGTTCTTATAAGCAATAGTAGAACCATTAAAAGAATAGAAGAACCTTTTCCACATTGCCAAAAGGGTCTTTCAAGTGCTCCAGCACAAATTTGATGGTGTGATCCATCAGTGTTCTGGGATGCAAGCACTTTCCTCCCCTGGGGAGCTCTGGCGAAAAGGCACAAGCACTGCCAGGCTGGTAAAAACCACTGGGAAGCAATTTTTATCCACCTGGATCAGTGGATCCTTGAGGGAATGGCAGTTGATTGATTTCTCTGGAGTAGCTGACATGGAAAATTGTATCCTGACAGTTTGGGGATATCTATGTATCTTTGGCCCATTTCCAAGTGCTGATGGCTTCTTGGCACAACCATAGAAGTTGGTCTTGTTATCCAAGATCAGCAACCTCAGCCTCTCTTTTCTCCCTGAGCAGGCATTGGGGCATCTGGTCCTATCAAAGAAAAGCAAGTGTTAAAGTCTGCTCCTGGGGAATTCTCTCCAATTCTACAATTTTCAGGTGACAAATTCTACAGTAGAGATTTTTTTTCCCATCATACAAAATATTTAAAGCCCTTTGGAACTGGAAAAGCCCTAGAGAACATACCCTTTGGAAGAAAATTCTAAATTTAGTCACTAAAAATTACATGGGCTATATAAAACTCTTACATCAAAGCACAATGTAGAGAACAGACCAGAGTGTTGATGCTACCTCTGGAAAAGGCAGAGAGTGATGTGCAAGGTCCTGCAGCAGCAGAGGACTGGGCTCATGCATCACAAATCATTGTTATGAGAGGGTTCAGTTTGAGATGATTTGCAAAATTGGAAATCTCTGCTTTGGATAGGAGAAGGGAAATGAACTTCCTGGTTGTCCTATTTCTGTAACTCTGGGCATGTTTCTAAGAAAAGCACAAAATCGGAAACTGGCCCATGATTGCATCTGCAAATAAAAAAGAAAATCAAAAGAAACCTTCTCTATGCAGAATTTCTTATTTAGAAATAAAAATGTCAACAATAACGTGACTTGAAAAATAATTGCTCTGCACTTGAACATGCACAGAAACCCACTGTGCCCTGCTGTATCCATGGCATGGCTCCTTCCATTTCCACTGCTCCCATTTGTGCCCAGCCGCTTTGCACTCACTCTGTACATGGCTGTGATGTTCATGTCCAGCACTGAGGTCAGTCTTTCCCATTTAGAAATTCCCAGTGCTGGAACAGAGCAGAGTCACAGGCTCCTTTCCCTCAGTGCTCTGCCCTGGGCAGTCTGAAATGCAGATCTCAAAACTAAGGACCACACACGAAGGTAAAATACCCAAACCCCTTTAATACATCTTGAGCTAGTACTTGGAGCTGATAAAGCCATTGCCTACCTGGTGTCAAGCACAAGTCTCTTCTGGGAGGTGGAGGATGAAGGTGTTTCCTCGTGCTCAGCCTGACCCGCCACCTGAGGAGCACCAGCAGCTCCCAGCATCTTCTGCTGAGACCAAACTGAGGATGCTTTGGTGTAGGACCAAGCATTAGGCAATCCCAAGAGCACAGGTGGATCTGGGATAGCTGCTCCAGCAGTGCCTGGAGCATGGACCTTCTCTGCAGGCAAGTGTAAAAGCAGTGTCCCAAGCAGTGATGCCTTGTTCATCTGTCCATACAGCTTTCTGGGAGAGGTTACAGAGGCTGAGCTCTCAAGAGTAGGAAATTCCTGCAAGCTGATGAAGACCAGGGTTTGGAAAGAGGAGAAAGCACTGCCTCTGCTAAGAACAGGCAGGAAAACGATGCTGCTCCTCTCTCCAAGAAAAAGAGGCCAGCAGCACACGAGTGCCAGCACCATGGGCTGCCCAGGCTCATCCCAAACCCCTCCAGCACTTGGTGTCATGAGCAACACACAAGAAGAGGAGGTGACAAGGACCTTGGTGAGGCTGGAGACATCAATGTGCTTAGGATACAGAGAATGGAAAGCTGTAGAACCACATTTTAGTTTTTTTTGATTTTTTAAAAAATATTTGCAAAAGATAAGCACTAATCAGCCAAGTGCTTCACAAGTACACAACAAAATAGGAAGCAGACACATGGGAGAATTTTCAGACAACTGGAAAATCATACTGGCAAAGTGTATGTTGGAGAATTCAATTGAAAAATAAATATATTGTTATTTTTAATTTGCAATCTACAGAAGTGTATCAAATCTATATATTCTTGAATATTAAAAATGCCTAGAAATATCATTGCCGTATCAGTATAACAGCAAGTTTGTATGTATTGAGGTTGGATTAATAATTAATTTTACAAGATATTCTAACATTTCTGGATTAAAATGCCTCTTTTACCTGTAGTTCCACTAGTAAAACAGACAATTGACAGATCTTCTGGTCGAGGAGGCTAGAAATACAAAAGGAGATTTAAAAAATCACATCAGTCAAATGCAGATGTGTCAGTGGTAGAGACTGTTGACATTGTAGAAACCTAAAGATCAAACCAATTATGTTTTTGCTCTGACATAAAAAGCTATAATTCCCCTCAGCATATATAACCAGGTTTCTTCAGCTGATGCAGACTCTATTCCTCCCTTTATGCTGTGCTCCAGCTGCACTAAGGGCATGCTTCAATGTTTGTCTCACAGTTAGTATTTTCCAAGCCACCACCTATATCTGTAGACATGTGGGACAACTTGAGATAATTCATCAATTTCCAGGTCAATTCTGGAAAGAACTCCACAACAGGGGACAAGATTCCAAAGCTGCTGATTGTTCCCATTTCCAACAGCATCTCTGTATTCTCAGCACCACCCCATACGTGCACTATTTTGGGTCATGAATGATTAAATAAAGAGCTTGAATATCAGAAGCTGCTCTTGAGAGTTTTGTATGAATATGAGCAGTAAAAAATATCAAAGCAATTTTCCCAAAATATGCTGTATAAATACTGCTAAGTAGTGTTTCTGAACTACAGTAACCCCAGCAGAAAGTGAAGGGTACAAAGACATTCCCCCAGTGTCATCAGGGTAAGGTAGCGGAATTAGGGTAGCTTAATAATGGCATTTAATTACTGTCCCATTAACACATTCATTGCAGGATGAGCTATGCCAATTAAGTGTTCCAGGTAGAGGGAATAAATGTGCAAATACAGCACATTGTTTTCTATGGGGGTGGTGAAGCCCTGGCACAGGTTGCCCAGGGAAGCTGTGGCTGTCCCATTCCTGAAAATGTTCAAGGCCAGATTGGAGAGGACTTGGAGCAACCAAGCACCCATGGAAGGTGTCCCTGCCCATGGCAGGGGCTTGGAACAAGAGCTTTAAGGTCCCTTCTGCTGCAGCTGTAAGTGGGAAAAGCAACAAGCCAACACTCACCACAGGCACATGTCGACTCTCACGGCCACAGTCCTGGAAGAGATGAAAGTAACAAAAGTGATTTCCACCTTAATTCCTGCAGTGTAACCCATTTGCTAATAATCTGCAAACCACTAAGGGAGAGTGTGAGCTAAAGCAGACAAATTCCTAGCTGGCACTGAGGCCATCTTCATTATCCTGAGTTTCTTGCCTTAACTACAGTGCCTTCCTTGGATTTCAAGTAGCGTTTGGGTTGGCTGAGCTGCATCCAGGGTGTTTCAAACAAGTGTAGGCTGTAGGCCTACATATAGTGTGGATGAGGTCCATAGCAATGCAGAGTCCCCAGGCAGGTGCAAAGGAGAGCTGCTTTATTGCGAGGCTGTAGGCCTACATATAGTGCGGATGAGGGTCCATAGCAATGCAGAGTTCCCAGGCAGGTGCAAAGGAGAGCTGCTTTATTGCAAAAACCAGGCCTTTTTAAGCAGTTAGCCCATTATCAGTTACATAGTTTTAAAGCACAACAAACATAAATCAACCATCCACCATACACCACTATGCGAACACACCATGGTTATATAATTTGTTTTCCTACCCGTAATTCAGCTGAGTCTCTTTCCCACAGTCCTTTTCTACTTAGCCAAAGTAGCAGGCCTGAGCCATGGTTTTACAAGGCCTTCCTTTTGTAAAGTTTTACTTATTGGTAACATTGTCTCAAATAACATCCCCTGCCCATGCCTAAATAGCAGCTGATAGCATACTTGAGGATAAAGAACTGAAACAGCTCTGCTATCAACAAGGAATAACACCAAGAGGCAAGTGCACCAAGCACCAGTATTATCAGCCACAAGCTGCTCTTTTGTGCTCTCCAGACACTGAATCTGACACACAATTCACAAGTCCCTGTGCATTGTACTGTCCTTTTACAGATGTTACAAAAAACAGTAAAAGGGGACAGAGAGCAAACTCACCTCCACCTCCTGCATGGTCTGGATGCGAACCCCACAGCTCTTCCCTCTCTCTGCCAGCTCCTTCTCAAATGGGTCCATCAGGATGATAGACCTCAGGCCTGGTGTTTCTCTCCTCTCCACATGGTCAAGGAGTATCTTGGCTTTTTCAGGCTTGTCACAAATGACCGTGGAAATGTCAGCTGCAAGAAAAACAGCCAAACAAGCTGTTTGCAGTAAATCTTCTTCAACGCAAGACTAGCTCATAGCTAATAGCTCAGTTCTGATAGTCACTCCAGACTACACCACAAATCACAGCATACAACACATACTTCTCTTGAAAAATGAGGAAAAAATGCAGTCTTAGCTAACCTAAGTCAATGTCAAAGCTGTAGCTGACATTTACGATTATTCTGGGAGTCAGTTCAAAATATTAAAATTGGCCCCCACGTGGATTAAAAAATCTAGGAGGCCAAATACCAAGCAACACAGGAGTGGGCGGCCTTGGAGTAATTCCCACATCCAGAGCAGCCCTTATCCATGGCTATGGACAACTGGGCATGTGGAAAATGCAACAGAGGTAGCACAGGGACACACGGCTTCTCAGGAACCTCTCTAAGTGAATTCAAGACACTCAACAAGTATAATCACAATGCCCCATCCCTTGAAATGTTCATGGCCAGGCTGGATGAGGCTTGGAGCAACCTGGTATAATGTGTCACTGCCAATGAAGAGGAGTTGGAACCAGATGAGCTTTAAGGTCCCTTCCAACCCAAATCATTCTAGGATTCTATGATCATCTGCCTTTTAGAAGCAGAAAATGAACTATTCTGAGCAACAGAACTGAGAAGATCACATCAGTTTTGATTTTACCTGTGTTGACAATGTACCGAATGGCTCCAGGACCTAAGGTGTCATACAGGGGAACCACCACCATGGAATAGGTGTAGCAAGCCAGCTCAGAGATGATCCACTGAAGGAGAACATGGAAGCACAAAGGTGAGAAGGGGCCATGAGAGGAGATACAACTTGACAACCAGCTGACAAGTCAGGAACATTATTAATACAATATCAAGTTGGGCATAAAATCTCACCTCTGGACGGTTCTGAGCGAAGACGCCAATGAACTGCTTCGTGGATGGCTTGCAGCCCTGCTGCAAAAGGCCTGAACCCAGAGCTTCTGCTCTTTCAGCCACCTGGAATTTGGAGAGGAAAAAATACATTAAAAAAGAGGAATAGAAACAATACCAAATTAAGCCAAGACTTAAAGGGAGGCTCTCTAATTATTGTATTTCCTGTCTAAAAGTCCAACTTTTATGTTATCATGAACCATCGTTAGCTGACTAGCAGGTGATGAGGTTGGCGATGCCCCATGGCTCCAGAGTGCCTCAGTGCTGCTTTCAGGAGTGGGCTCATGGCATGGAGCCAGCCCCTGAAAGCTGACACACCCATGTAACACCTGGATGTGCCAGGGTGGGGACACCTGGAAGCATCACAAGGCGCATGAGCAACACCCTGGTCTAACGTGCAGGCACCCCAACACCCCTTCTTGTGTTGGGCGGGGGAAGAGGATGCACAGTGGGTGTCACATCCAGCTCACCTCCTTGTAGGACAGCCACTGGTAGGGCTGCTTGGGCTTCCTGAACCCCAGGCAGGGGCCATTCTCTGAAAGACACAAGCAGAGATGATGAGTTATGGGGAGGCAGTGGCAGGAGTTAACACACGGGGCCACGACGTGGGGGAGCCCTCCAGGAGTAAATCCATAGTTAATGGGCTGGTTCTCACAGCAATCTCCAGCAAACTACCCACACAAGTGCATCTGATGGGAGACGAGCTACTTGGATTCCCCAAAAATGCCTCAGTCTCCCCACTGACAGCAGCAGTTTGCCCCAAATAGCCTCATTAAAGACACTTCTCCAAAGGTCACATGAGCATTAGTGTCTGATAAGGGCACTCATCCCACTACTTGCACTGCCTTTTGATTTAAAAAGGTGAAAACTACTACATTTAGCCCAGCTTACTCTGGGGGAAGGTAGAACAACACACAGCACTGCATGACCAGATGAAAATTTGAAAAGTTTGAATAATTTGCTAATGGTATCTACGTGCAGAAATCCATTCCTCCATACACCTACCGAGTCCTTAATTTACCCCTGTCTTGTGAGGTAGAATTCTGGGGTTTTTTATGGTACCAAAAATACCAATCTGACCATGACATTGCTGCATCCAATGAGGCAGGGCACCATAAACAGCAGACATGGAAATAGTTATGGTAGAGCAGGGAAGAGTCATCATGGCTTTTTGGAGTGGGAAGTGGTGTCTCTCAAGTGTGTGAGAGTTCTGTGACAATACCATGGACCATGGGGTAAGAACACCTGCATGGCCTGGTCCCCACCTCTCCCAGTTTCTGCCCCCAGGCCTCCTCACCACTGCGCTCTCACCGGAGATGCTGAATCCCCTCCTGAAGACCTCGTACATGGTCCTGGCGTCATCGTAGTAGTGCGTCAGCAGCTGTGGGCTGTCCCCGATCACCGAGCGGCGCGCCCCGGCCAGGCCCTGCGTGACATCAGGTGACACAGCATCAGCAGTGCTCAAGGGGTGGGAGATGGGGAAACCCCACCATAAAGCAGCACACTCCCCAAATGCCAGCAAGACCTCTGTGACCACCACCTGCCCCAAGACCCAAAGGGGTGTGAGAGGGGGGACATTGACCTCAGCACCTCAGGGACACAGAGAGCCCTCTGGTCACAGAGGAACACTTGACCCAGCTCATTGTCACTGAGATCATTGATATTTCCCTAGGGAATTTAATAAGGAATTATGGATCCGGAAGCAATGGAGTGGGGATGTGCTGGGGTAAGTAACTGCTCTGGGCTCCACAGGTCTCCAGGACTAGCACCATGAGCACTTCCACAAGGACATCCAGGTCAACTTGAAGGACAGACTAAGGCAGAGGCCAGCCCCCAGTGCCATGAGCTCAGCAGAGGTGTTTTAGGAGTGGCCAGCCAGGGGGAGAATGACCAAACCAGGACTGCACTGGGAGCCAGAAAAAAAGGCTAACTAAAGCCCTAATCACAGGGAAAAACTATCTTGAAAAATGTAAATTCCTCCCACCCTTTTAAAAAGCTGTTGGAATTAAATACAATGACATCTTAGAAAGAACATCACAAAAGGCTTTAAAAATTCTCATCCCACTTTCAGATATTAAAATAAGTGGAGACAATATTCAGAAATATTTTTGTTCTTTCAAACAGAGCCACATCATTAAAGCCTTTTGCAAGGATAACAATTAGTAACTCCTCAGCCTCTAAGCATGGATTCAGATTTAATTTCCTTACTATTACCAAGTTTGCAGCACCAAACTCAGCAACAGGCACACATGAAGAGTGCCAGGTGATCTAGTCTCATCAGCTGTTGCCTTTCAGTTGTTTCTCCCATGCAATGGCAGTGCCTCTAATTTTTGGCCATGAATGGTTGAGCAAAGCTAAGACAAAAATTTTACTGAAAATCTACGAGAATAACATGCTGTATTCTAGTTTTTTAGTTTATAGAAAAAGGTAAATTAAGGGCTGAAGTGATCCCTGGCACAGTGTATTACATGGTTGATTTCAGGATGAGATTGGGGAACTATCAAAACAACAACAACAAAAAAGCCTTCCTGGCATCCCCTGTGGACATGGATCTGTAGAAACAAGTCCAGAGGAGGCCATGAAGGTGATTAGAGGGATGGGACACCTACCCTATGAGGAAATGCTGAGAGAGTTGGGAATGTTGAGCCTGAAGAAGAGAAGGCTCCAGTGAGACCTTAATGAAGGGAGCCTACAAGAGAGCTGGAAAGGGACTTTTTACAAGGACATATAGTGACGGAACAAGAGGTAGTGGCTTCACACTGAAATAAAGTGGGTTTAAATTAGATGCTAGAAATAAATTCTCTCCTGTGAGGATGGTGGGGCCCTGGCACAGGCTGCCCAGAGAAGCTGTGGCTTCTGCCCATCCCTGCAAGTGTTAAAGGCCAGGCTGGATGTGGCTTGGAGCAGCTTGGTCTAGTGCCCATGGCAGGAGGCTGGAATGAGATCATATTTAAGGTCTCTTGCAACCCAATCCATTCTATGACTTCCAGGCATGCAGATCTTGGGGAAAGCCAGCCGGGGTTGCCCTCACCTCGACTTCTTCCGACTGCATGCGCAGGTCGCAGGGCGGCTTCACGGCCCTGGGCCGGCTGGCGAACCAGTAGGCCACAACCGCGGCGAAGGCACCGATGCCCACCAGCGCCGTGGCCGGCAGGTTGCGGAAGAACTGGCTGAGGTCATCGAACTCGGGGAGCCGCAGGCTCCGCAGGATTTCCTGAGCCTGCATCTTCTCCACCAGCGAAACTGCAAACTCTGCAAGAGCCAGAAGGATGGGTCAGGTCGGGTGAGGTCAGGCTGTGGACGGGCAGAGGCAGCACGGGGCTCAGGGAAGAGGAGAACATGCTTTGCCTCATCAGCCATTGCAGACATCCTGCTGAGCCACGGGATGTCTGCTGGTGGCCATCCTAACTGAGAAAAATAACATCTATAGAAGAAACAGAAGAAAGGAGGAAGCATCCCTAGCAGGGTGAGCAGGAACAGACAGCTCACTCCCTAAGGACAGCCGAGTACCAATGTACAGGGGGTGATGCAGCTGCAGTTATCTGGAGTGAGAGATGCTGGGACAAGCTCTAGGATCCCGCTAGGACCCCTCAGGGCTGCCAGGAGCTTTCTCTGCCTTCCCTGAGCAGGACTGCACAGACAGTTGTGCTAGGCTCACAGAGTGGGAGCTGCTCCTGGAAAAGGCAAGGTCACGCTGTGGATTGGGCATCGACCTAGACTCTGCCGCAGCAGGTTGCCTTGCTTTTCCCTTTTGCACAAACAGAAACAGCCACCAGAGAGAAGGAGCCAAGCAGGTGGCTCACTGCTCCAGAGGGAGAGGTCAGGCGGTCCTCCAGGGACTCGTATTTGGGTGTTGAGTACACAAGGAACGTTTTAAATAACTCCTGTTTACAGTGACAGCCCTGTATCGGCTCCTCACTGAGGAGTCCCCAGTATCGGCCAGCCCTCTGAGGAATGAGCAAAGCAGGTGCTGCCCAGGGGGAATCCAAACAGCTCAGGTTTCCCACAGCTCTATTTATGACTTGACAAGAGTCAAGGTCTTAAAAAGTTTTTCAGCCACATGAGCCCAGGCAGCCCTTTCCCTCTTGCCCTCTGGCCTTGCTCCAGCTTGTGGAGTTCCATGGCTTCACTTCCATGAGGAGGCCAGGGCTTCCCACATAACAGCACCACAAACACAAACCTGCTTTCTTCCTCCTGGGAACAGTGTCTGGGCTGCACTATCCTGAAAGTCCTGAGGGTCAGGACTATCCTCTAGTAGCCTTCTCCTGTGTTTGTGCCAAGTGAGCACTGGGGCTGGCACAGGCCAGGTGGTGAAGACAGGGGCACCCCTTGCACAAGGCTCTGGAGAAGTTGGTAAGTTTGCAGAAGAAAAAACCCAACATAACAAAAAATTAACCTCACTCACTTTTGGGCTGTGAAATGATGAGGGCAGCAGCAAAGGGACAGTGACACAGAGCCCATGTTCAGGGTCATCCATCTCCCCCTGAGAGCTCTGACCCAAATGTCCCTCTGGCCCCATGCTGCTCCCTGATGCTGGCCAACATTCCACAGCCACCTCTGCTCCCAGAGACCTCCTGACTGAGAAACCCTCTGGGACCACAAGCAGCCTCTTCAAGAATGGTTAAATGCTCATTTCCACATGATGTTACTGGGAGATACCCATCAGCCTCCTGAGATTTGAGGACCTTTTCAGAAATCTCCATAGGTGATAAAATACTGGCTATGTGACTGCAATGATGTTAGGATGAACTGTGATAAGGCACTGGCACAGGTTGCCCAGAGAAGCTGTGGATGCCCTGTCCCTGGAAGTGTTCAAGGACAGGCTGAATGGAGCTTGGAGGAACCTGGTATAATGTAAGGAGTCCCATGTCATGGCAGAGCAATTGGAACTGGATTAGCTTTAGGGTCCCTTTCAATCCAAACCATTCTAGGATAGAATGATTCTATGAACTGAGACAGAGTGCTGATTTCTCCCTTCAATATTTCTCAACACCAGACTATGAAAAGCAGCCTGACAAACACACTTTTACTACAAAAACTGGGAGAGCTTAGCAAGGGAGCTATTAATTTACCGATGAATTGCCTATTTGTGCAAAAGCATTTCAGCAAGTCCCAATTAAGACTGTCTGCTCCCAGAAACAGCCTGTCCCACCAAAAGCAGCCACCCAGCTTGCTGGTTACACTGAAATCCTGGGAATTACTGCCTCAACAGCAGCCTGTAAGCACTGTTTTGTATCCATCTGTGCAGTTAAGTTGAAAATGGAAAGCTGGGAAGGTGCCTGTGGGAACAGCACTGCTATGATGGGGATGCTTGGCTACAGCCATATGCTTCTGCCCTGCTCAGCTGCAGGGATTGCCTGGGTAGAAGCAGGACCAGGCCTTTACACCTGTCTGGGTCAAGGGCATCCACAGACATCTAGAGCTCATAGCGTCAACAGAAGGATCATGAGAGTCAGGGCAGCAATTTCTGTTCATGTTCAATTTTGGCTCTGCAGAGTTCACACAAGTTGCCTTTCGCAAGAGTTAATCCTGGGTTTTGCATCCCAAAGTGATTCATGATAAGTCCATACTTGATCTGCTCAGAGCAGCCAAAATGCCCTGGGATGGTGGCCAGGAAAGGGGCCCAGGTGTGTTTGGGATGATCAGAGACCGCCTCACCCCCTCCCTATACCTACAGAAAGAGGGCTCAGGGGGGCTTGGATCACAGCCTCCTCTGACGAGTCAAGACAAGCAGGTGAGCACTCATGGTCACATGCCCTGCAAGTACATTTCTTATGTGAACAGGAAAATAAATAATAGTAATTGAAACCCAGCACAGTCAGGCTGGGTTACCCATCAGCAAGCCAGCGTTGCACTCCAGACTGCACAGCAAGCAGCTGCTGCTGTCACCTCTGGCTCAGGATCAGCAGTAGGATGTTCTCCACACCCCTTCTCTACATTTCTGTTACCTTTGTGCCCCATTTCTCTTGCCAGAAGTGGGTCTACCAGCCTGCTGCAATTCATGTTCCCCACAAGCAAGCAGCCCTGGGTGCCAGCAAGCAGAGAGCATGGCACCCATGCATGTGGCACATGGAAACACTGACATTTCAATTTATTCCAAATGGCACTTCACATCACTGGACTTCTAATATATTCCCATGGCAAAGAAAAGAGAAACAAATATGCAAGGAAAGACAGAAAAAAGTGGTTTGGAGGAAGGAAGGAAGAAGCGCTGGAGAAGTGCCAAGAGAGCACAGCCATGGGTAAGAGCTGGGGGTGCCTGGCACAGGGGAACTTCCCAGCCTGGGTCCGGGCTGAGCAGGGCTCCTGCAGCCTTGGGGCAGCCAGCAGTGACACTGGGCTCCAGGTCACCCACCAGCCTGTGTTCACAGCAATCACCCCCAGAACAGGCCTTATTTATTTATTTTGGCAACAAACGGCTCTCTTGTACAAATTAGTTTTCATCTTTTTCTCCTGGAAGTGATTCTGTAACTCCAGTCAATGGAGTTCAGTGACATAAGCCAGTGTGGGAACAGCCCACAGTGTGGGAACAGACTACGGGTGCATGCCTAATGCAATTAAAATTTTACTGGTCCTCTGCAGCCATGCAATCCCATCCTCCCTAGCATTCCATCAGTACCTGCTGGGGAAGAACAACTCCTGTTGGGGCATCCATATCCTCCTGCCCCCCTGCACTCACAGTGGGGCAGGGAAGAGACAGGTGATCCATTTTATCCTGGAAAATGGGCAAAGCGTCCCATCACCGTCCCTTTGTTCAAGCCCCAAAAAAGGCTATTCGCATTAGACTTCCATAGCACAAAACCAAACCCAAATAAGCAGCTTTTCAATATGTCTGAGGGAATTAACTGTTTGCAGTGGGGAACTACAAAGCAGAACCGGTGCCATGCAATGGCTCAGAGCAGAGACCCTCTGCTTCTCTCAGAGCAAACTGGAATATCCCGGCAGCCAGCAGTCACCATGGATCCGTGTCCTTGGCTACGGCACTGGCTGCTCACTCATTCCACTGAGGAAACAGAATTTCCAGGATCTAAAACATCTCCATCTAGACAGGCTGATTTAGAGGGATTTCATGCCAGTGAAACACTACAAGCTTTTTGAACTCTTTTCTCATGTTCAGTTCTGCAGGGCCCAGACCTTGAGATTTATAGTTGTTTTCCTGAAATGGGGTCAGTGACAAGATTTGCACAAAGAAGCATCCAGCAAAACTTGAACCACTCTCCCTCACCTTCCTGTGCAGAACAAAAAACATGCCTAGTGCTCTGTACAGAGGGCTTGGGGGACTCTGCAATAGGGATTCAAATCATGAATGGCACTCAAATTATGACTATGCCACTACAAGACAGTTTCCATTTGCCAAGGGGAAAGGGAGCATCAGCATTCCCAGGGACACATAAAGCTGTTAGTCAGACTGCATCACTGGAAACCATTTGTTTATTTAAATGGAAGCTGTTGCAATAATTAACATCTTCATGAAAACATGCACAGAGGCTGTCACAGTCATGCAGGCAGAGGTATTTGGGGATGTTGTGTATTGCTTGCAGAGTATAATCATTCTTATTTTTCCTTTCACCTCAAACTCCATTTAGGCTCCTGGGAGGAGACCCTGCCATTAAATGCAGCTCAGTACCTCTGACCTTCTCCAGCTTGGCCAGGGAGCTCCTGGGACACCACAGGCTGTGAATTCCTAATCACTGCTGTAATTAAAACCAGGGAAGTGATGCCAAGTCAGCCTCTGCCCTGCAGCTCCACAAGTTTTCCCTGTGTGGGCACAGAGAATGAGAAGCTGGATGAGCCTTCAGTCTTCATCTTGAAGCCAGTGTGGGTTGGGGCTGGGCTCAGGTCAGGAAGGGGGACACCGACCACTCTGCAGCAGGTTGGGCTCACGATTCTCTAGATTTTATGGGAACAAGTGATCCAATAAGATCTCCTACTACAGACTGTGCTGTGCCTCAGCCACAAACACAATACACTGTTTGATCCAAACCTGCAGATTTTTTCTCATTTGTTTTACTTAAACATGAAAATTTGGAAAACTCATGGTACTTGGCCACCATTCTATTTTCAACTAGTTCAGGATCAGGTCAATCTATTCTGTTTTAATGATTTTACACTATAGTGTTTATGGAAATTTTACAGCAGAACAAAGCCAGTGTTAATTACAGAGAGAAAATGCCATTATGTATTTGTTGGGCATTACAGAGAGGTACTGAAAACCTTACAGAACAATTCCCTGCTGTGAGTCAGGAAGCCAGGCAGTCTGTAAGCTTGCAAACTGCTTGAGAAAGAGTAAAGGGTGTGATAAACATAAAGGGGAAAATAAAAACAACAGAAGTGGGGAAAATAGGAACACCAGAACTATCTGAAACTATGAAAGAATTGCTGTGTGGAAATCCAGTAAGCAGCCCCAAAATGAAGCAGGAGACAAGCAATACTTGGCTCACATAGTTTTGCAGGACATCTAACAGCATCTGTCCCACATGCAATTATGGCATAAACACATGACCACAACAGTGACCCAAAATACTCCACTGCTAGTCCTACATCCCTCCAGAGCAGCCTGGGCAGGGGTGACCCCACAGCCCTGCCCCACCACACGTACCTGGATGCACAAACAGGGACCCTCAGTACTCTGCAAGGGTTAATCAGCCACACATGCAATTCAGCAATCACTAGTATTATTGATCAAGCCAAGGCTAATACTACTTAGAACTTTCTGAACTTACTGCTTTTGCTCCTCTAAAGTGGCCTATCTCACTATAGTCCTTTTCTCCATTTGATGTCTCTCACTTCCAGACACATCACCCTAAGCCAATCTCTCACAGCCTGCACATGATATATCACTGCTCTGATTTTTGGGACAGCACATTTTCATAAAAACTGTGTTTTCTATTAAAAAAATGCCCCTTACTTAACCAAAACCAGACCAAACTGAGCTCTTACGGGTGCTTAATTTTACCCACTGAGCAAAATAATTGCCTCTCCAGTGCACAACCACAATTACTGTGTTTTACTTAGATCACACAATTCTTTTCAGGGTCAAATAATAATACAGGACACAAAGCCAAGGCATTTGGCCTCATTGACTGTAGTTCCACTAGAAGTCAATGAGTTATAATTGGGAAGGGGGAAAAAAAAGAGGGGAAAGAAAAGAACTGGTTTTGAGATAAAATTTCTTTTTTTGGATTATTATGTCAGTGCTCAGGCAACATAAGAGAGGGTGAGAGGCAATGGATAGCAAACAAGGGAGGACAGGCACACAATGCCTGTGAGGCTGTGACACTTCTTTGGGGAGCAGATGCTAGAGAAGCACCCCATGATCAAGAAATGTTATAAAAGCAATTTATAACTTTTATATTCTATTTTGACTAGCAAAGAATATCCTTCGCCCTTTCCTTAGAGAACCAGACCCATCCAATCTGTGAAACTGGCCTTTTGCCAACATGACTATTAAAGAACAGGGTTTCAAGAGTACCCAAGCCTCTGTGTAGCTCAAATTGCTTTTGTGCTGGCAGAGCTGCCTGGGGGCTCGGTGCAACTCAGGGTCTGGAGCGTGGGAGCACACATGGGGCTGCAGCAATGCCACCAGGGACTGTCCCCATGGCCCTGCCTCCCACTCACCCTCTCCCAGTGCCCTCCCTCCTACTCAGCAAGGCAGAGTTATCCACAATGGAAAAAGGCTTTGCATCCAGGTCAAGCCTTGGATCTGTAGGAGAATAAGACAAACTGCTGGCAAGGAGGGCAGCAGTGCTTTCCTGTGTCCCCTGGTGAGTTAGTGAGTAGAGCACAGGGATGGATGAAAGAGACCAGTTCAACATCAGCATGTAGTTGGGGCTGTGGTATGAACTTGGCCCAGTGGTGTATTATTTTTTTTGGAGAGACAGGCAGTTTCACTCAGGACAGAAGGAATGGCTCAGAGAAAAGGCTGCAGAAGTACTGGGTCCCATTTATACATAGTATTTACACACATTATATATCTGCATGCGTGGATGTAAATGCTTGTGTGTGCATGTATATAAAATATATATATATACATAAAGCAGAATTTCCCCCTACTCTGTGTGACTGATGATTAACAGCACTAATTGCATAATACCATGTGGAAACACCTCACTCCTTAAAAAACTCTAAGTAAGTAGCTGATGCATTAAAAACAGCCTGGGTGTGACCATGGCACCACATTTCCCCGTGGTTCCTGGGGACAGAGCTAATGGCAGACCACAGCACTGGGCTCAGGGGCTTTGCTGACCCTCCAGCTTCCATCCACCTTCCTGACAACCCCAACCCCAAAGGCAGGGCACAGACAAAGGATGGGAATCTCCAAGCAACCAGAGAGCAGCGCTGGCTTCTGCTCCCTCCTGCTCTGCACTGCTGGGAAATGTATTTGCAAAACACAAGATCTTTGCAAGCATCCACTAACAAGGGAAAAATGCTAACAAGGAGCTCAATGTCCTGAAAGAGACCAGTAATCACACATAAATAGAAGTATTTAAAGTATCTGAAATATCTACAGCGTATTGGTCCCTTGCCTAGAGAAATATTCAATAAATAATTCAGTGCTATGCAGAGATCTTACTTTAGACATTTAAGATCTTTCAGAGTGCAAAATCCAGCCCCCAGCTGTCTGGAAATGCTCCCTGCTCGGAGCCATGCACGGACCACCAACCCATCCTTATCTCTCTGCACTGAGTCCCTCTTCATCCACTGATACCAAACCCTCATGGAAAGCTCTGTCCTCCATCCCACACCTCCTCACCCACTCAGCACAACTCAAACATCTGGACCAACATAAAAATACCTTTTGCACCCCTGAGCAGAGCAGTGTAGCAGCCCTCAGAAGCCACTATGACTCAAACATATGGAAAAGCCATCACTGGGAATTTGGTCCAAATCTGCCACTCCTCTGGATAACAAAGCATCAGGAAGCCAGTGCAAGCATTTTAAGTTTCACACCAAAAGGGAAAAGCTCAACAACTCTGCAGTCTCTGAAGTCCATCAGTTGCCTAAGGCACAGTAACAAAAAAGCTCCTCTAAATGCTGAAACATCCTTAAAAGGTTGCCCAGCGCCAGCATGAGCCAGAGTCATGAGGTTTCATTGATCAGGCTAAAAAGCTCAGCCTGTGGTTGCAGAGGATGGAGTTCAGATGGGAAAACCTACATGGGATATTTTTGCACCCAATATCCTCCCCATCATATTCTCTTGCTCCCCTTATCCCAGTGTAGCTTCTGTGTGCTCACCTCAAGTGAGCTCAGGCCATTCCTTCAAGCTAAAACATAACCCAGCCAGAAGCAAAAGCAAACCACCAAAGTTGTGGGGTTTTCCGGCTGTCTTCAGCTCTCTGGAGCCTGCTCACACAACTGTGCCAAAATCAGCACAGGGGCTGCAAAGTTCCATCTGGGGAAACCAGAGCTTGATCCCTCCCCGTTGGCTTCCCTGGCCCACAGGCAGCATAGTCCACAGGAGCATCCCACTGAAGTGACTAAAGCAGGAGAGAATTTGCCACTCGGCCTTATGGCAAGGCTTGCAGGTGGCAGTGAACCCTGCACGTTTTCTGGGCTTGTGCTGAAGAGCCATGTGCTGCTGGCATTGTCACACAAGGCTGGATCCTGACAGTGCATCGTGGGGCTGCTCTTGCTAGGGCTTCGTTCTGCACGCTGCTCACAAAATATCTGCAAAGCTCCCCCCTTCCCAGAAGTACACATAAGTAATTGTCAACTTCAGTTCTTGTGAAGAATGAGGTTTTTTGGGTTGGGTTTTGGCTTTTTTTTTTTTTAACTGACATTGATAGTTGATTGTCCCACATACTGTATGATTCCTGAATACTCTGTGTCAAGCAGCAAACAAACAGCTTAAAGAACGGCATAAAAATAGTTATCTAGGGCAGAGTACAAAGAGAAGCACTGAATGGAACAAGAGAAGGGAACTGCACCCCTGACAGCTGGCTTGGCAGAGCAGAGATGTGAAGGTGCTTTGCAAAGAGCTGGATGGCTTGTTGCCAGGGAAAGTTTTGATGTTTGCCCTTAAATACTGAATTTAAATAAACCTTAGTATTGTCTGTAGAGGCCCTGGTCCTAAGAACCCCAGTCACCTGAAGGCTCTGTAGCAGTGTCAGTGCTGGGCAGTGCAGAGGTGCAGGGACACAAGTGGACTTTCCCTTCCTTCCATGCACCCAGGTGGGATGTACTCCTTTCCTCAGCTCACTGCCTGGCTCATTTTCAGTCCCTCTACATGAACATGCCATAGCCAGGCCCTCTGTGGCCATCTAAGGCCCTAGCCCATGGCTGGGTGGAGCCTTTGGGTACAATGCCAGGCAGGGAAGAAGCTGATACCACAAGCGTGCATTGCCCTGGCTGTTGAGGGCTGGCTCTGCTGTCCCCACAGCAGGTCACTACCAGACAAGGACACACATGCAGGCAAATTCCTGCACTGCCAGTTCCCAGTTCTCCATGACCATTCACACCCTGCCCTTGGCTGCAGCTGGAGGGTTACTGTGTGAGACTGGTGACAGTGATACAGGGACAGTTGAAGGGAGAGCCCTGGCTGCTCTCCTGCTGCATGCACAAACTGCAGAGGTCTGATTCCTGCTGGCTTCTGGCATGGTAGGAAGGATGACCCCACTTCACACCACTGCTGGACTGGGCCATGAGGAGCCCCTCACCTTATGACCCCTCACTAGGGCACATGGCTGTTGGCACAGAAATAACTGTCCTGTTACAGTATCAGAAAAAGTGGTGAGTTAGTTTACAAGCACATCCCCACCTGGCATGATCAGACAGCATCCTGGTGCCAGGGTGGGGTCCTGTCCTCCCTGCATGACTCCCTGACCCATCCCACACCCACATCCACGCCTGCCTGGAGCACAGCTGGTGGAGCCCGCACAGGCTGGGATGCCCCACCACATTCCAGTCCTGCCAGGGCAAGGAGTCCTCCTGACCATCTGCCCCTTCCATCACTCCCACACCCACCCTGCCTTTCCCAAGCACCAGCACAAATATTTGTGCACCAGTCCAGGGGTACTGATCCATCTGCAAACCCTTTTGGGTTCATTGCTGCTGTTTCTTTTGGCAGCAGTACCAGAATAAATGGTTTCTGAATAACACTGAGGATCCTATCAGTCAATTGTATTCAGGCAAGCATGGGAGTCCTTCATCCAAAGTGACACAGAAAACTAAACAAGCTCATAACAGAAAATCTTCCATAATGCTTAGGACATGACACAGTGGCATGCCCAGAGTTAGTCCTGCAGAGGATAGGGAAGAACAGGAATGTTTTGAATACCACTTCCAAGCCAGATGTTAACCTGCCTTGTCTCTCTGACAGCTCAGATTGGACCAAAACACTTACTTGGTCAAACTTCTATTTTGTGTTGCCTTCTGCAATATCAACAGTTATGTAGCAAGTGTTCACAGCAGGGCTAAGCAGGCCAGACTGCAGCTGGCATTGCCTCCAGCCATGAAGATCCTGGAAATTTGGCCTGTTGCTGTCTGCAGGAGGTTGCCTGTGCATTATTACACCACAGATTTTCATCTTATGCTGCAGAAGTAGAGAGAGATCTCACAGTGAGGGCCATATCGTAGCTAAACACTGCCTTTATTATTATAAGGAGCAATTCTCTTTATGCCAATACTACAGCTTGAAGAGCTCCAATACTTACTGACCGGCCACTGCAGTTAAAGCAAAGTCATATGAAAAAGGAAAGGACTGAAAGGCTCTGCCAGCTCTGTGTCAAACACATGCCCATGAAGACACAATTACAACTGTCACACTGGAAACTGAAATGAGAAAATGACATCAAAATGGGTGCTTACAAAAAAAAGTAACAGTAGTGTTATATTTAACTATAACAAATACAGTTGTATTTATGTATCCCTCTCTTAGAGTAATCTGACTGTAATTAGACCAGGTTAGTTAATAGGAAAGTTCCCTGCAAGTTCATGAAATCCCAAATGGGTTGGAAGATCATCCAGCCATCCCCACACAATGGGCAGAGATGCCCTTCACTAGGTCAGATTGCACAGGGCTCTATCACACCTGGCCCTGTAGTTGTAGTGCTTTTCTAAAGGACCGTGTATGCACAGATGGGAAGGAGTGAGGGGGTACCAAAGGTTAAGTACACATGGAGAGAGCAGAGTTTTATCCAGACCCTGTGCACACAACTGTGACTGCCTGAATCCACTCCAAGTTTTATCCCCAAACAAACCAGAAACTGAAGGCAGCTTTGAAAGTTGTTCAAGGCTTATTGGCAACCTTGCAGGGCAGTAAGGGGCAAGAAAATAATGAGGCAGGCCGTGTGCCAAAAACCCAAAGGAAGGCAACTGCCCCCTGCCACTGCAGGTGGGTGACAGCAGCAGGGCCAGCAGCCGACAGGAGCAGTGTGATGCAGCAGCCTTGCCCTGCCTGCTGCACAGACCTGCCGGCTCCTGCCGTGCCCTCTGCCTGCCTGGGCCCTGTGCCAGTAGCCTCCAGTCAGAACTGAAACACACTGCCTGCAAGAGCCAGAGCTTCTCAAAATAATCTCTTCTGTGCTCAAGAGTATCACCGTGCTTTTAAAGGAACACAACTTGATGTTTCTCTCTTGCGTGATATCAGTAAAAGCAGAGTGATTACTGCAGAAAGGCTCCTGGCCTTAGGGACACTCACTGCCCAGGTGGCCCCACAGTGCACACAGCCACCCCTGCAGCTGTACCGGGGCCATGCCTGACCCACCACATGGTACAGCTCCAGGAGCAGGCAGGGACCCTCCACCTGCCAGGAGGCTCTCTGAAACTGCTGAAAGCATCATCCTCCCATTCTCTTCACACGCCCAACCTGCTCTGTCCCCAGCATGCCAAAGGATGGGATGCACCAGCAAAAGGCACATACAGAACACAGCAAGCAAGAAACCACACTATGTCCAGATCGGGCATTTCATGGCTACAGATAAGGTTTTCATGCTCTGTCCCTGACACCAAGGTGTCATGAGTCCCATGAGCTCTCATCCCTCACAGCAGCAGGCTCTTCCCATGTGGATGGAGTATGCTCATGGTTCTATGCTTGAGGAAAGTGGGAATGTACAGCATGGAATTGGGAACATCACACAGTACACTGAATGCTTGCAACCTACCACTGCTGCATAGCTTTGGCAAAGGCAAGTTTTGTCACCAGCTCAGGGAGATCCCCCAGGCAGACATACATTGCAAAGAGCCAGCACTAAAGTCTGGGTGGCTGAAAGTTGAGACACGGAAAGCGTAGAAACTAGCAGGATGTCACAGAATTCCAGAGTCATTTAGGCTGGAAAAGCCCTCTAAGATTATCGAGTCTAACCATTCCCCCAGCACGGCCAGGCTTGCCACTAAACCGTCTCCCGAACTGCCACATCTATACGTTTGTTAAATCCCTCTACAGATGGCAACTCCAGCATTCTCCTGGGCAGCTCTTCCAGAGCTGAAAAATTCTTCTGGTGAAGAAATTGTTTTTAATATCCAAGCTAAACTTCCACTGGCACACCTTGAGGTCACTTAATCTTGTTCCTCCATTTGCTACTTGGGAGGAGACAAACCTCCCCACCTAGATTCAGCCTCCTTTGTAGAGTGATAAGGTCCCTTCTGAACCTCCTATTCTCCAGGCTGAGCTCCCCCGGCTGCTCCTTATCCGGCTTGTGCTCCACACCCTTCCTCAGCTCTATTGCCCTTCTCTAAACACACTCCAGCACCTCAATGTCTTTCTTGGAGTGAGGGGCCAAAAGCCAACAGAGGATTTCAGGTCAGTCACAACTACACAGGTGTGCCATGCTGCACAGAGCTCCCGCTGTGGGAAAGAAGCCCCGATACGTAGGGTCAAGCGTTTGGGGCAATGAACCAAGAGGGCCAGAGTCCTCCAGGGAAGCCCCAGTCGCCAGGCTCCGTCTCTGCATCCCAGTGAACTTGCCCCCACGCCTGACTGGGTGCAGGTAGAGCTGTCCTCACCGCTGATCCCAGGGCTGCCGGGGAGGTCTCAGCCCCCAGGGCTGTCACCCCGCGCTCTGCAGCCCCGCAGCCCACGCGGGACCTACGGGGCAGCTGCCTCCAGCGCTGGGAACTCCAGCCAGAGCCGGGCAGGAGCTTTTCCCCCGCTAAGGCTGCTGCAAACACGCGCGACAACGCGAAAGTGCCAAAGCCACGTGCCAGTGACCCGCCGAGAGCCGTCCTGCATCGCCCCCGCGGCACGAGCCCACCCACCAGCAGCCCCGCCGCCCGCGCTGCTCTCCGCCGCTCGGCTTTGCCCGGCAGCCCGGCTCCGCTGGAGCCTGCGGGCCCCCGGGACCCGCCCGGAGGCCCCTGGGATGGGTGTCCCGTCTGGAGCCCCCGGCCCGCCCAGACCTGCCCGAGCCTTGCCCGGAGGCAGCTCCCGGATCCCGCTGGGATCCCCGCGGCTCCTCAGAGGCACTGCAATAACAATGAAACCCGGCCGGGACTCACCATCCGCCGGTGCCCCGGTCCCTCTGCTGCCCGGTCAGCTCATGGCCGGGGCTCTGCCCTCCCGATCCCCGCACAGAACTGCTGACTCCAGGGCGTCCCTCCCCCTCCCATCTGCAAACGGCTGAAAGAAGTTAAGCTTGGCTAATATCGGCTTAGGCTGTATTAGCGCAGCAGCAGCAGCGATGCCCGCTGTAACCCTTGAGCTTCCACATCCTGGCGATGGGAGCCGCCTCCCAGAGGAAAATCCCACCCTCTCCGCTCCTGAATATTGCAGTATTTTCGCACATCTCTGTCATACTGGAGGACTTACAGGCTCGAAGCAAGGCTTTTGGGTGTAAAACTGTAAAACCGTTCTGCAACTGCGTAGTTTAAAACTAAAATTAGAAACTGCTTTTTTTTTTTTTTTTTTTTTTAAGGAAAAGTCATCATAAAAGAAAGTCTGTGTCACTAGTTCAGGTCTGCTGAACTAGAAATTTCATAGGTCGGATATCTGCAGATATTTAAATGGGCAGATGGTGACAGGCAAAGGGTAATGGCTTCACAGTGACAGAGTGCACGGTTACATGGGATATGGGAAGAAATTCTTCCTTGAGAGGATGGTGAGACACTGGAGCACATGGATGGAGACACTTCCCCTGAGAAGCTGAGGATGCCCCACCCCTGGATGTCCAAGGCCAGGTTGGATGGGGCTTGGAGCAGCCAGGTCTAGTGGAAGGTGTCCATGCCCATGGCAGAGGGATTGGAACTGGATGACCTTAAAGGACCCTTCCAACCCAAACCATTCTGTGATGATCAAGTAGAATTAATCAAATACAAATCCCCTGAATCAATAAAATAGTAAGAGTAACTATTGCCAACATCATCCTTTTACTGCTATATATATTAAAAGAAAAAACCCAACACCCTGGTATTCCAGCCCAAACCAGGTTTTGTTAATTTACACTCAAAATAACAAGACCAGAACTTTGAAATTCATTTGTCATTGTAAATTACTAACATTTACATTTGAGAGATCTGGCTGAGATAGTCTCAACTATGAGAACATTCCTTTCAACTGGAAACCAACAGTGTCTGATAGCTTCCAACTCCCCTCTCCTGAGCAAAGATAACATGGGTGTGCCACCCCTGGGAGCCCTTGCTCCATATCATCACATTATTTACTGTTCATTTTTTACTGTTCAATTCCTGCTTAGGACTCTGGTTGTTAGGAAGGCATTTGAGAGGTCCTCCCTTCTAGAAGCTGAATATCTGGCATTATTAACACTGAAATTATTGTTTTCCTCAACTCCTTTTTTTCCTGGCTGGCTCTCCACAACCACTTGGCAGAAAAGCACGGAGCAGAGTGTGAAGATTTACAGAAGCGGTGTGAAGACTTACTATTACCATAGTTAATAAGGTTTCTCTCCGACCTGTCCTAAATTTTACTTGTAATATTGGAGTTTGTAATGGAGACTTCTCAAAGAACACATAACGCCCATGAATGGAGAGACTATTTAATGAGATTTCAGGCAAGATTACCAAATGTCACTCCTTTGGGTCACATGCGGGTGTTCTGCAATCAGGCTTAATTCATCGAAGTGCCAGAGTAGGGCAGGGAGTACTAGACTGAATGGTTTGCAGGTGCAAATCAGCATCACAATGCTGACTTAATGGGACCTCAGCAATATTCACCAGCTCAGATTCCTGCCCCTTTGTTCTTTTTGAGCCACAGCTTGGCAGAATCTTTGTAGTCAGGAAAATATTTCAGGTGTGTGAAGAGCCCTGGGCTGGCTGGGTGCTTCAGTGCCAGTAGCCCTCAGTCTCAGCATATCTGTTTTCATGCTGAAATGCCCTAAAGGGGACACGGGAATCCTGATTTCAAATGAATATTGGATTAACACCAAAATACTGTGCTATGGAGCCCTTTTTCAAACTCCTGCTGGTAAGGATTGGTCTTGTCTACCAAGATGAAACTCACCATGGGCAATATACCCTTAGTATAAGTGGTGAGATTGAGTAAAATATGTTTTGTGTAGAGTCTGACCCTTTTACCCCCTCTGTAAATATCCTGAGCAGTAATTCCCTTTCTCTTGTTTTGCCTTCATTGCCGTACATACACATTTGGACTCACTCTCTGAAACAACCATTGGAGATATCTGAGGGAGAACAAAGAGTGGAATCTGGATGTGGGCTGCCTACCTTAAGGGAAAAACGATGTAAGCATACTCTAAGTAATAAACTGAATAAAAACTTTCCCTCTGCCCCAGAATTTTCTGCCAGGTAATTTGTAGGGCAGAGTGACGGGGACAGGGCTTTATGGAAAGACAACCTAATTTTTTTGGACTCACAGCTAAGAGAAAGCATTGAGTAGCAGGGATGTTTATTCTAGTACAAAGGAAATTAGACTTCACCTTTTGTGCTCAGTCTAAAGCCCAGTAAGACCCACCTACCAGTAAAATCAATGGGAAGACTTCAAAGAACTTCTCTGGGATTTGGCTGAGACCTGACCCATTCAGGATGGCATGCAAAAAAAGATGTATCAGTAAATCACAGTGCATTTGATGCTCCCAGCCAAAGACAAAGAGTCCTAGAAAAGAGAGTAACCTATGGAATCTCTCTATGCTTTTATACCTTATCAAAATTAATGAGAAACGCAGATTATGATTGAATGTTAAACATTGCTGCTTATAGCCAGGAGAATACAGGATAGGACATCGTGTAATGGTTTTAAACTAAAAGATGGCCAATTCAGACCAGGTATAAGGAATTATTTTTTTATAAGGAAGGTGGTGACACACTGGCACAGGTTGCCCAGAGCAGCTATGGATGCCTCAGCCCTGAAAATATTCAAGGTGAGGTTGGACAGGACTTGGTACAACCTGGTCTAGTTGAAGATGTCCGCTCATTGTAGGGGGGTTAAACTAGATGAACTTGAAAGGTCCTTTCCAACACAAACTGTTCTATGACTTTACATAGAGTCATCAGAGCAGCTAAATGAGGCTGTACCACCAGGAAACCACACAGAGCTGAGATAGCCTGGGAGCTTCCACTGCTCTGTGCAAGAGTTCCACTTCAAAATTCTGAGCGTAACTCAAAAAAACCCAGTTGCTGCTATGGTTTTTCAGGACATTCCCGTAAACCAGAGTGATAGCTTCAGTTACACAACAGAAATCTGCCAACAGTATCTCTACATTCCTGAAGGCCCATCCATGGAAAACTGTGCCTTTTTTATTTAGAAATAAAAAAAATGCCACTAACTCAAATACTGTGTAAGGAAGGGGAACTTTACTGCTTTGTGTGTCTTTTTAGCGGTCTCCTTTTCTTTTCTATACCTTCTGGTCAGATATTATGCTTTTATGTTTATACAGCCTATATTTTGGACCACTTCCAAAGAGCAGCAGGAAGGAAGCATACAGCACAAACAGAAGATTAATTGAATAATTAGGAACATTAATATTATGTTACTGGGCAAGTGTTTCTGCCTCCTCTCCTTCTAGTCCTCAATTTCCTTACACCACAGGGATGCCAACTGATGGCAAGGCAACAAAAATAAACCCAGGATGATGAATTTATTGCTTATGCATCTCTCCCCAGCTGTCATCCTCAGAACACTGTACAGGCACCCAGAAGCACAGTCTCCACATTGCAGCTGAGCCTGGTAGGTACAGCACACAGTGAAGTGCAGGGGCCATGTCCTGGCCCAGTCCAAGGGGGTCTCTCCTGCACCCTGGCATGTCAGCAGGGCTGGCATCCACCAGCCAGAGACCCCCACCACCAGCCACATCCCACACCCAGCCTCTGTTCCCCTGGCAGCAAGGGCCTGGCACTCTGCTGGAAAATGAGGAGAAAGGCGGGATTTGGCATCATCTCATGGAGGGTTTTTGAGAAATCTGTGGTTGGGCTGTGATTTGAGACGTCCTTAAATATTCCAAATTAAATACTTTGCTGAAATCTTTTTCTTCTCCTGACACTAATAACAAGCAGTTACATTGTTTGAATGATTTTTAAACACACGGTTTATGTTTCAAGATCTTTGTTGTTGCTTGAGGGGTTTTTATTTATTTTGTTAACTAAAGCAGCAATTATGTTATTTCTATTTTTGTTTCTAGAAAGTTCCCTTTGCTGATGCCACATCCTGGAGCACGCTGCACTTTCTGTGCCTGACACTGTTGTAACTTGCTTTTACTCTCCTGTTTTCACAAGTACTTTCAAGTCACCCTGAAGACATTTCTGTCTATGATAAATTTTGCAAACTCTCTTCAAGTCAGTCTGTGGCTGCACATAAGTGAATTTTCAGTTCAAATGTATATGACACAGTTTTGCTGACTTCTGTCAGGGCTTTCCTTGTCTCCAGCTTCCTTCTCCATACCTACTGCAAAAACAACCTTAAAATCTCTTTTTCTGAATATTTTAAGCCTCCAAGATGCTGGAACAAGGTTCCAAAGGGTTAAGATGGAGGGGGCCCCCAGACAGCTCATTCTGCAGTCTCAATGACACAGAGCTTTTGCCTTTTCAAATATATTTAACCAAATAAAGTGAATAGGATATGCAAATGCCTTTCCCGAAAGGAAACACAGCCCTGAATTGTTGTTGGCAGGTCAGAGCATCACACCACCCTCAGCAGCCTCTCAGCTGCGGGAGATTCGGGCTGGAGGAGGTGGCGGCACAAAAAGACCCTTTTCAGGCAGGAAAAAAAGCAGGACTTGGGTATTCCAAGGAGACAGAGGGAGGAGGTCACTGGGCATGGCTCCCGCGGCATCTCAAAACCCTGGCTCCCTGTGAAGGTGGGGAGGCCCTGGCACAGGCTGCCCAGAGAAGCAGGGGCTGTTCCGTCCCTAGAAGTGTTCAAGACCAGGTGGGACAGGGCTTGGAGCAGCCTGGTGTAGTGGCAGGTGTCCCTGCCCTGTAGCAACACGAGTGGGTGTGCCAGGGAGACCCACAGTGAACAAAGGTTCAGGGGACATCAGGACGCTGGCACAACTTGGGTGACCTTTTACAAGCTGTGCTCACAGGCTAGCCACAAGCTGCTCTCAGCTCCAAGGAGCTGTTTGAACATTTGGCTGAAGAAAAGATAATTCTGAATGAGATTACCAGGACTTATGGAGCAGGGTTTTACTTAAAACTGAGCTGTATTGGTATCTTGGTTTGAAAGACAGATGTCTGCCAAGGAAGGCAGGAACCTCCCTTGGAATCGAAAATGTGACTGCCTTCCCTCCAAATTATTACAACTATGAAGTTAAGGGGCTTTCAGGCAAAGGTAAGGGAAAGCAATACCAGTTCTTTGGTAGTGTGTGTGTATATAACAGGGCAAACCAAGGGCAGCAGCGGCAGCCAAGAGCAGGAACCCGAGCGCGGCCTTCTCCGGGCCCAGGCCTGTCCCTGCACTGCAGTTCCGGGCACGGCCAGCAGGGGCGCTGCTGGCTCCCGGCCGGGCGGGCGGCTGCGGTGATTCCCCCGCGCCTGCAGGGGGCGCTGGCTGAGGGAGGGAAAAGGGGTTTCCCTGGCAGCCCCCAGGGGCAGCCGGCCCGGTGCCTTCCCGATGGCGACACGGCGGCGGCTGGAACGGCAGAGCCCAGCACACCCGCGCTGGCAAACAAAGTGCAGCGCTAAGCCCTAAGCGGTGGCAGAGGCAGAACAGCAGGGGGTCCTGGCAGGTGTTGGGTGTCAGGCTAAATTGTAGCAAAAACCCTGAAATAACAGCCAAAAAGTGGCTGGAGCTGTGTGGGAGCAGCTGGGCTCCCACAAGCAGCCGGAGAGGCTCCCTCAGAGGGGCTCAGGGCCCTGAGGCACCCCAGTAGATGGTGAGGGCCCTTTTCCAGTGAGGTCAGGTTTTGATAAGGTCTAACAGCTGCTCTTACAAGAAAAGGCTCACCCACGGTAGGGGAAGCAGTAAAAGATGGAACTATTGGAAACAATATAAAATTTTTATTTTGCCTCTCTAGTTATACTTCACTTGACTTTACCTCAGAGAAAGGAATTTTCTTTAGGTTTTTTTAGGAGATGTAACATCACTCCAAGGAGATGGGCTTAACGCACCAACAGACTGGGAGCAGCCCAAAGATACCCAGAAAGATAAAAGGCCATCAGCGGAACATCAGTGGTCACCTACAAACCTCTACCGTCACAGGAACATCTACCACCCTCACAGGCCGCCTCTGCTCCCGAAAGGACTGATAAGAAAATTGAACAATCGAGATCTAATTAATATCAAGGCAAAGAAATTCGGATCCAATGGAACACTGAACACTAGGGGTTGCTCAACTCTAGACCAATGTACTTTGAAGCAGTGCATATCTATGGGTTTTAACTGTATAAAGTTTGGGGGGAAATCCTGCAAAAACATGTGTCATGGAATTATTCTTTCTGCACACCCAGGCTATGTGTGGATGAGATTATTTCTGTGGTAAATCCTGGCCAGATCAACATCCTGGCCAGAAAAAATCCCCTCCTTCTCCTCCCATCCACATATTTTGTTCTCTTAAGTACCAGTCGTTATCATCTCTCCAGAATCAAATGGGACAAAATTCCCTGAGAGAAAGAAAAAAAAAAAAAAGGAAAAAATCCCAATCTCCAGCACTTTGAAATACTAAATAAAGTATATTTAACACTTCAAAAGGAGTTCTAATATATTTGTCTTTTTTTGTCCATCATTGCGAAGAATCTTACAACAAACTAAATAATATCCTCTCCGCTTCTTATAACTAAGTACTGTTTCCTGCAGAAAAGACATTAAGTCTGCATCATTCCTGCCTTCTATAATTTGACTGCTTAGATCACCTCCAACTCACTTCAATCAACAGCAGAATGATTGACTGTTTCCTAGATAATTTTTCAAAGAGGAAAAAAAAAGAAGTTAAATCAGTTTAGCCATCTGCGTGCCGGTTCCTGTGCTGAACAGCTCATACTTGCCCTTGGAGATGGGGAAAAAAGAAAAAAAAGAATGCAAACTTAGCAAATATCTCAGTGTTTTGCCTGCTGTAGCTGTTGGCTGGGGCCATCTAGCAGCGAGTGGGACACCCCAGCGGTCACAGCATTGTCAGTATGGCTCCTGAAGCTGATTTTAGGCATTTCATAGCCCTTGGAAAGGAGTTGCTTGTTGCTCTGGAGGCAAAGAGGAGCAGGGCTCTGAGGCTCTGACCCTGAGGAAGGCCCTTCCCGGAGGAGGCTGTTCCTGAGCCCCTGTCCCTCCCTGGGCACCATCACTGGCCCACACGGGTGGGCACTGCCCAGAGGCTGCTCTGCCTTGTGCACGGGGGCCGGTCAGCCCCAATTTCCTAATGGCTGGTGGAAGAAGGAAATGTCATTTCAGCCAGCCCCTGTGATTCTCAGCCATGAACAAGCACAGTGGCTTGCCAGGAAAGGAAGTGAAGGCTATGCAATTTTCTATCCAACAGCAGGTCGAGCAGCAGCCCAAAGTGAGCCGTGGTGCCTTCTGCACCCATCCATGCACTGCCTGTGCTCTCAGCAGCAGTGAAAACCTGCAAAAAGGCAAAGGCAAAAAGATGCAAAAAACCTTTTTGCCTTTGCATCTTCCAATGGCAAAAGATGCCAGGCTGAAGAGGGGGCACAGCCCCAGGAGCAGACAGGATGGGGCAGAGATCTGCCACATGGGCAACTGTCCCAGAGAGGAGGCTGTGCCATTGTCTGAGGTGAAAACATTGGGGAAAAACAAATAGCATGGCTGAGACATCATGTTGGCATCCAAATAAGCAGGATCATTCCCCAAATGAAAGTATGTTCACAGCAGGGGGAATCACACTTCTGTGAAAGGATCAGCTTACCTGGCACCACACACCAGGTCCCTGCCACCTCAGAGCTTCTGCTTCTTGACCAAGATTACAGAATCATAGAATCATTATGGTTGGAAAAGCCCTCAAAGGTCAATCCAGCACTGCTAAGCCCACCACTAAATTAACCCCTAGCACCACATCTATATATTTTTTGAACAATTTCAGGGATGACAACTCCAGTACTTCCCTGGGCAACCTGTTCCATGTCTGACCACCCCACCCCTTCCATGAGGAAATTTTTCCTAATATCTATCTTAAACCTCCTCTGGCAGAGCAAAAAGTCCCATTGCAGTGGCTGATCTGGCTGACAGTTTTGGTGTGGCTGTCCTTCCTCTGTGGTTCAAAACACAAACTCAGGGGGCCAGGTGGAGCATCCAAGTGTCTGTTCCCGGGTGTGGGACTGATGCTCCCCTCCTTGCCATCATCAAAACCCTCAGCAGTGAAAGCAGTGAGCGGTCTCAGAATATGGCCACTAAAAGACGGATTTACACAGGTAACCCTCCACCTCTGCCACAGGCAACAGTGGGCAAAAGAGCCTCTGCTGGGGTTGTTTTTCCAAATAACCAAGCATTTGGAATTTCTGATACACTTGGCCTCAGAGGGAAAAGTCACCTAAAAACCCCCAGTGCCTTTGGAGCCATTACTCTCAAAGAGGTCAACTAATCCAGCACAGATTTTGCAGCATGACTGCACAGTGCTTAGTGGAAACTCCTCACTGCAAGTTCACATGTGGTGACTCTGAGATTTTATCTACACAACCAAAGCCACTTTGTTGAGCAAATGGAAATGTGAGCTGCAGTCTTGCAAAACCATGGCACACAGGTCTGAATAAAAAGACTTTTCCTCCCTGAACTGGGGCTTTCCTAGAGAAACCATGATTTCCATTGAATGACACACTTTTTTGTGACAAGTGACATTTTCTTCCTGTGGTGTGGAAGAAAATGACTTGGACAGGTTGGTTGGATTTAGCTTCTTTCCATGTTTATGGGATTGGAATATCCCACACAACACAGAAGACAGAAAACCCCCTGTGTGGCTGACTAATCCGGGGTTTGTGGGGGAATCACCATGGGGTCTTGCCAAAACCTTGCTGTGGGCTCAGCCCAGGACAAGAAGGGGCTGCATTTTCAGCTGTGCTTTTCTGAAGTATCTGCTACACACTGTAGCTGAAGCAGCTACATCTGTGCTTGCAAAAGCCCAAGCAGTGAATAAAGCATGCTGAAGCGTGGCTGCAGCAGGGAGCTGGGGACCAGCTTGCAGGTGCTGAACTACCCCTATGGCTTTGGCACTCTTTCCTGACTAAAAATCCTCACTCATCCCAGTGTCTTACTTTCTCACCACCAGCTACCATGTTTTCCATAGTGGATTCTCCAGTAGGATGGTAAAATATTCATAATTTTACCTATATACGGAGCATAGGAAGAAGCAAAATAAGGCAAAGCCCCTGGTCTGCTTCCTCACCCACCTTCCCACCAGCCTCAGGTCACCTTGGAGGCTCTGTGACAATGTTTGTGGTGCAAGGAGGTTTTGACACAGCAAATGACTTGTCATCAATAAGTCCCGGTGGCACACTACAATAAATCCAAGCCCAGCAGAACATTTCCCTGTATCATGCTGTGTGGAATCATCGCTCAGTTCCTTGAAGTTTCCAAAAAGGATTAGCAAAAACTCTGAATCAGCATATCTGAGAAGAAAAGCTCCTGGAGAGCCAGTCATGGCTCACAGCAAAATGCAGGAGAGTGTGGAAAGGAGTGTGAGGGTCCCTGCTGGGGATTCAAGGATTTTACATGTATATTTCAAGCATATTTATATATTTTTTATGGCCACATGCTCTCTGATACACCTTTCTCCACTCCATTTGAGTGGTTTCACAGGGTAAGAGGTTATCTGGGTTCCCGAGTTCTGTAAACCCTCCTGCACAATGGGAAAAGAGGTGAGAGAATGGAGCAGTTTGGACCACCAGTACCTTCTCCAGAGGGGACAAGACTGGTGAGCTGCAGGGGCAGAGCTCTGCACTGTCCCTCCTCTGAGCTGTCCCTGCTCCTGACACCCACAGCCCTGCGGGGACAACAGCAGGGAGAGATGGGTCCCCAGTGCCAAGGACCTGCAGGGCTTTGGCATCACACAGTAGCAAAAGAGACAGAAATAGCAGTGAAGGAAAAACCTCATTACTTGTATTGGCCCATCCCCAAAGAACATTGCAGAGCACTTAAAGGAATAAATTAACAGATGTTTTTCTTTCGTGTTGATTTCTGATCAGAAAGAAGGTAAGTTATTTTATTTGGGTCTATATGAAGAAATAATGTAGCAAAGTTAAGAACAAAGCCATAGGAAAAGAGCTGCCCTGAATGCCTGTGAACCCAGCAAAAGATAACTGCCTGCGTCACGTTATCCACCATCTCTTTCCATCTCACCAGACTTGCCTCCAGTTACCTTCAAGATATCCAGATGCTGATTCCAACTGTGCTGTGATAAAGGAAGAACAAGGTATTTCTCTCAAAGTGCTCTCAGAAATGTACTCACTATGAAACATTTAAACCCTCTGGTGCTCTGCAGTGTTTGGTGACATCAAAAGGGCAATTATACCCTTACTGATATAATGTTGTATTTCTTTGTTTCTGGCTCACTCGAAGTCAAACCACAACATTAGCTTTCCTATTTCTGAGGGTATCCAGTTAATTCCATTTATCATCTGTCTTCAAAGCTTCTCTCCTATTTTTATTACTTGAATGTAATTGTAATATCCATAGTTCTATTGTGGAGACAAGAATCAAATAAATGTCCAGATTAGTCAGGAGCAGCAGAGAAAAATTGCTATGTCCTAACTTTTCCTATGAGGGAGCAGGGAAATCCAAATGTATCTAATCTTTCCTTTTGATAGTATCTAGCCAATGTTCAAATGGAGCAGTAATAGAGGGATGCAGAACAAAGCAACTAAATATACCTCAGCCAACACCATAAGCTTTGCCTCCGGTGCAGCACCTGGCACTCCACAGGCTGGGCTGAGCAGCCTTGGGCATCTCCTCTGTACACACAGCATCACCAAGGACTCCTGTGTCACAGCACGAGAGCCAGGATCAGGAGTGCGGTTGTACAAGTCTACTGTAACCTCAGATGAACCTCCCAGCCCTTTGCAAACATGCACTGAGAAATGTTTGGAGATGAACTGGTGCTGGTGGGAAGGGACACTGTGGTGGCAGATTTCCCTTCTTGTGCCTCCACGCATGAATGCAGGTGCCTGCCTGGCCTCCAGCTGCTGCCAGGAGGCAAGAGAACAAAGACTTCCTTTCTGTAAGGCAGGACTGACTCGGCATGCAAGAGGCTCATGGCTGCAGCCACATGAAAGAGAAGAGCAGAGGAGTAAAAGTAGGAAATCAAGAGTTCAAGGGGTAATTTCAACCAAAATTGGACAATTTCAACCAAACCAGCAATGTTCAAATCCCTAGGGGAATTTGCCCTTAGGTTTGTGTTTTGTTTACTATACAACTCTCTACACCAATCAGACCATCCAAGACTACACAGCAGGAAATAATTGGCTTTGTCTTTCACTGACTTCTACCATTATTTCATTGAGATGAACATTATAGACCTGTTCTCAGCTTGTTAAACTTTCCTAATGGCACCAGAAATTAATTTGAATTAAAGAAGAATGCTTCAGTGGGCTGTAATGGCCAAGGAGCCCCCTGTTCAGTAAATCAGCACAGCCACAGTGACTCCTTTGCTACATGACTGATGGGATGGGGCCATCAGAAAGCCAAAACCAGAGATGGGAGCAACAGCTGCTGCTCTAGGGCTGAGCAGGTGCCACACTGCCAGGTCAGGCAGAGCCATTGGCTCTCTGGTGGGATCCATCTCTCAGAGATCATCTGTGGTGGCATACATCTCAGTGACACTGCAAAAGGCTATAACAACACACCTCTCTTCTGAGGGCACCTATGCTGCAGACAGAAACGTTGGGCTAAAGTCATGTCCACACTAAAATAAAGAGAGTACAGCATTAAGTGAGGCTCTGGACACTTTGGGATAGCCAGATGCATGAGAGAGGAGCTGAGACACAACAGAAACACTGAGATGTGAAGCACAGAAATCAATACCTCAGGGCACATGTGGAGGACTGAGGGTAGGAGCTTACACAGGAGACCTGTTCCCAGTGGGTTCTGTTCTCCTGCTGTTGTCATAAACAAGCCTGGTGCAACCAGTAATGTGGCTCAGAGCAGTCCCTGGGGCTTTGGGGCCCAAAATACAGTAACAAACATTTGCCCACAGCTTCCCAGCCAAGTCCTCCTTTCTGTTTCACCCCTGTAATTCCCTCTGGGCCATATTTCACTGCATGAGTTTTGCTACAGTTCTGAAGCAGCTGATTTAAGCTGCTGATATAAGCAGCTGTAAGGCCACTGCCTTTAATGAGAGCTAACAGGATATTTTCAGAGGCAAAATCCAGGCTGGCAATTTTAAGTTCCCTTTTTTTTCAGTGTGAAACATCCTTTTTCATAATCAAAAATAGCAAGTAGGCATGAACATAAATAATTACAATATTTTCCATTGTCAACACTCTCCTCAGAACATCTACCTAATGATGCTAAGATGTTGTCTTTTAAAATAATTTTTCCCTTTGTACTTCTTCTCCTTGGAAGTCTGCCTGTCTAGAGGGAAGCTCTTTGATACATAAAGGGGGAAATAGCACAGACATTGAACATTACCTTTCTTTAGAAAAGACACTTCACACAGATTCAAAGGACTCAATTTCAAATCAGCACAGCAGATCAATTCAAGATGAACCTTTAAATACCTTACAGAAATCCTCCTGTTTCAGACTCGCAAGAATTTCCTAACGCAGACCCACTTGGAATCGTCACTGCCTGCCCACAAAACAATGGGATCCAGCATCACCCTCTGCCCATCAGCTCTTAACACGCACACACCCCTCCAAGCGCGCCACCCTATTTCACACACCCACTACAGACAAAGTGCCCCAACAAATTTACCAGAGATGGACTGGTGGAACAAGCCAGCAGGACTGTTTGAGACATATTATGTAATGCATCCCGCCGAGCTCTCTGCACCACTGCCATAGCGGCTCATGGTGCCGGCTCCGCCGCACGCGTCACGCCGAGCATCATGCCATCCCCATGCAGAGCGCCGCTCCCGCCTGCCCCCTCCCTTTAAAGAGCTTGGAATACCCTTTATCCCTGAGCAGGGACGGCCATGGGGAGCCGCGGGCCCAGAGGCCGCTTCGGAGGGTTCGGGCCGGCACCACCTTGCCAAGGCGGGGAGCGGGTCCCCACCCGCTGCGGAGAAAGAAAGGAGCCGGGAACCAGGGAGAGGGGCGGGGAGAAGGGCAAACCCCGCAGCCGAGGCGGCTCGGGGGAGCACTCACCCAGCAGCAGGCAGCCGGAGCCCGCGGAGCCCAGGAGCGGGGCGAGCATCCCTGCGGCGCGGCCCCTGCGCCCCGCTCCGCGCACTGCGGCGCGCACTGCGCACCCCTCCGGCCCGCTCCGCCGCGCCCCGCACACTCCCCACCGCTCCCCCGGCGGAGGGCGGTGTTTTTAGCAGCCCTCCTCCTCTCCCCATCCATCCGAGCCCTCCAGATCCCTCCTAAAAGGGGCTATGCCGCCGGCGGTGCGCGGATGCTCATCAGAACATCCCTGCCCCCTGGGATCCATGAGCGGCGGCGGGGGCAGCGAGAGGGAGAAACTTACTCCTTTATAGCTTTATTTTCACCTTTGGCCGATGAAATTGCAGCTGGCCGGTGACCTGCACAACAGCAGTACTAAAGATCATGCTGAAACACAGCCAGTTTCATCAACAGAGACAGCTCGGCATTGCCTCTAGACATCATCGTACAGCTCGTGGCTACTTAAACCAAAAAAAAAAAAAAAAAACCCAAAAAACCCTCAATCTGTGTGTGATACTAAATACACGGAGAGGAGAGAGAAGAGCAGAGCAGATTTGTGCTCTTGACTGTTCCCTGAACAAGCTAGTTGTAAAAATCCTGACGTCCCAGCTCCATGGTACATGAAGGGCTTTGCAGAATGTGTTAAAAGGGCTGCACCAGTGGTGAGAACACGTCTTGCATCCCTCTGGGAATCAGAGTGCTAGTGGGGTAAACAGGATGGGAGTGCCAAAGGGTAGAAGAGATGCTGTCGTTTTATTCAGCCCTTTGAATCACTAACATGGCAGGTCTGCACAGCAGGCAAAACTGCCTGCTCCAAGCTGTGATATGCAGCTGTTTAACTCTTTGCTAACATAGGCCAAGATACACCAATAAAATTCCCTGCTTGTACCAGGAATTAGCACTAGCTCAGGTATGATTACAGCTGTGTATGATTATCCCTTTACAGATAAAAGCTTTTGGCTTTCTCAAAGGTGAAAATGAAGCATATGAAAATTAAGAATTTCTATTCCATGGCAAAACATTTTTTACCATGTGGTTTCCTTCTGATTCAATATGGAAAGGATCTAAAAACCTTCCTGTGTACAGAAGCCCAGCAGCTGATTAAACCTGATGTAATTTGTATTAGAGCCATCACTGCCCACTCCTGAAAGCTGTTATAAAATTGTCATGTCCCTTTTAGTCAAGGGCTTTTTGTCTTTCAAGACTCACAGTCTCAAGGCAGAAAACCATCATCAAGCACTCTAACAAGTGAGCTGGAAACCAAAGAGAACAATACCTGCTTCCTCAGTAGTAAATGCCTCTAAAGCAATTGGGACTTCAACTACACCTTCAAGTGCCATCAAATCAAATATAATAGCTATAAAATAGGACTTGGCAAAATCATTTCTACTGTCATCTGTTTTGCTTGGGAGTGAGATAGATTATAGATTAAATATTGCACAATCTAATTCACTCAAGAACATTTCTAGCCTATTCCTACAGCCATCTCTTTCTTGAGAATGAAAACCAGTTTCTATGCCAATTTTTTCTTGCCTCTCTGTGGCAATTTTTGTGTTGCAAGGCTGTTAGTATGTCTCATCTTCTGCAGGCTACGTGGATCCTACAGTTCCTGTGTCTAAGCAAGCCCAGACTTCTCCCTGAACCACCAGTGTCATTAACTGAACCTTGCTTCTGGACTCCTGAAATCTGTTAGCTGGAAATTACAATACTGAAGCTAACAGATACTACAAAACAAATTATCCTAGAAATATTCAAGGCCAGGTGGGTCAGGGCTCTGAGCAATATGATCTAGTTGAAAATGTCCCTGGTCACATCAGAGGAGTTGTACTAGATGACCTTTAAAGGTCCCTCCCAATCCAAAATGTTCTATGATTCAAGATGTCTTGATTTCTGAGGAGACGAGTATTTTTAAATAATACTTCCTTAAGGAAGTTGAGGGATCAGAGGAAACTGGCTGAAGAGTACCAGCTCCCAAAACTTCACTAAGATTGATGCAAACAGATGTGTGCATGTGGTTGCATAATGACTCCTGGAAACACCTTTTGTTCATCTACCATGGTAGTAAAGATCATTGGCACAACAAAGCCCACCTGGACCTCCGTGCCCTTGCTTTGGGGAGCCACAAGGTGTCTGCCTATGCTCTGCAAAGCAGAGCTTTCCTGACCTCAGCATCTCCTGCAGCAGCTCCTCCAAGCCCTACACAAATTAAAAAAAGACAAATGACTTTGACTTCCTGTGTTGCACCACAAACTTCCTGCCTCTCTGCAGAGTTCTCATAAATCTTTCTCTAATTCTTGACTTTAAACCTCTGCTAGCTTCTACTTCTCTGTAACTACAGTCCAAGGCAAAATTGGCCAAACTGATTATCAAAAGGCCCACCTACAGTTTTCTGAAATTGTCCACACCTCAATAGCAGTTTAAGTGCTCTCACTTACTGGTACAATAGAAATGGATGTTCTGTCTCTGGAGGTGTCACGGTGACAGACACCTGTCATAATGATGCTAAATTTTCCATGCTAGGAAACCACCCAGAATCTTATGATTCACAGAAGTGCCCCAAATCACTACTACACCTGCAGGGGACCTTCAGCCACCAAGATATTAAAGTCACCACCAGCATGACTTTCCTAATAGTCAGAGCAGAGGGCAACATCAGGAAAATAACTGGCCAAGGAATCTGAGCTTACATATCTCTGAAGTGTGTTAAGTTTTCCAATCCACCCCAGAAGCTGTTACTACCAGAACTTTCATATTTTCTGTTTGCATCACAGCCTAGGCACTCTATCACCTCCCCATGAATACAAAGCAGTTCCTACTTGCTCTCACAATTAGAGTAACATTAGCCTAGCTGGGAAGAAATCCATTTATTTCTTGCTAGAATACATTTATGTGTCTATTCAGTAGTCCAATATAATCTGTTTGACCCAAGTAAAACTAATATAAAAAACCTTCAGAAGTATTCCATTTTGTTAAATATTTTTAAAAGCATATGAAATATATTTCAAGCTGGGATTTACATGATTTTTATTTCAAGTTTTTCAGTCTGTTCTCATTCCCAATCAGCTGGTAAATAGTTACTATGGCAGCACCTAATGCAGAGTGACTCAGCACTCCCTCACATTCCAGTAGCAGCGCTGTCTACCCTTCTGGATTCTTATGATCATAACCTTGTCTTCTCCCTGTTGTTTCATTGCAGAATTATGATGTTTTAAACATCATTCTTTCCTTGTGAAACTCAGCATTTATTGGTGGAATCAATGCAAGAATCTGCTAAATACAGATCATACCTATTCAGGATGCTATTTCAGCTTTCCTTTTGTGTTTGAATTGTTTCCACAATTTCTCAGTGTTTCTTTGGAGCTTTATATTGCCAAGTGAGCTTGTCTCATATCAAACCACAACACAGCCAGCTCCAAAATATCCCTGTCTGATTGTGAGCAGAAGCTCCCCTTCCCTTTGTTAATGTTGAAAGCTCCTTGCTTTCTGTTCCTGTGGTTTTGTTGGTTTTTTTTTTTTCTTTGAATTACCTTTCTTTGAAGGTTGTATTTACACCTTGAGTCTTCCTCTTTATCCTTTCTTTGGATTTCAGTTCAACCCAGAGGTGACTGGCCAACCAGTTATCATTGTTACCAAAACAATGGCTTTGAGAGTGACCATCAGCCAATTCTTTATTTACTACAGTCATCCAATTAATCAAGTCTAAGAGCATGAAAAAGCCACAAGTCATCAACTGGCAAGTCATCAAAAAATTTAGAAGAATTTTTTTTTTTATAACAGTGAAACTTGCAAAGTCTGTGGTTTCCCATCTCGTGGCTGGATTTCCCCAGAGCTAGAAGGGTGTGAACTCTCGCATCATGGACTTTTCTGTCACTGAGGTAGTTGTTTTACTGTATTATGACATTCTGGAAGAAAATGCCTTTAAAGTGGCTGGCTGGGGATCTCAGCTGAGTTAGTTTCTCAACTTTAATTATCTAAAATTGAAGCTGACAGATTTATGACAAATAATATAGCAAATGTAGTTGGGGAGAGTTAAGGTATTTTTTTCAGTACTTTATGAACATTAAGATAGTTATTTTAGATGTGGAATGCAAAAACATGTCTGCAGAAGAATAATTAATTCTTCTCTCCAGCCCTGCAGGCATCTTTCACTTTTTCTCAGCTATTCCGAGCCCTCCCAACCCTGACACCACACAGGAAGCTCGGGGCCCTTCCCACCGGGTGTGCCCCTGCTCGGGTGTTTGCAAAGACCGGATAAAGGGGGCGATCGTGGCTGGGGCACGGCTGGTCCCCGGGGGCTCAGGCGACACCTCCAGCACCACGGACAGCGGCAGCTCAGTAATTATCCTGTTCGTTAACAAACCCGTTCTCTGCCCCATTAAACCACTGGCGGTTCTGAGGGACTCTCTGTTGTGTTCCACATTACTCCCAATATTAGAGATAGTAACAATGATTAATGTGTTACCCTGGAAGTCGCAGTTGCTCCTTCCTTGTCTTCTGCTTCATCAGCAGCCTCCTCTTTTGCCATTTTATTTTTTCTTACCTGTGGAAGAGAAGACATTTAAGTCCATTCTGCACCAGACTAATAGAACCCTTTAAGTTAGTAAATGCTTCTGAGATAATCAATCCCACCACTAAACCATGCCCTCAAGATGTGCCACAGCTGCACATTTCAAATTCCTCCAGGGATGGCGACTCCACCCCTGCCCTGGGCAGCTTCTGCCAGTGTCTGAAGAGATGTTTCCTAATAACCAATCTAAACCTCCCCTGGTGAAACTTGAGGCCATTTCCTCTTGTCCTGCTACTTGTTCTGTGGGAGAAAAGACCAACCCCACCTGGCTCCAAGCTCCTTTTTGAGAACTGGAGAGAGAAAAAGTCCCCTCTGAGATGCCTTTTCTCCAGGCTGAGCCCTTCTAGCTGCTCCTCATACTCCCCAATGGCCTCTGCCTATGGGCTGGAGGCAGCAGGTGTGCTCAGGATGGGCATGGATTTATTTACCAGAGGGACAGCACACAGATCAGTGCTATCTGGCAGCCCAAATCCAGATGAAGAGGAAGGATTGCCATTATAATAAATCTGTTTTGCGTCTCAAAGCCAAGATAATGTTCCAATTGCTGCTGAAAACTACACAAACCTGCTACATGGTGCCAACTCTCCATACCTTCCTGACCTTGAAGATTTAGATAAATGTATTGTGGCTAAATGAAAGGACGGAAGGTGAATCAATTTACCAAGTGCAAATTTTTGTATGTCTCATTAATATAATAAAATTTCACCTATGCATCACTGTTAGCTGAGATCAATGACCTTAGTGCCAAAATCTTCATGACTGTAAGGAACAGGCTAGAGACAAGACCTCTACTCAACTACTCATAGGAAAACTAAGTTGACTGACTGTGAAAAAAAACCAAGGAAAAATAGAATATTCCATTTTGAGGATACAGAAATACCAAAAAGCATTAGATTAAAAGTGCTATGATGACCTAGTTTGTTCTTTTGGTTTCTGTTTACATCCGTTCATTACCATTACCTCTCTGAACTACTTCTGGTAGAGTTATGCAAGGAGTGCACAGGTGCTACTGCTGCTCTGCTGCTGCCCCAGCTGCAAAGACAAAGCAAAAAGAGGGATTTTAGGGAAAAGAACCAAATCCCAGACCCACACTTCCTACATTAAAGAAAGGAGAAAACAAGTAGTTCTATTGTGGTTGTTATGGAACAAATGAAGATATCAGAGTTTGACAGAAGTCATTTAATCCCATAACCCTTCATGCCAGCTATGCTTAAATCACATTAGGAAAATAAATGGTATTCACTTAACCTCTTCTGGCTTAGAAGACATACAGCTCAAATCCAAAAAGATCCTGTCAATAAAAAAAAGCAAGCTCCGGTCACACTTCTGCTGTGGCCAGAAGAGCTTAATGCTGCTGCAGGAAATTATGTTACACCTCCATCAGACTAGAAGCAAAGTTTCAACCTCTTTATATACATATAAACATATACTGTAATGACCTTTGAGCTTTCTTTAGACAAAAGCTCTTCTCTTTGGATTTGGATAATGAACAAATGCAGGTATTGTGGTTCAGCTTGCAGCTTATGAGCCACACCTCTAAAGTAAGTAAAGGACAAAGCCAAGACCTAAGCATATCCAAAAGCTCAGAACTCCTCAACTTTAGGTGGAGTTTTAAGTGATATCTAATGTGTATTAAATAATTTTGCCTCAGATTTTGGCTGGAGGCAGCTGAATGCTGACCTGCTCATGGCAGAGTTGTGTGGGCAGTGAGGTTGTGAGAGGGTGCAAAGCAACTGACTGCTGGAGAGCCATTGAGGTGTCAACCTATTATTTAAAAAGTATCCAGGCTCTTTCAAGCTGTAAGTGCTCCAACAAAGCATAGTGCTTCACCAGCCTGTGTGAGCACAGGCACAGCACAGAGAGTCCTCATGGCCACATTTTGCTGTTGATCCATAATGAGACCTTGTCAATGGCAGCAGACTGGCAGAGCCGGGCAATGAGCTTTCCACCTTGTATCCTCCTGTAGCAATCATTTTTTCATTTCTGATTTTGGGGAAGATGCCATCTGCTCTCAGAAGCTCATTCAGACAATTGGGAGAGAGTCAACTCCAGTAAAAGCACCAAAAGTCAAAGAGCTGCAGGAATATCCCCATTGAGAGTGCAGGCTGAAATGCTTTTATAAAAATTTTTATTACTATCTATCATCTCACATATATATTCATTATTTTCTCTTAGCTTGTACTCAAATGGAACATCTTTTAAACAAGCATTCGTGTTGCAGATAAAAAGCCCTTTAGCCCAGCCTATCAGGGCTTTTGATGTCATTTGCCTTCTTGCCATGATCATCTGCCAGCTGCCTATTTGTGCTGGTTTAATTAAAATATAGAATTGATTGGTCATGAAATTTTTATAATAGCAAGGTTAAGAATTTAGAAAACCATTCAAAAACAAAGGTAAAAGAGGTATGAATATAAGAATATAAGAGCTGAACCTTAATATGGTCTTTTAAAAATACTGTAGAAGCATCAGCACTGAGTTTGTTGCACAGGGAAAACTCACTGTTTACCAAGGTAACAGCAAAAGTAGCTGTTCCCTAGGAGAAATAGTAGATTTTTCTAAATTGTAGATTTTTCATTAATATTTTGAATCAAATATTATTTCTTGAAAGGGAGTAAAATAGACTGTATGGTCTAATAAAATGGATGTAAGGGAAACAAATCCCAGTCTCAATGAATGGATGCAGGACTGAATGTGCAGAAAGGGGGCATAACTAAAACCAAAGTGATGAGGGGTTTGGATCACTTCAGTCAAAGGGAAAAGTCATTGCATGAAACAATTAATTACTCACAAGATTATGTTTCAGCAGCAGCAATTAAAGCCAGAATTAACAGTAGCAGAGACCTGCATTGCTTAATAACCTCTGCAAAGGGAGGTGGGTGAAATCTGAGGAGTGGAGTGATGCCAAGTACTCTCTGAATTTGAGTATGAGGCATCATAGTAGGATCTCACAATGGTGAGTGATTGGGCAAGAAGATGGCACAAAACCCCCAGTGTTGGTAAGCAAAGACATGCACGCAGGAAATATAACCCAAATATGTACAACAGAGAGTGAGTTGGCATTTTTAATGACATGAGGAATGTTTCCGTTGAGCTAAACTCTTTATACCCTGGAGTGGTAACTCTCCCAGGTCACTGCTGCATGCAAGCACATGATGCTCTCCATAGCAAAGGCTTTTATTTTCCATTTATGTCAGTATTTTGAAAACACCTCTTGAATGTTAAAGCAGCTGCCTTTAAGCACACAAGAATTCTCAAGATCTTTTCCTAATACAGATCAAGCCATTCCTTGGAGAGCAATATTTCCTTCTACCTTCCAGAGGAGCAGAGCGGGAGCAGCTGGAAGTACCAGCCAGCAACACTGAAGCAAAAGTTGTGCTGCCTGTGGCACTCCTGGATAATGCTGGTAAAGGCACTGTCTGTGGGTTGTTTTAAAGCAGCACACTTACTCCCAGAACCTACTTCTCTTTTCCTAAGGGTAAGAGGTATTGGAGTGCATTAGTTTATTAGACAATCAAATGAGATCTAGAAACCTTTTTCTCAGTACTCAGATGTGGAAAACCAGACTAAAATCCTCACAGCATCCTGAAAATTCCCCCCCTTTTTTTTTCCTAAACAGCACAAACTGACATTGGTCCCTATTTGATTTCTCACCTCTGCATTGTCACATCAGTTTTCTTGCAGCCATGGGGATGCTGCCATGGGCCCTGGCCTGCTCAATGTGCACTGATGGGTGTGGGCTGTGTGCTGCCCTTTCCATAGCTCTGTGGGGAAAGCAATCTGGGAGGTACAGAGAAAGAACATCCTGGTTGTTTGAAATGAGTTAGAAATAAATGGTCTCTCTTCTTGTTTGTTTAAAACTAGCATAGCAATTCTAAACACTGATGTTCCTCTCAGCTGATTTGGAGATTTCAGAAACTTCCAAAGGATGTGATTAATCTCCCAAGCAGGGTTTCTTGCAGCTGCTGGGGAGCCACAAAGTGCCTTGAGACACTTTGCTTCACAAGCTCCATACTGGGCTCTTTAACCTCTGACTCTCTGCATTTTTGCCATTGAGGAGCTGGGGTGCATCAGCAGCTCCCACACAGCCGCAGGTATTTTTCCATCTCACTGAATCCCACTGGTTGTACCAAGCTGGAGGTGATGCTCTTTCCTAGTGCACTTCCAAAAGATGCATCTTTTGCCTTTTGTGGGAAACCTCTTGTGTTAGCCGTCATTTTCTTTTCTCAACAGACATGTTTAATCATCAGGACAACATTTTCCATGTTGACTGGGATGCTGACTCATCTCGAAGATGTCAGTAGGTTCTAAAAATAGCACCTAGTATAAAAAGATATTTAGTAAGACTGAGAACACAAAATTACATCTCTATGGCCTTATACAGTGTAGTTCACTGAGATCTAAACCATGCTGGTGTCACTGCAACTCCACAAGGTACATTGCCTGGGATTTTGGGGTTTGGTTTACTTGGTAAAACAAACCCCAAAATTACATGGGGAAAAATTACGTAAAATGATTATTAAGCTTGCAAAGCAATGACTTAAAAGTTTGAAATGCTACAGAAAAACTGACACCCAAGAGAGATCCACCCTGAGCAAAACAGATTCCACAAATTTTTAATGGGAAAAAATAGGCAAAATGTAACTGAAGAAAGTTTGAAAGCACAATATAAGGAAACTAATATATGGCCACATAAGCAAAATACATTTTAGGATTCAGTTTCGTAGGAATTATAGAATAATTTAGTTTGTAAAAGACCTTTAAGATAAGCTTCTCAGTGTTCAACTTGGGTTTTATTTGCAATAAGGTATAAAAAGCAGTCAAAGAATTCACTACACAGACAAGAAATTAGATTTGTGAAATCTTTTACCAGGTCATTTTTATCCCAGACAAACCTCTAAAAAATGCTCAGGTAAAATCTCTGGCTACAACGATCCTGTCAATAGCTGTGGCTTTGTGATGATAATTCCTTTCCTGAAGTTTGAAGGTCCATTTAATGGAAAATATTAATATATAAATTCACAACTACTTGTGAAAATTCATTTTTGGTTGTCTTTACAGTTACTGTGCATGGGTGGCATTTTTCCTCTGAAACAGAAACCGCCACATGAGCACCATCAGCTCACCATAGCTGGGAAGAGGAGTTTCCAGTCCTGCCCACTGCCACCTGAGTCCCAGCATGCCTAAGGCTGCCTGCCACATCAGAAGGAGCTTGGAAGAAAATTGTCTGATTTTTACCCTTATCATTTGCAGTAGTGTGATGACCATCAGATTCTCATCAATACTTTCAATTCTGTTTTGCATTTTTAATGCAAAATATCCCAAACTACTTGCTGTACTTAAATCATTCTTGTCTGCCAGGTCATCTTCATGGACCTACCCAGATTTTTTTTGAATGTAAGGTTTCTGGTTTGTGTTCTTCCCTTTGTGCTATTGATAAAATTCCTCATTCATAGTGCTGGTGCAGCCATCTCAAGCTGATGTCATGAAAGTATTTATAAACACAAACTCCCACTGTACTTCCCATTTTGTCACAGCCACTACCAAATGCACAAAATTGTGAGTTCGAAAATAAGAAAAGAAAAAAAAAAAGCAAAACCAGAAAAGCAGAGATAATAAATAGTTCTTCTAGTAACTACACCGATTATCACAAAATGTCTTGAGTTACTTCTTGGCCACATGGGAGCAAATAGCACAAGAACCAAGAATGCTTATCTTGGGCTCCATTCTGGAGCAATGGGATCCCAAAGGGTTGTGAGGTTATGTACACAGGAGGACACACTTCCTTTGGGAAGATCAAGACTGATCCATTCAATACACCTGACATTATGGCTTTTGTTGTTACTGACTAAATGAATCTGCCTAGACATGTCTGAATACATTAGATGGTTGGATGGAAAACAGAGGGAGCAACTAGGCTGTAGCCCATCAAGAGACTCCATTTTTGCATTTTCACATCAGGCTGACAAACCCCAAGACCCCTTCTAAAATCTAGAATTCTTCACATGACTCTGAGCAGCTTTTGCAGAGGTGCATTTCACAGCAGCGAAAATTTGCATATAGATCAGAACTGGAAGTTAAAGCTCTAATCATATCATTCCATCTCTGGTGTCCTCATTTGATCTTGTAAAGAGTTTACTAATGGCACAAGAAAGCACTTGCTATCTGCACTTGTGGTTTTTATGACAAAACATCTGTAAAGCTTCGCTGACAAACTGGAAATAAAACCTAGGCGAGATACATTAACTTTCTGACACAAATATTTCTCTTATTCTGCCCATGGTTCCCTACTCATGGGGAAGTGAGAGGATCTTTAAGGTCCCTTCCAACCCAAACCATTCCATGATTCTAGGATTCTACTCCTTTATTCCCTCTGGAATTAGGTTGAGTAAATGTAATTAACATAGTTATTTAATCAAGATCACCCAATAATTGGTCTTGGCAGTTCCAGGAGGCAGTTTTATATGTTGGCAAATATATACACATTTCAAAATAAGTTATTGGAAGAAGAGTAAATAAATCGAGATTACTGAGCATGGAAGAAATGTACCATTTTGCACAAGCTCATTCCAAAGTGGGCATCCAAAAAATAACTAAACTTTCAGCTCAGTTTAGTGGGAAGCTGAGTGTAAGGGTAATTCAGTATCTTGCAGTGCAGCAGTTGATTCACCCATGTTTCACCACCTGGTTTCCAGTAATCTCATCACTACTGAAGAAATCAAACACTATGTGACTGCATGTAGTGGACAGCAAAGAAGCCTGTGGGTTTGGGGTCACTTACTACTTGGATTATGGCCTGAAACATACAGAATTTTTTAGTATTAACTATACTAACAGTGCAAGGTTAGTGCAATATGCTCTGTTCAGAGACATTAAATCCATCTCATTAACCTGAGATTGTGTTTCGAGTCAGAACAGAGGGCATCCTTGCTCCCACCAAGTCTTCCAGCACTGTTCTCCATGACCAGAAGTCTTGGATTTGGACACCTTCAGGCACCTCTGAGCATACAAAAATAGCCCATGGGCTGATGAAATTGCCACTGATGACTGTACACAAATCTTCCTCTACTCCACTCTCCAATATAGGTCAACACAGCTAACTTGCCTGTTTCCTAGAAAGGGCTTTTGCAGGTTTCTTAGAACAGACTTGTACATTATTTGAAAGGAATTTGTTGTTTTACAGATAGAGAAGACTGTCACAGCGATTCAATGCTAACGATTTTGCAAAATGCTCCTCCAGTTTGAAGTTTAAGGTTTTGGGGAGACTTTCTTTAAGTACAGATACAGAATATAGAATGAGCCAGAGTCTGAGGTGTCTCTGTAGAGGACAACCTGTTTGTTGATCATGTAGCCCTCTGTAACTGGGTTGTCTTTTTGAGGGCCTTCCTTTGCCACAAACACACAGCTGTTCTTACTCATCGATTGCAGAAATTTGGAGCAAAGATTCTGTAAACCGGATGTATGTAAGAGAGCTGGTCAACAAAACACGAGAGTTGCATTCATAAAAATATCCCCTCACAGAAACTATTTAAGTAAACTAACCATAGCCAAGTCTGTGGGACATGCAATTAATTTTTGAGCTTCTAAGGCTCTCTGCAGTGTGACTGTGGATGACTGCTGACAATCCAGGAAAATCCAGAGGACAGTGGGAATTTCTGTGAGTGGAGGAAGATAAACACAGCCTGGGACAAGTAGAAAGCTGAGGAGCTGCTTATAGAGCCATCAGTTCAGCCTGAGCTGTGGGAGGATCTGGAAACCAGTTGTCTATCAAGCTTTTCTACTAAAAATAAGGTGATTGATGAGCTTTCATAAAATCATAGAATAATTGGTGTTGGAAGGGACCTTTAAAGCTCATCTATTCCAAACCCCCTGCAATGGGCAGGGACATCTTCAGGTAGCTCAGCACCCAGCTCAGCCTGGCCCTGGATGTTTCTAGAAACAGAGCATTATGAAGTAGTCAGTATAGAGCTGGGGTGACACTGTTGCTCACAGTTAAATTGCTCTTTGACGTGGGTGAGGGTGAAGGGATTGCTGGGCTCCTGGCATGACAGGCTGGGGGCTAAAGTGTTGAAATGTTTGAAGACATGTCCTTCAGAGGATGAAACATCTTATCATTGTAGATGATATCCTACCAAATGGAGGCAGAACAATGACGTTTTCACGGGCAGTTTCCTGACCCAGATATAAAAATAATAAAAAAAATAATAATGAACTTTTTGAATCATAAACCAGGGAAAATCCTTGTCAGAATTGAGTGTGATGTACTCCTGGAAGGACAAGGCATAAAGTGCAATGATTAGGGAGGCAAATGGCCAAAACACACACACAGAGTAGCCACGCATCACTGAAGGATCACTAACATCACCTAGGTTGGCCTGGTGTAGATTTTTGTTTGGTTTTTTTTTTCTTCTAATTTATTTTCTTCCTGACACCCATTTTATAAAAGTGCACACTCCCTGTGGGATGTACAAGCAAGCTGTGGAGATGTAAGGCATGACATCTTATTCTGTCCTGCACATCGCAGCAAACATAACAAAGCGTCTCGCAAAAGCCTTTTCCCAAAAAAATACTCCCTCAGAGTGATGATGCTGACACCAGACAGCTACACTGTTTTTCCACAGTCTCCTCAGCACAGCTATTTACTTACTCTAATGCTCTAGACTGAATCCAATAAAGTAATTGCAAAAGTCATAGTCCTGGCATTTATCTCAGATTATCACTTCAGATTTTAACACTGGATTCTGTTTTTTCTGGCAAGTGCCCTGATTGTGGGATGTAACCAATTGCATGAGTAACTCCTTTGTACTCACAGGCCTGTTGTAAATCACTTGCTGTATCTGAAGTTTTCTTACTAATACATTTTACACTTGTTAGTTGGTTTTCAGCCAGTCTCCAGCCCTTGCCTGCACATCATGTCCCCTTCCTGGGGCCAGGATGGTAAAAAGTTAATCCTGAAATATGCATGACCCTGACAGCTGTACTAAATAATTTCTCTGGGAATTACCAGAGAAATGTCATAGATTATTGATGGAATGTGGAAGGAATTATTAAGGACAGCTGAAATACTAGTAAAATGATGAGGAAGCTATGGGTCACTGCTGGAAACTACCCCTGAGATGAACCATGTAGATATGGAGAAACAGAGGTAGCTGGAAGAAAGCCTGCTGATGATGCGATCTGATATAACACTGACGTGTGAGATATGCTTTCTCCTTTCGCCTCTAACTTCACATCTTTTAAAGACTATCCAAATTCACAGTGTCATCTATGTTTGTCATGGTGCAAGGGCTCCACCAATACAACTGGAAAAAAGATTTTTATCATAGGGTTGACTTTTCAGGAGAGGAATGTATTCAGTGAATTTAGCAAAATGCATCTGAAAAATGGAAAAATGCAAAATTGTGTGTGACTTTAACATACCTGACCATACAGGAATGAAAGCAAAAGGAGCATCCAAAAGGAACATCACCTCCTGAGCTGGAGGTGATAAAGCACCTGCACGTAGGCTGATGGAGTGTTGCCTTCCCTGAAGATCACTCAGCATGGTCTATCCAGAATAATGGCACAGCATGCTCAAGGGACAATCTGATTTTAAAATTTCTTTCATTCCTAGAGAGCAATAGCAAACACAAAGAGAGCAAGGTAGATTGTGTCATATGTAACATTTGTTAAAAATAATTTGCTCCTTGGAGTTCTGCTTTGGTTAGTAGAAAAACATTTACTGACATTTTTGTCCAAGGCTACAATATGTTTTCATAAGCAAACTAGGTGAAAAGAATGGAAATTACTGCATTAAATATATCACTGTACAAGAAATTCATCATCAACTTGCAAGGTCATACCTCTGCTTGGCTGTAAAGATCTGGTCTGGATCCAGTATTAGTCAGGATTTTCATCAGAAATATTGTATTAAAGAAAAAAGTACAGTCTAACAAAATTTCTGGATGACAGACCCTGTACTTCTACTATTGGCTCCAGAAGTGTGTTAGGTATGGGGAAAATATTGAGTAGAGGCTTCCTTTTCCTTCCCAGGATATGGCTACAACCTCACCCAGCACCCACTCAATAATCCAGGAGTGAATAACACTGGTAACACTCTGATTTGGAAACCTTTTTTCATATGTTAAATAGAAGATGGAAAACTACAGTTTGGTTCCCATCCTCATTTGTAGCCCCAGGCTAAGTCAGTGAGAGGTGACACAGCCATTCTGTCCAGGGAATAGTTGATCTAACCTTTCTCTGCCAGGGCTGCAGCATCCATGGTGATCTTCCTTTAATGCAACCCAGGGGACAGCTGTTCTTATGAAATCTGATTTTTTTTTATATTCACAGGTCAGCAGAGTTCTGAATCATTCTTTACTGAATTTCTCCACTTGATATTCATAATTAGCTTGTCCCATGCAGCACTACCCATATTAAATGAAGTTTGATTGCAAAATTTCCCAGTTACTGTTTAGTTTGTTTCTCCACAGACAAAAATCTATCCTGAGGCCACAGTGCCTTTCCTAAGAACACCAACACCTTAGGGTCTAAGTCCTGACTCAGTCAGGTTGTAATATATTGAATTAGACAGAATTCCCTGTAGAAACTCTACTCAATAATTTTGGTTGTTTTATTATAAATCTTAAAATACATAAATCTATTAATACTGAGAACTATAACCCTAGTTTTCTCAGGAAGCATGTACATTTTCTTCAGATTACCTCCAAATTTTCAGAAGTGCTGAGAAACTAATATAAAGCAAGATTTAGTTTTCCAGCATCCACAACTGTGTGCACATTTGTCTATATGTGTTTGTATAGTCTATGTTTGCATAGTCTAACAACTTCAGATGGATCCAGATATCTGTCTGCACTGTATCCACACTAAAGGGTTGTACAGTTTGCCTTGGAAATACATATTGCAGAGGGGTTCAGGTAGATAGTCTATAAAATTGATGCACCAAGTGCATAGACTCTTACTCATTTGAATAAAATTCCATTCTTCAGGTAACTCTTCCCCGCCTCCCCTTTAGCAAGAGCATGTTTGTGGTGAGATATTAATCATTTCCTGCAGCACTGTGCATATAAAAGGAGCCCAAGGCAGAGCCACACACAGTTCACCCAGCTGAGGAGCAGAGCTGACTCTCAAAATGCTGGTCCAGGTTGTGGCTCTGCTGGGTCTGGGGGTGCTGGGCAGCTCAGCCCAGCTGCAGGAGGAGCGCTCCAGGGCTTTGGTGGGATTGATCATTCGAGAACTTCTCCAAGATATCAAGAAACTAAATTTAAATGCAGTAAGTTCCTTAATTTTGAACAACTTTTCCCTAGCTGCCCTTCTATTCCAGGTCCTCTTTTGAAGTTACTAACTTCATTTTCTCTTGAGCAGGTTCCCAGCCTTGCAACTGTGAATGCTACGGTAAGCAACCACATACTTCTATTTAAAATTATTGTCTAAAATCCCCACATTTCTTTCCCACTTCAGAATTCCAATAGAAGTAAGATAGCTTTACAAACCTAGAGAAATGAAAAGTTTTTGCAAGAAGAGATTCTTGCAAAATTCCTGCTTGTAGCAGGCAGGTACAGAAAGCTGCTGCCCGTGCCAAAATACTTCAGTAGTTCTCTCAATGGGCAAAGGTCTTAGGTGTGCACCAGCATCTTCTTGGAAGCCTCACAAATTCACTCTGATCCCTCAGTTTTATAACAGTGTGTAGTCCATATCCAATACAGACCCATTCATTTCACTGACCTGTACTTTCCTGGATTCCAGCGAAAAAAAGGAATTTTTATGGAGGCCATGAGGAGTACCAATGAGAAACAGCAGCCCATCTCCTATTAAAAGTGAACAGAAGACAAATGGCATCAGTCCCTCTTAGTTTCAGGGAGAAAAGTTGAAAATTCACACCAGCAGCAATAATTACATTTATTTCATTAAGACAATTCTGATCCAGTTTCAAGCAAAACATGAAGCCCTAATGCAGGCTTGGCCCTCCTTTTCCTTGAGGAACAAATATCTCCAGAATTGAAGACATCCAAACTTCATGTGCCCAGTTTCTAGAGGCACCTGCAACTTACTTAAGGCAGTTAGGAGTTTTTGGACCCTGGCATGTCCTTGAATGCAAATTATAGATTGTACAATGATTTCTTAAATTTGGTGTCCAGTAAATGGCTGAGTACAGAATCAGGGCTAGTGTTGAAAACACAGCTCTTCATTCCTGTATGTTATTATTTTTCATGGGTATTTAAATTCCTGGGATACGATGTTTTATTTATATGATACCAATGATTACTGTTGAAATAACTCTTCCCTATCCCTGCAGGTGGAGAGATGCATGCACAGCCACCTGAAAACCTTTACTAGCACCTTGACAGCTCTTGACACTTACAGCAAAGTCATTGCCAGAAAACTGACCAGACTTGACACCTACAGAAACATCCTCCCCAAAGTAAGTTTGGCTTTGTGGTACTTAATAGCAAAATAATCAGCAAAGGCTGTTCAGTGATGGGGTGTGGCAGCTGGGATGGCACTGAGCTGGCTGTAGAGGACACTAGAAATCTCTTCTGAAAATTATATGATTGAAAAGGGTGCAAATACATCCACCTTCTTCCTTAGATCACACTCTGACATCTTTTCCTTTGGTAACCTAAATTGCAAGGAAGATGATAATATGAGAAAAACCTCAAATGAGAGTAGAAGCTGGGAGAGCAGTGGGGCTCAGGGCACTGTGCATGGTGCAAGGTGATGCACTGTCACCCACAGATCGCCACCCTGCCCTGGAGCCTCCAGGGCAGCTCACCCAGCTCTCCAAAACACGCTGTGGGCTCTTACAGCCCACTTGTCAGTTCAGGTGTCAAACACCACAGTCTTCAGTGTGATATCCAAGTTACATGGCTGAATTACTGTGTCTTTTTTTTTTCAAAGGATCTGGATAAGGAATGTCAGACTGCACAAGTAACATGGGATGACTTCCTGGACACGCTAGATAGGTTCTTGAGATTGCTCTCTGAGAAAATTCAAAGTGCCTAAATAGAGCAGTTAGTCCAAAGTTGAGAAGAAAAGGAGAACCTGAACTCTGTTGCAACCAAACTGTGACTCAATTAATTTATCCTCAGGAATGTGGTTGTAAAATATTTATATATAGAGAGACACATTGTATATATAAATATATGTATAAAACATGATGCTATAGCAGCAGTCATGTTCACTGTAATGATTGAAACATGCTGATTTTTCAAAAGACAAGCACCTAATTATTTAAATATTTTAGATAATTTTAATGTTTTAACTTATGTATTTTTTCATAATGAAAGAGCAGGTTTTATTATTTATTTATTTATTTATGGAGACTTTGAGATATTTATTGTGATGCTGCTGTACTTAAGTATTTGCTTTAGGAAACTGCTGTGTGAGAGGAGGAGCTCTGGGGATCTGCTTTGGGATTGGCTGTCACAATATTTCTCTCACAGTGTCCCAAGCCACAGCCCCAGGGCTCTCAGAGCTGGTCAAAGTCAGTCTGGTGCCACTGGTGCCAACCAGCCCATTCACTTCCCCTTGGCTCCTGAACTAGCTCCAGGACTGGAGAAGTTTCGCTTCAGTTGTGCACTCCCACCTCCACTCCCTCCCTGAGGATTCAGATCCAGGGGGTAACTTCAGCCACTACGTGTTTTATTGTTGGTGAAGCAGAGCCATATCATCCAGCCAGACTGGGTAACAAAGCAAAGAGGTCTTGTTTGTTTTTCCTCCAGTTCACTCAGCTGATACGAGGTGTTTCCCACACCTCATGTGAGCTGAATTCTACTGACCTGAATCACACAATACTTGTTTTTCAAACTGTTTAAGTAGCCATAGCTATGGCAGGTACTCACAAAGTGCATACCCATGTAAAGCTATCAGTTAAGATTCTGGAAGTTAATGATTAATAAAAAAGCATTGAGGGGGAATGTCCCTGCAAGGACTGTTTTTTAAGGACTCCTGTCACATGCCACCTATATTTATGTATCTGTTATTGAAAGTTTGCAACCTTCCGTTAATGTAAATGCACCATTACAAAAATAAACAAAATTTCCTGCGTAATTTAGAGTCCTTTATTTGTGAAGGGTAGTGGTTTCAGTGCTGTTCAGGGAAGCTGTTTGATTTCCAAGTGGGATGGACACAACAGTTGCTGCCAGCAATAGGGGAGATGCCCCTGATCAGGGTGAGCACCCTGTATCTCACCTACCCATCACCTTCCCAAGGCCCAGAGCCACCTGCTGCAGCCTGGCCCTGAACTCAGCTTTACTGAGACATGCTGTGCTTGAACTTTTTAGAAGATTTGTCCTCTTGTCCAGGGTCACTCATTCGTGGGTGCACCATGTCCCTGCCACCTCCGCAGCGCTGTGAAAGAGGAAGAGCTTTCACTTGTCACAACTGAGGAAGAGCTTTCACTGGTCACAGCTGAGAACCATCCCCTTGCCTTCACTGGTGTGAAGAGCTCCCAGCCCTGAAAAACTGAGAGGCATCCATGTTCTCCAAGAGGATTGGGATGGAGGGACAGCCCAGGTGAGGCAGGAATGAACACTCAAACAGCCAGAGACATACAGCCACCATGGCAAGCACCCATGGAGACAGAGAATGCCTCACAGAAACCTCCAAAAATGTGGTTTTTCCTGCTGGCAGCATGGTGTCCCTGGACAGGGCTTGCTACAGCAGGGGTTGGCTCCTACACACATCCCACCCCTTCCATGTTGTGGAGCACATCCCATTTTTCAGATACACACTTCCAATGGTAGAAACAGAAGCAGGTGCTTTGCATTCAAACAGCACCTCCCCATGCAAACCTGTATGTGGCAGAGCCCAGACTCCTGACACAGGGGCAGTAGCCTCAAAAACCTCCACAGCAGGGACACAGCCACCAGCCCTGGATGGGGGCAAGTGCCCTGACTGTCCCCGGGTACCACAAACTGGCCAGGCTCCATGGGCAAGGACATTGTGCATTGTCTTGTATTGAATTCTTGTAAGAACTGGGGAAAATGGAAACCAAACCAAACCCTGAATCTGTTTACTAAGATCAGAGAAATGAATGAACATCTAGCTGAACTCCCTCAGGTTAAACAGTCAGGAAAATCTCTGCTCCTGAGCTCCATCTCATCCAGTGCTGCACCAGTGCAAGGAATAATAAGAACCACCCTGAAGAAATCCTTCCTGAATCTCAAAGTTTTCATTAGCAATGAGGTGTTTAATATTTCAGATACATTATTTGAAATTACATTTACATGTTTTACGCTAAATTTTAAATTCACCCTTCAGATAAATGGGAAGTCTCAGAATCACATGTATATGGAAAGGAGAGTAATATCAGAATTTTACAGAGGAAACATTAATCAGGCTCAGCATTCTTGGCACAGCAGTCCAGGAAATTCTGACAAGCAGACAGGAGGGAAAAATGAAGCATTAAATAACTCCAAGTAAACACTGGGCTGGCCACAGGAAAACGCAGCTGGAGCTGTTGCCTGGGGCAGCAGACTGGGAAAGCACCGGCCTGGTGGGACAGCTCTGGGGCCTGCAGGATACAGAGTGGGTGAAGGCAGTGGGATGAAGGCAGTGGGATGAAGGCAGTGGGATGAAGGCAGTGGGATGAAGGCAGTGGGTGAAGGCAGTGGGATGAAGGCAGTGGGATGAAGGCAGTGGGATGAAGGCAGTGGGTGCAGGCAGTGGGATGAAGGCAATGGGATGAAGGCAGTGGGTGAAGGCAGTGGGTGCAGGCAGTGGGATGAAGGCAGTGGGATGAAGGCAGTGGGATGGAGATAGCAGGGTGCAGGTCACAGGCCTCCCAGCCATGATGCCAGCAGCACCCTGTAAAGCCCTCAAGCATGGCACAGCCCTTCCTCTTCACCACCCTGGCCTGGCAAGGGAGAAGTCCATTTGGCCAGGGCTTCCAGGGGCCCTGCTGTCATCTCTGATCCCACGGCAGCTCCGAAATAACCTGATACCGTGAAGCCAGGCAGAAACCCGTGTGCAAACAGCAGTGAAGGAAATGCCTGGTTTCAGCAGGCGGGACAGTCTGACCACCAGCACTGACAGCACGGGTGTGCTGAGCACAGCTGCCTCAGCATGATAACCCCAACAGCTTCACCACAGCTCTAACAACCCTGACAAGACCTTGCATCATCATAATACAACAATACACACCTGCCTTGATGTCTCAGTCAAGCGATGACTTTGACTTTCGAGGGCTGCTGCAGATTGTTTGTATTGGAAGCAGCTTTCCCATTAACAAATGACAGTTGCATTCCTTACACCCAGGCAGGAAAAGCAGCTCTGTGAGCCTCAGCAGGGGACAAGATGTGTGAGCTGGTGGCACCGCGGGGGAAGGTGTGCTGCACAGAGCCATGTGCTACTTTTAGAAGCTGTAGGTGTGAGTTATATTTAGCATTCCCCATTTGATAAGCAAGAAATTATTCACAGTAAAACCATCTCCCCAACACAGTGACAGGAGCACAGACCCCCTCCAGTCTGCCAAACTCCTTTGGGGTACATACCACATGCCTAGACCTACTGTGTTTATGAGATCCATGATGAGCTCTCCAAGCTCTCTCTGCACCCTGTGTAGGACCAGCGACAGTCTTTTGGATGCTCTCCAAATCTTTAATGCTGGCAGCTGTCCTGTGCCACCACAGCAAGCAGGTCTGGGGGAAGGTTTGCCAAGAGACACTGGGCTCTGGGAGCACGTGGGACACACAGCTCACAGGCACCAGCTTCACAAGGCCACGTTTTTCAGCTTGGTCCGGGGGTGTCTCTCCTAGAGTTCCACTTTCCAGGCTGTAGATGGTTCTGGAGTAACTGCACAGGGGAATGAGGCAGGGCAGCCACGAGAGAGGCAGCTGTGCCCCAGCCCACAGGCAAGCTCCCTGCCAGAGCATCACCTTCATTAATGCCAAGGCAGAGCTGACAGAAAGCAGCTTGGACATGGAAATGCTGTTCCCATGCTCCATCCTTCCCCTGCCAACCCAGCACCACTTCTCTTGCCATCGTTTCTTAGCACTAAGGGTGAGAGAAATGGAGATCAGCTGTGGCATTGCTCCCCTGCTCAGCTGTGCACAGAGGATGGTGATGCTATCACAAACAGATGAATGCAGCCTCAGCTCCATCAAGGAGCAATCAGCAGCCAGATCTGGGCTTACCTTCTACAAGGGTAATTCCCCTGTTTTCTTTTTTTAAACATTTGACTACTCATTTTCTGTTGATACTTTACTTCCTTTTTCATCTGTAATTCTCATTAGTCACTTGTCAGGATTCACAAACCTTCTATTTTCTGCACAACATGATCCCACAGGCTTTGGAAAACCTCTTTTTTATTTCCTCATTCATATGTGATGTCTTTGAAACTGAAAAATTAAGTGTCCCTTTCTGGACACCACCTGTCTGGAGCCAAATTTCATCAGGTCAGTGGGTGAGGCTTGAAAAATACCCATTACAGACTTTTTGGATTGATCATCTGTGTTTCTCTCAGACTCGCTTGATTTCAGACAAGTGACTGGGAATGCAATGAATCATCATTGAATACACAGTTGTCCTTCTCTGGGGGCTAATCAGCAGCTGCCAAGGCCACTGCACACGGGTGACAGGCTCCAGCTTAAAGATGCAGGAGCTGCAAGGTGGAGGCTGCTCCCAGGGTGCACATGAGGTCCTGAGGGAACTTGAATGGCTTTTACACCATAAACCCAAGTCTAGAGATGTCTTGCAATTTTTTCCTGTGTGTGGGAAGATATAAGAAACTGTAGATATTTTTTTTTTCTTTTCCAAAAAATATGGGAAGACTATTCTATTTTCTCTGGAAGTTGAAGTGTGCATGTAGTAATGTTTGTTGTTCTGTGAGCACCAACCTGACTCACTGGGGGTGGAGAGGTGCCAAGGCTGCCTGTGAAATCTTTTCTGATCAAACAGGCATCTCACTTCTTACAATTTAACACTGAAATCCACAATTTACCTCTAATTTTTCCTGAAAGGTTTTCCTGAAAGGTTCCTGAGAATTTCTTGTGCATGTCCAGGATATTTCTCTGAGCAAGGAGGGAGGTTTTCCTTGCTTTTCCAAAGCTGTGTATTTACAAAAAGTTCTATCTATGAGTCCTAAAACATGCCTTTCACAGGTTAAAGGAGACAGAGGGAGCCCTGCTGACCCCCATCAGCTAGGGAGACCTTGGCAGAGCCTCGACAGACAAAGGGATTGCAGCAGAGGGCAGGGATCCAGGGGGTTGAGATGTGCTGGATGAGTCATCTTTGGATTAATTTCTGATGTACAATTCCCCCAAGGGTCCTGCAAGGGAAGGACAGGCCTTTGTGACTCACAGGCACTTTTTTTGAGTAGCTGTAGAAGAAGTCATAGAAACATGGGGAATACCTTCTGATTAAATAAAAAAAAATCCTTCTCTCTCCAGAGACTATTTCAAAACATGTAGCCTCTGCTCTCCAATTAGCCTGATTTGGCTCCCTGCTCCAAGGGCCCCTTTCCAAGGATGACAGCTCACTGGCCAGACAGCTGGCCACAGAGCAGTGACCACAGGCAGAGCATGAAACACAAAAGGAATGTCCTTGGGCTGGGGTGCAGAGCCACACATCTGCTGCAGATGCCCCGACCAAGCACAGTCACCAGCAACAGGGATCTCAGTTTCTGGTGCTTCTGAACAGCCTGTAAAGTCACTCTGCAGGGCAGGGAGAGGCATGGCTTCCTCCTTTCTGCAGAGGCAGACCACAGAGACAGAACACAGCTTAACGCCTTCCAGGACTGGGGAGCGCAGCGTCAGCCCGCTGCTGCAGAGCACATTGGAAACCATCTCAGCCTCCCTGTTCAAGATTAATTCAAAGTGAAAGGGCTAAGGAGGGGAAGAGGGAGGCCATCAAGGCTGAGGAGCCTGATGTTTGTTCTGCTCAGAGGTGTGCAAGTGCAGCTGCCAGCTAGAAACGTGGCAGGGGCAAACATCTGGGAGAAATCAGAACACTTCAAGGTTGTGCAAGAATGCACAGGGATGGACTTGGCATGTGTGTGACAGGGACATTCAGAGGACTCAAAGGAGGTGCTGGTCAATCTTTTCACAGAGGAATGACAGAAAGAAGATAGCTTTGAGATAGTGTCACAAATTAGTACTGTCAAAACTGTTTGCTTTCTCCCTGGTAGCACAGGAAGCTTCAAAAGAGCTTGTGTCACCTTTCAGCTGGCTGAATTTTCACTCTGGTGAGTTACATGAGTGTGACAATTTTATAATGGTCACTTATGTGGTGATGAACCTGACATTGTCCAAATCCTTCACAGGGGAAGAACAGTCTCTGTACCATTGCTGACACTTCTCACCAGGATTTCTACTTTAGTTACATAGAGCCCAGCTCACAAAACTGAAGCTCAACATCCCTCCAGGTTTAGAAAAGTGAACAATTTTGTTAGTTTTCAGTTTATTTTTCTGTTATCTTTTCAGTTTTTTAGTTAATTTTATGTCAAGCTTTTGGTTAATCCCTAGTGGGCTGGGTCTTTGTCTGTTCACTGATTTAATTCCATGTCTGACCAGGATATGGATTCTTCATATGGCTCTGCCTAGGACTGAAATCATATCAGTGACTTACATCTCATCAGTGCCCATCCTGTGGGATATTTTGGTGGAGGTGGAGGGTGGAGTTGGATGGAGGTACTGCTGCATGAGCCCTGGCTGGAAACTCCCTGCAGCCCTGTCAGATTCCTACAGCAGTCGTCCCTTCAGTACAGAACAAGAAAGAAAGGTCAGTGCTGATACAACCTTGAGGGGAGCAGGGTGGTCACAGCAGTTTCACCTCTGAGTGAACATTTGGAAGAGTTGGTGTGTGTGAGATTGATGGCTGAGTGTGCATACGCAAGTAGACCACAAATTTCATCTTCCTTTCTGGTTTTGTCACCTCTTTTTTTTCCACCCTGCAATCTAAGGCTGCAATCTAAGAAAGTATTTGCATGTCATTAGTGGCTTTAAAAAGAATAAAGAGAAAAAGGTAGAGTCCCAACTTCACAATTTGTGTTTTTCCAGCAGTAAAAGTCCATCCTGCCCACACCTTTCCCTTCTGCCCTCTCCAACGGAACTCTCATTTCTTTAGATATTTTGGAGATAAAAGCAAAATCCCCAGTGCTCACCAAAAGGTTTAGCTGCAGCCTTATCACCTACTGCTTTTTCCAAGGGAAGGAATTCCCTGCACTTTGAACCTGGCTGGAATTATGGCACCAGCAGGTACAGCCATCCAGGCTGGGTAAGGTTAGATGGGGCTCAAGGGGTTGGAACAAACTGACCTTTAAAGGTCCCTTCCAACCCAACCTCTTCTATGGTTCTATGATTCAACACATACAATCCATTCCTTCCATTTAAACCACGCTGTAATCTGTTTTATCTCCACTGCCACAGCAGTGCCAGGGACAGGCAGAGTCCTGAACCCCCCGAGACAGGGGCAAACATTCCAATGGATGCTGCCCCACTAAGGTAACACACAGTGAGTTAAGCTCAAGTCTGGAGTAAAGCTTCTTCTGACCACAGCAAAACATTGGGAATACCAGTGGCAAGGCAGGAAAACCAGCCCAGGTCCCACACTAGCACACCCAGGGCATGCAGGAAAGGGAGCACATCCTGCTGCACACCTGGCTGCTGCTTTCAGGGTGGCTCTTCCAGAAAAGGCTCCTGAAGGCTGAGCTGAAGGGAACAGCAGGGGAGATGCCTCACTCACCAAACAATTAGCAAAATGACTGAAACCAAAAACTGAACAAGGTGGCTCCTCAAGGGAGAGAAGTGCCTGGCAGCATCTCCAAGCCTGGATTGTAGCTAACAAGACAGTGTCTTCTGATTTAATTAATATCATGCAAGGAAACCAATGACACTATGTGTTCTGTGAAACATCAGCTTAGGTACCAGTAGGAAAATGCCACGAGTGTGGGAAAAGCAGCATTTGGGCTCTCATCAGCTTGGATGGCACCTGTGTGTGGGGGTCACCTGCCCTTGTCTCAGGGAAAAGGCACAAATAAAGCCATCTCTCTAGTTATGGACCACTTGAGGTTTTTTAAGGGCAAGAAAACCTAATGCACATTAAAGCATGCCAGTTACATAATAAACCCCTGCAGGACTGAAATAGCATAATACAAATTAAAGCAAAAACACGTAAACATAACATTCTGAGGTTTTGGATAGTAAAGACCTGATGTCCTGCAGGAGTAATCCTGACATGGTGCTCTTTCCTCTTGGGACGAGTGAAGAGGAGCTGTGCAGCAGGGTCAAAGGCAGCCCTGATGGGGGACTGGGGGACAGGAGAGGGCTCTGCACACCCAGGACCCACTGTGGCCACCCCAGAGCCCACCTCAGCTTGAGGAGCAATTCTGTCAGTGTCCTCATCAATCGTCAGTGCTATGTACCCCATCAGGCAAGCTTCCTGCAGATGAAGTAAAATGAGATACCAGACAAATGGTTTAAACCTCCTCAGGAGAGCACAGAAACTGGACAAAAGCTCCTTAAAAAGAGCAGAGGAGCTGCTTTTCTGTCCCCCCCAAGACACTGAGCTACCCCAGCAGTCCATGGCTGGTCCCTCTCCCCAGCACAGGCCCTGCGTGATGTCAGGAGGAGTCTCAAAATTGTCATTTATGTCTGAGCATGGCACCATTGAGTAATTCATGGGGTTCTAATGACAAACACACAGAACAAGGGCAGAGAACTAATTAGTAGAAGTGACAGTATGATTTAATGTACTTGCAATATTAAGTAGGGCAAATATGGATGCAAAGAACCGAGACAGTTACTTTGCATCAACCTTTAGACAATATCAGTTCATAAAGATGCTCCAGCATTTAAAATCAGAATGGCTCAAACTTCTGCATTACGTAGCTCCCACTGAACTTCTGGGGGAGTCCTTATTTTAGAAACATGTAGTTTCCTCTATCAGATAAGACATGATGAGCTTCTGTTCTACAGGTGATCACTCGCCTTCAGTTTAAGCATGTTTGTGGTTGGGTATTAATCACTTCCTTGCAACAGAGCACATATAAGAGGCAGCCAGCAGGCAGATTAGCCAGTCCAAGGAGGGGAGCACAGCCCCTTTGCCACCATGCTATGCCTGCTTGGGGTCATGCTGTCAGTGCTGTGCCTGGTGTCCCCTGCACCACACAGCACAGGCACAGCCTGCCCAACCAGCGCCCTCTTCAAGGAAACCATCCAAGTCCTTCAGAAGCTAAGCTCTAAGGTTGGTCCATTTTCTCTGTGCCCCCTGTCTGACTTTCTGTGTTAGCAAGGAACCTGCTAATGTGATTTCTACCAATCTTTTCCAGGGCAGCAGCGAAATCGTGCGCCTGGTAAGATCTCTGTGAGGTTCACTTTGCAATGCTGTGGGCTCGGGGGGTGGCTAGCTGCTTTTTGAGAGGGAGGGGGAACACAGATGTTGTTATAGACCATTCAGGATGCTCTTGTGCTCTTAAGCCAGGTCTTAGATGGCAGCCAAGTCACCCTTTCGGATTTTTGGGAGCACCATGGCGGGGTTATGTGTGCTGAGAGGTCACATGCAGGGCTCTGCTCCCTCCAGAGTTATCAAACAAAGGACTCCCTGAAACACCAGTGCTCAGGGCTCTGCCCTCAGTACAGTGGTGCAGAACAGCTGGCTCCCAGACAGCACTGGTTATCTCTCTTTTCACAGGCAGATATACAGAACTGACTGTCTTCCAGAGTCAGATGGAGACAGACTCCTTACTGCCCTTGGAAATTGGGGAACAGGCTGTTTCCCTGCCTTTGGGGGAAAAAACACCCATGCAGTTAGAGAGCAATGCCGGCAGCAGCAGCGGCAGTGTGTTTCCTGGGGAAGCTCAGGAGAGGCAAAGCCCAGGTAGCAAAGCTGGAGGTTAAAGATTCTCCAAAGAACCACTGCCTTCCCATGTCTGAGTCAACTAAGGAGGCAATAAAATACAAATGATGCCCAGTCTTGCCTAGTTCCACCTCCACAGACTCACTCTGTAACTTGTGAAGGTAACATCAGCCTTCAGCAAAAGGAAAACACTGGATTTCACAATTGCTTCTCAACTCTATAGATTATTATATAATTTTATAATAATTATTATGTAATTTTGGCCTCAAATTATTGTGTAAGATTATTTCTCATAGCAGGCATTTTGATTGCATTAACGTGTGCATTCCTGTGCCAGGAATACAGTACAGAAAACACAAAATTACTAAACTTTGTTATTCCAGAACAACACGATGGAGGCGGGAGGGAATGCAGCCACCTATCTGGAAGGATTTATTGAAGCCCTACAAAACAGCAAAGAAGAGCAGACACTCATAATTCTGAAACTGAAGAAGATCCAGGCTTATGGAGAGTCATGCACCGGGTGGATGGTATGTCTGGGCTGATTCCCTGCTCCCTCTTTCCTCCTGTTTTAGAGGACCACGAAGGATTGTGTGGTTTTTCCTGGCTGCACTGAGACCAAGTGTCTGACCACAGCACCCCTGCCTCCTGGTCGTGTGGCAATGGCAGCAGCTTCCAGCCAGAGCTGGCACGTGGCCCCAGTGCCTCCTCTGCTCTGCTCACCTCCTCCCAAGGTCTCCTTGCTGAGACAAAGCCCATCACCAAGTGGAGATGCCCTGGTGCAGGAGGGGACTGGAGCCCTGGCTGACAAACAGCACAAGGTGCAATATGTAACACTTTCCTCAGCCATTCAAACCCCATTGCCTTCCTGAGAGCCTCTGTGGTCTTAATTATAATTAATTAAAATTAATTATTAAGGAAAAAAAAAACCCAAAAAAAGCAACTAGTCAGAAAATAGAATGCAACTTTCATGTCCTGATTCTTTTCACTCTTCTCCTTTCAGTCTGCCCTCAAGGAACATCACTGGAAGGCAGTGGAAGAGTATGATTTTTTTGAGAATTTGGAATATTTATTAAGGTTCCTGGCTCACAATGCCCTTCCAGAGGAAACAAACTAAGCTTCAAAGGAGTTAGAGGCACCTGTCCAGATTGCCAGAAGACCTGAGCTTAGCAGGAGGATACTCCTTCAAGCAGTGCTATTGGGAGCTGTTATTTATTTGGATCTCTATAATTATTATTTATTTATTCATTCTATTTATTTAGAGAAACTTCAAATTATTTATTTTTACAATGAAGAAATACAACAATTATTTGCTTTAGATGAGCTGCTCTGGGGATCCAGTCTGGGGGTTGATGTCACACTATTTCTCTTACGTGCTGTTCCAAGGCACAGCCCCAGGGCTCAGCTCTGCTTCACCCCAAATGCTCTCAGAGGTGGCTCTGAGAGCCAGGTTGGGACAGAGCCATCCCTGTCACTCAGCACCTCCACCTCCCCTCTAGGAGGCTGAGGCACTTTCAGTCTTATAAAAGAATGCACTTTTTTAAAAAAAAAACTATATCTATATACTTATTTTAACTGAAGACTCTTATTATGCCACAAATGCAGGGAGAATAATTTTAAAACGTTAAACATGTGAAGTGAAAATTGTGTAAGTATGACTGTTCTCATTACAGCTGTGTGCTGCTGGCACAGCACTTGTACATTTTTTATGTTTAAGTACTTGGGAAACTTGTATGCAGAACTTTATGAAATGTACAAAACTCTAACAGAATCTATGCAAAATAAATTTTCTAAACAAAGACAGAACGGGCAGTTTTTCTTTTGTGGCACATATAACACAAGCATACAGACACTTTATATATAAAATTATATTGCATTATATAGAATATATATAAATTATGTAATATGATATATATATTTTAGATATAAAATATCTAGATGGCATAATATTTGATATATTATCTGTAGAATAAATGTTATAATATAAACATAAATATATATCTATGGTGATGTAAGGAACATTCTATCTAAAAATAATTTTGATTGATTGAACCAATATCTCCTACCAGTGAGGTCTGGACAGTGTCAGCAGGGGATTATATTCAGAAATCTTTAAGTTTATTATATAGGTTACAGATGAATGACAAAAAAATTGTGTAGAGAATCATCATCCTTAGGTCTAGATAACACCTAATACCACTAGTGTTTTCAAATTTGGCACTGAAATAGCGCATCAGGATTTAGTTTCTTTCTTTGCTTTCACTTCATGATGGAGATCTCCCTCCAGCATCTTCTCTTTTCCATCCAGTTGGATATTCGGATTTTGGGAAAATTCACCCATGCAGAAGAAACAAAATGTAGCTGACTGAAAAAAAAAAATCCTTTTTGGGGCTCTGATGGGGAAACAAACAGGGACATCAGGGCTTGCTGGACACACACCTTCCCCCCGAGCAATCCAAATCTAGCCCATCAGATTTATGTACTTTTGCAGGCATCACTGAGCACCTGCAAAGAATTTCCCTAAAACACATGATTCATGGAGAATCTAGCAGAGAGTAATGGCTGTACAAGCCATAGTGTGCCTGTGGGATGCCCCAAACACCACATCATCTGCAGGAAAAGGCAGGTTGAGGAGGCAGGGATATCTGCGGTTGCTGGACACACACCTTCCCCCTGAGCAATCCAAATCTAGCCCATCAGATTTATGTACTTTTGCAGGCATCACTGAGCACCTGCAAAGAATTTCCCTAAAACACATGATTCATGGAGAATCTAGCAGAGAGTAATGGCTGTACAAGCCATAGTGTGCCTGTGGGATGCCCCAAACACCACATCATCTGCAGGAAAAGGCAGGTTGAGGAGGCAGGGATATCCACGCTGGAATCTGCAGGGATCCCTTAAGGCAGCCCACATGTTTGAAAAATCAGCCAGTTTCTGTAACCACACCTGAAGAGGAGTTTCTTGAGTGGGGGGAAGAGAGAAACAGCAGTCACTGTATGTACAGGGGAAAAACCACAACCCAGCAATAGGTTCAGTCATCATCTCTCAGCCACCCCAAAACAGTCAGGAATAGAACATGAACCAATACCTACAAAAATAGAGAATGCAGAAAATAACAGTTTGACGTTTTTAGTGGCTTCAGGTCAAAGCAGCTCACGCTGAGAGGGGGTGAGAGGGCAGGAGGAAGGTGACCCTGGGTACATCAGGGCTTTGGGATGGAGCTTGTACCTCCTGTAATGACAGGACTCACGAGGGACCTGAGGGAACATTCTAGACCCATCACCCCAGCCTGGCACACAGCCTGCTGAAAAGCTGGTCTGAAGGGCTTGGCACTGGCCTCCAGCTCAAAGGCTGAAAGCACTTTGGGGCGCAGGAGCACAGTCCTACCCACTGCATGCAAAGCTGCTCTCTCCTTTGGGACTGGGTGCAAAAGAGAGCAATAGTTAATCGTCTAAGGAGGAAAGGGGCCATGATCCTGTGGGATGAGAGAGGAAAGCATAGAAAAATGCTTTCCTTGCTTGCAAGGAAAGTTTTACGTTTTTTAGCAGAAATCTTCTGAGAGGGACACAAAGCAATGAGCCAGGACTACTGGGAAATGCTGTGGAGCATTGCTCATGGTGGGGAGGGAAGACCAAAAAATGGTGGGACACTGGAGCAGGCTTCCCTGAGAAGCTGGAGGTGCCCCATCCCTGGAAGTGCCCAAGGCCAGGGTGGATGGGGCTTGGAGCAAGCTGGGATAGTGGAAGGTGTCCCTGCCCACGGCAGGGGGCTGGGACTAAAACAGCCTTAAGGTCACTTCCGACCCAAACTATTCCGTGATTCTATGATCCTACAATAATATTTCCCTTAGAACAGCCTGGAGAGCAGCAGACACACATCTTCCCAGAGCAATCACTTGCTCAAATACAAATACAATTATGACCACAATTATTCATCTCCCCCAGGCCACCCCTGAGGCTGCAGAGCAGCCAGCCCTCCTTGCCGGGTGTGCACAGGGCTGTGCGAGGCTTATCTGGGATATTTTCACCTGATCTCCGGGAGGAATGATGAGGAGGACTCCATCTTATCAGAAGGCTAATTAATTACTTTATTATGGTATATTACATTACATTACATCTGAACTGAATCTGCCAAGCACTCAACTCCACCCAGCTGCCCAGCCTCTCGTGGTGTCAGCCGGCAGTCCCGACACACACCTGGATTCAATTGGTGAGCGAACCAAAGCACACCAGAATCCAGTCACCAATTCCCTGCGCATAAACCGCCTTCCACAGCGCGTTCCACTTGGGAGCAGCACACGAGCAGTAACTGAGACTAGAATTGTTTTCTCTTGCTCTGAGGTTCAGCGAATACGAATCCCAGCATATCCTCGGGAAGCTGTGCCTTGCTTTTCCCGGCGAACAGGAACAAGCAGCGCGGAGGCCGGCGGTGTTTGTCGCCGGGAGGGGTGGCAGTCGCTGTGCAGGTGGCACTGCTGCTCTCTAGGTGGCAGCCCCGGCCCGTCCTGCGCTGCTGCGAGCTGCCCGCTCGGGCTCTACCCATCTTCTCTCAGAATTACTCTAAAGAGCTCAGAGGTGTCACAGAAAGGTGAAGGAAGGTTTCAGATCAGCTGCTTTCTGAACGAGCTGGAAAGGGTTTGTGTGCCTCAGTTCCCCTGCAGTGACCAAACCCACTGATAAAGCATCCCCTACGTGTGCAGCTGTCAGACTTTAACGTCAAATGTTTTTCACCACTTTGAGAAATTTGGTGTTCTGCTTGTTTATCCCAGCTTCTCAAAACTCCCTGTGCCAACACCCTTGAAACTCTTACACTGGTAAAAAATATCAGCACTCCTGTTTAGAGTAGTTTTGGTATAAAACATGTTTTTATAAAAACCTATCGATCAAACGGATTTAATAAAGCACAGCAGGTTTTCTCCTCTCATCACAGAAAGAGTTGAAAGGAAAACTCCATCAGGCCTCACAGCTCCTAAGAGAAGGCTGGATTTGGGCAGGAGTCAGGGCAGGCATGAGGGCTGGGCACTGACCCCCAGCCCCTGCAGCATCACCAAAAGATTCATCCTGTGCCCAGGGAGCTGCTCTCCGAGCAGGAGCTATTGGTAACATCTTGCTGCTTCTCTCCAGCAGCTTCACAGCTATTTGACATTAAGTCAGAGTTTGTCTTCCAGGGAGCTGTGTATTAAAAGGAGTGACTGTTCCAAAAGGTATCTGGTACAAAAATGATTTGATAAATGGGTTTAGAAGGTGTCAGTGTTTGTCTAACGGCTCAGGTGAACATACAGCCCACACAGGGCTTTGTGTTTGGTGGGCCTGGTTATTAAATCCTTGTACACAGTAAGGTGGTGGCTGAACCTCTACCCCACAGCCTCCCCTAGAGAAAATGATCCAGACAGAAGTGGGAGAAGGCAAAGGAGACTGTCCTTGTCTGATTTCTCTCACCTCCAGGGGTGAGGATCAGAATGGGCTGCCTTGTGCTACCACAAATACTGAAACTCACATAGGAGAAAGTGCAAAGGCATTTTAGTTTGTTATTTGCATGTTTTGCATCTTTTGGTGCACCAGTTTAGCACATTTAAACTTTCATCTTGGTAACTCATTTTAATCTACCTCAGGTTGTCAGTTGAAAAGAGATGCCCAAAGCTACTTGGTCTTGCAACAGCCTCGCTGGGAAATGAGGGGGCCTGGGCAAGAGCAGACCAAGAGCAGCTTGATAGTAAAGTGTTGCCCTTTGAGAGAATGATTCAGGCTTCTCATCAGAGAGCTGAATCAAAGCAGTGCTGGAAAGTACATCCATGACAACCATTTCCCATGTGCTTTTTGCTACAAGAACCTTTCACGTAGCAACGTGAATAACTTCTCTGGTTTGCAAAGCAGGTAAATGAACAGCAAGTAATGTGGCCATGGTTAACATGTGGGTTTGTTTTTATAGTAGGGACAACAAAATGTACTCAGACAAAGAATTTAGAACATCACCCAGTCTCAAGCATTCATATTATTATTAGTAGTATTGCTGTTATTATTATTATTATTATTTAGAAGACTATCCAGAAGGAAACATATCCCTGACTCAACACAAAATTTCCCTAATCAAATCTGGAAAAACCCATCAACGACTCTGTGCTTTGTCAGACATTTTCTATGAGATTACATATCTAAAAATCAAATATAGACTTAGAATAGAAACTGGCCTATACAGGAAATATTTAGGAGAGACCCTAATACCGGCTGGCCCAGGCTGACAGGGATATTGGCAAAGCTTGGAGCTCTAGCTGGGAGCTTGGCTCTTCCCTCACCCCTCCCAAAGAGCACTTGCCAGGCACGTTGCTTCTGGCACTGAACGAGGAGTTCCTCCCAGCTCTGTGCTGGAGCCAGGGCTGTTCCTGAGCACAGAACAAGGTGAGGCAGCCCAGCTGTCCTGGGGAAGGTTACAAAACCTCCCACTGCACTGCCAGGCATGCTTGGCACCAGTGCTGACGATGAGTGATTTCCCTTTTGTTGGTGGCCAGAAATAACTTCACCCTCAGAGCTCCCTTGATGACAATTCTTTGATTGGCTGTAACATTAATTGCTACCTAGCATAGAACAAATTACTCTTTTTTGTCTTTAGAGCTGCATTGCCTTCATGTTTGGAAGAGAACTCCCTCATGTGCTCGCTCTGAGCTGGTTGTGCTGGAGAGCTGCAGTTACTGTGAAAGCTGGGGAGCTCTGGGGGACCCTGGGGTCCCACCCCAAAGCACCCCTGGCACCCCACCACACAACGTGGCACTGTCCTTGCAGCCCCTCTTGTCACTTACTAACCATGTCCTCACATGTAAATCACCTCATGACCTTTGGGAAGTGCTACATAAGGGCCCAAACACCATTACAGAAGAAGCAAACATGCCCTGCCCCATGAGAAGGAGAAGCTGCAGTTGCCACCTGGGACTGCAGATTTGCACAGCATTATCATACCAGTTAATTATGCCAGGGTAAAATCCAGCTCTCACAATGAACAAACAGCCTATTGTTGTCTTCTCAGGTCAAAGAGATGACGTTTCCTCTAGAAAAGCAGTCAGATTTGCAAGGCTGCTACACGTCTGTGCCCCCCCAGTCACACTGCAGTGATGTAGATGATTAATTAGGATTAATATGGGCTCCATTTTTAGCTGACATTAGCTCTAGAGGTGCTGAAATTGTTGAACTGCAAAAATTTACAGCAATATAAGATGTAGTCTTATCTGAGGCGAAGCAATCCCCTTCATGGCTGTGTTACTACAGGTTTCCTCAGATATTTTCCTTCATAGGACAAAGGAGAATGGCTTCAAATTGACAGGGCAGGGTTAGACTAAACGTTAGGAAGAAATTCTTCCCTGTGAGGGTGTCCAGAGCAGCTGTGGCTGCCCCATCCCTGGAAGTGTCCAAGTTCAGGCTGGATGGGGCTCTGACCAACCTGGTCTAGTGGAAGGTGCCCCTGGCCATGGCAGGAGGTTGGAACAAGCTGAGCTTTAACATCCTTCCAACCCAAACCATTCTAGGATTTTATTATTTTTCTGTTATATTTTTACGATAATCATGCCCTTACACATCACTTTTTCTTTCATTAAAGCATTGCTCTGAAGTTAGAGGCTTTAGGAAATTTACCAGAACTTTAATCATAGAAGTTTCTCAAATCTGATATGCTGATAATTCAGCTGCTCAAGCTGTTGTTGTTGTCTGATTTGAATGATTTGTGAATGAGATAAGATAGCAATCACATCCTGCATTTCCTCATCTTCTCTATATAAGCCAGCTTTGTATCTGCTGAGAGAGAAGAGCTTGAATTCAAAGCCCTTTTCAGACAACAGGGGTCAAGCTTCCAAATTAACACCTCTAAAATGCATTCTCACTTACTCTTGCTACTCTTGAGTTCTGGGGTGTCCAGTTACTTTCTCCCTCAGAAGGAAATCCCTCATCTGTTGAACAAGGCTAAATACTCACTGGTTGATGAAATGCTTTGTTTGCTCGAGGCTGAAAACGAAGGCATAAAAGTAAATAGTTTCCCTGCTTCCCTCACCCCAGGTTTACTTTTTGAGATGATTTCCAGTTTGTGACTAACAGATTTCTATTGTTTCCAGGAGAACTTCTCCACACCGCTCCACGTAAAGGTAAGAATCTCCTGCTTCCCTTCTATTATTTTCAGTAAGAGTCTCCAAAGGGAGCTTGGGGTGTAACCTCTGGCATAACAAGTCTGAGGCTATTTAAAGCAAGCTGTAATTATTGCAGCTATAAGTGGTGTCCCAAAATACTCATGCAATGACCTATTTTTAAAAGATTATGAGAGCCTGGCTAACCATTCTAATTGCTCCTAAAGATAATCACACCATAACTCAGTTTTTATCAGTTCTTTTTAATATTTTTTCTAGAGAAATTTCTGTTGGTGATTGCAAAGTCTGGTCTTCAAAGGACTGTCAATATAAAGACAACGTTTAAAGTAGCTCACTCTAAGTATCCTACTTCCAAAGCAAAGACAAAATTAATCACTCTCTGATTTAGATGGAATCAAATTCCCAGTGTGGTCACATCCTCCACTGACAGAAACTGGAGCCGTTTTATTTCAAAAAAGCAATGATAGTTATGAAAACTGTCCTTATAACAGTCCTTCTGGCAAGAAGGAAGGAAAGAGGAAATCCTAAAAAGAATGAAAGAAGTTTAGATTTCCAGAGAAAAATAGCATATTCAATATGATTTATTAACAGTTCTTTTAAGAAAGAAAAGATTTCTTGTTACATTAGAATGCTATATATTTTCCCTTTTTCTCCTAGAAACTAAGGTGTGCACATAACAACATTGAAATATTTATTCATGAACTAAAAAAGATGCACAAATGCAAATGCATGAGAAGAGTGGAAAAAGATATGGAAAGGCTAGAAAAAGTCTGCAATATTTTGAAGGTGAGCTTCAAAGTTGATTTGAGTTTCAGACTTTTTCTTGTTGTTATCCATTTATCCAGGGTTTTTAAAACCAGGTGATTTACCATTCTCACATTTTATCAAATAAATTGATTACTCGTTTTTAATTTTGAACCAGCTACAGCTCTAGGGAAGCATATCAAGCTTTCTCTCCCAAGCACAGATTCATTCTTATGGAGACCATATCAATATGGTTCAGTTAGACCTGCAGTAATGAAGATTATCTATTAGGTGCAGTCAATAATGACCTGTACAGCTTGTCCTTCAGGAGGAACAAGACAATTAATAGCAGAAAAACCATATCAGAAATACTACAGAGAAAGAATCTGATTTTGAATCCAAAAGAGAAAAAGACAGAGAAATTAGGGGGTAGAAAATTGGGTTTGCATGGACCAGTGGCTGAATTTCCAACAATAACTGTGTTTAGGTAATCCCCTCTATAGAGAGGCAGGCTTTAGGAAGAAAACCAGATTATAAACATCAATTTTCTATCCATTGGAGCTGCAGAATAAGCCAGGTCTAAGTTTGTCATCCAACCAACAAGTGACCCACACTGCTGCAGCTGGGAGTGTGCTGGGACCCAGCCAGGGCCCCTCACAGTCCCTGGGTTTGGTATTGTTGAGAGAAATGGTTTTGACCTTCCAGATTGGCAGATGACTCCTCTGCCCTCCCAAATCAACACAGAAAAATCTGCAGTACTGTGAAAGTCACAGAGAAATAGCTAATGACTAATGATCTCTAAGAATTGTGTGAAATGGTTTTGGGGGTGTGAAGGACAGCATCCTCCTCCACCCCAGTGAGCTGAGACAGAAGGCGTGCACCCTGTAACTCACACATCAGTTCCTCCTTTTTGCCCTTAGAAACCTTCGTTCAACGACAAGAGCTGCTTCAAGAAGGCAAATACTGGTTTCTCAAAATTTAAAAAGAGTCTGGAAGAATTTTTGAGATGGGTCAATGAGAAGCTGGAGTGCAGGAATCTTGGGAGAAGCCAGCTGGGTTTGTACCTGGATGGTGAATGCAGCTGCCATGACCCCTGGAAATCCCACCGAGGCTTGGGCTAGGGGAGAGCTGCCCAGGCAGCGAGGGGCTGGCTGGGAAGGGGAGGGGGAGATAAGGCTGTTATAAAGTAGAGTCTTTACTAATTAATGCAAATATTCTGATGCTAATTAATGTTAAATTTTGTTGGCTAATGCAAGGAGGCAAATTAAAACCACACACAGCAATTAAAACTTCATATAGCAAGCATGGCCAAGTGTTATCATTTATTTTGTGCAGTTATCAAATGTGAAGTGTCTTATGTCACTAGAGTTTTATGGTATAAGGGTATACCACAGCCTTATACCACGTGTGTGGGGATTGCACAAAAGGAACAGAAAACCAAACACTGACCCACAGACCAGGAGATCCAGCAACAACCCCCAGGAAGCTGAAGAGACCAAACAGCCACGATTTCATGTACTTTAAACCTTGAGCACAAAATTCATGTTTCTAGTTTCCACTGCTTTACAATGAGCTTTAACATGAACCTAACTTAATAAACCTTGAGGTTCCATGTGCTGCACTGCAGCTGCAGTGTCTTCTCCAGGGCACTAAACAAGCTTTGGTTTGAATTTTTCACCTTTTTTTTACTATACAGAATTTGTACAGGTCATGACTAGATCCAAACTGGGGCTGAATCTCATGCCTTAAGAAAGATACTGAGCATAATATTCCTTGCACAAGGTCTCACACAGCTCTGTGTAAGTCAATACAAACTGGATGCCTAATGCTCCTTTTCTGCTGTATGTCTGTAATTTTGAACAAGTCTCAGGTATAGACTTAAATGGGAAGAGGGATTTAAAAATGCAGACTATTTCAAGGTAGTGGTTAAGGCAAATTCTAGTCATGGCAATACCAGCACTCCTGGTCTGCACTAACAACACCAAGAGAACAGATAGAAAAGGTCGTGGATGATGGGTCTCCCAAGGGTTGCTGGCATCTGTTCCCGTGGGATTCAGAGGCACCACAGATTTAAAGGGTTGTGTCCTCACAGTTAGAAAAGATAGGGGAACCCAGACTTCTCTAAGTACAGATAGAACAACAATTTGCCATAAAATTGAGCCAGAAGACAATTGGTTTGTATAATAACAAATCCAGTCAACATCAGTTAAAAATCCATAGCTTTTCTAAGCACAGAAAAAGGCCAGACCTAAATTTGAAACTACTGTGATAAAACATAATGGAGTCATTAATTGGTTTTCTAACTCTGAAATATGACAGATATCTGTTTGCTAGATGAATCTTATCTTGGTGCTTAGACCTTTGCTACTGCTGAACACACTTCACCCCTCCCACTCACAGCCTACCTGAGGTTGGTGAGCTTTGGACAAGGAATGGTCACAATCCAATCCATTAAAGTCACTAACAACAATGGAAATCCCTTGTTATGGCAGTACAGTTCATCACAGATGTAAACCTTGTAATTCATACAGACACACCAGCCAGAAGGTTTGCACCCTTTCCCATCATGTCTGGATCACTAACCAATATCCAAGCTAGACTGGACCATCAGAACTAATTTTTGCAGCTGATGAAATAGTGGTAAGAGGAAGAAAGAGACACAGCATTTACAAGGCATGTGGAGAAAAACATCTGTCCTATTGTCATGCTTCAGTCCCAACATAAGGGGTTTTCTACCGTGCTCAGCAAGCCCAGAACCATCTGGCTTCTCCAGGTTAAAACAGCAGTGGTGATGGGGTCACACAGGTATTGCTGTAGCTCTCTGCCTCTTTTTGCATCCCAGGCAAGAGAAGCACTCTGGAAACCCCCACATCACAGAGAACCTTGAAAACTGAAACAAAATGATAAAGCTCAAAGTCTATGAGATCCCAACAAGATCTGGACTGCAGCAGGGTTCTGCAGGGCCATATTCACACAGCCACGTGAAGGATGAGTTTCTGTGTTGTGTGAGAAAGGATGGGACCTACACAAAGAAACAAACCTGCTGAATTGCTGTCCTGAAATTCCTCACAGCACATACAGTAAATGCAACCAACTCCTGGCCCTCCTCTCAAAGCAGCTGCTGAGTATTACATGAATTTGCTCAGAAATTCAACCTCACCTCAACTGCCAGAGAACCTTGAAAAATATTAGAAGATACCCAGTTTGAAAGTGGTTTGCTTTAAGCTTAGTGTGTTTCTTTCTCAAAGGCACTGTTTAATGTTATGTATCTGTGATCTCACCTTTGCCCGGGGTTTTCCTCAGGGCATGCAGCTCCTTCCCCTGCCCAACCATTTCAAAGCACAGCTCAGTATAATAAAACAGAAAGAAATTGAAGAGCACTTTGTTCAGTTGCATGAACCCCAGAAATGACCAACATTTCAAAGCACAGCTCAGTATAAAAAAAAAACAGAAAGAAATTGAAGAGCACTTTGTTCAGTTGCATGAACCCTAGAAATGACCAAAATGTTCCTGTCTAACCCTATGAGAAAGAACAGGTCAGCCCACAATATTTTCTGGAGCTGGCCTTGTTCAAACACACCCTAAGGGTTTCACAGAACCCCACAGAATAAGAGATATTGCACCAGTGGTTGAACTGGGATGGTAAACAGAAGAGTCACATTATCAGCAGGAAGGTATTTATTCTGCAGGAGTCCATGATTTTTAGGAGCCCTTGCCAGAGAACATCTTTTTATTACTGCCTGTGGTCAGGGTGGCTGAGGTACAGCTGGGTTTTCCCACTAAGCCCCTACCTACTCCAGCAGAATTTCCAAGGCTGAACCTTAATGTAACTCAGTTTTAAAATCCCAAGCATGACATTTGGGCTTAGTATTCCACTGACCTGATCAGAAAGTCCTGTAGCACCCGCAGCATGACTCATATTTGTTTTTTTAAGTCCATAAAGAGAGAGGGAAAAACCCCTACTCACACTCTTACTCTATTCACTCTTATATTCAGGTCACTCCTCCTGTATAAATGTTTATTTTTCCATACATCTACCTGCAGCCCTTGCATCAAGGAAATGCAGGAAAGAAAACCAGATTAGAGTTAAAATCCAACCTTTCAAACTGGGTAGGCAGCAGCAGCATTTTCCTCACTACCTCTATGAATGCATTTATCTTGGATGTTGCCTGCACACATATGTTGCCCTCTCACACAAAGTCCTCAAGGCCAAAGCCATGCCCAGCTATTCCTCGTGTTTTACAATGTGAAGCAACCAAGAAAAGCTTATAAACGAGCATAAAAAAATTATACACCAGCATCCTGGTGTTTTTTCAGGTATCAGAGTATGTATAATGATAAAACAACCAAACCTGTGCAAAGTTTTAAAAATACTCTGATGAAGTCTATACTTAATGCAAATGCTTCTAGAGAAACAAGAAGACAATAATTTAGGATTATTCCCAATGTCACCCATCAATGTGAAGTTATGGGAGGACTCACACAAGTTTAACCCAGGGGATTTGACCCAAAGAAAACACAGGCAGAAAACTTCAGCACGTAAATTCTTCCCATGACTTTATCAGAGCACGGAAATAAATGAGGCACTGAGGCTACAGTACCTGTTTACCATAGCTGAAATATTTGAAACTGGTTTTTTTTGTGTCTTAAGATACAAAGATCTGTTAGCCACATCCTTCAGTCACAAATGCTGTGAGCAGACACAGAATATAATCTTATTAAAAGACACCATAACCTTCAATAACAATAATAGAACTAATTACAGGACAGAATGGAAAATAATTTTAAAAGCTTATATTAAAAATGTCAGTGGAAGAAAGGGCAAGTATTAAATAATTTGTTTGAGCTAACAGCACATGAGCAATCCATAGACTATAAGTCTGGTTATTATTGACTGTAACCTTGTGTAAAAGGTATAAAAGCATTAATTTCCCAAAGATGTAAGACCTACAGAAACCCCATCTGATTCTGGTCAGAAGCAATCCTGAACCAACCCTAATTCTCTATATACAATTTCCTCAGTTATTTAAATCTTCATTCAGACTTTGAACCGTTTCAAGTGCAATGCACTAAATACTCTCTAAGGCAATGGGAAAAAAAAAAAAAAAAAGAAATCTGGATCTAATGTTCTTGGCAGCAGCACAATCTGTGCTCTAATAACTTCCATAAGTACTGGGCTCATGTGTCTTGAAGCCTATTTTATGTGATACACTTCACATGCAAGGAGTCCTAATTTTTTATTACTTGCAATTAAATGTTTCTTCTCTGCCCTCACAACAGGATCTAAACTTGGGTGCAGGGCAGAATGCTGGAGGGACCTGAGTGCACTTTTAACCAGCTACCAAGAGCAAACAACAGAAAGAATGGGAAAGCCCCTGCCTCCCTCTGCTATCTGTAACAGCATCACCCCTGTTCTCTCCTGATCTGAGCAATCCTGCTTGCAGAGAAGCAGGAGGCACATCCCATCCACCTCCCTGCTGAGGCAGCATGGATCCACTCTACAAAAATCCAGACACATTAGCCTTGAAAAGTCACAGTTCTCCAGAACCTGCTGGCAAATGCAAATGTATTGCAATAATAGTTACTCTTCCTGAACTTAAATGTTCCTCTCAAAAAATTGCATATTTCAAATAAATTGTAGAAAAAATACAACAGTCAGAGCCAGAGGTACAAATAATTTTTCTGGTGGCCAGAAGGCTACTGCATGTAACTGCTAATTTCCAAAGTACACCACAAGAATAAGCTTACCTTATTGCTTCTTTTTTCTTGCCAAGGTGTTACTCAGAACAGTCACCTGTGATCATTGACAGCATGTAATGGAAGAAGTGTAAAAGGGGCTTTAGCTTTAGAAAAGTTATAAAGGAAGATAGAAAATAAAACAGAAAGATGTGTGATAGACTGAGACCTCCCTCCCTGAGATGGAGGGGTGAGATAAGGCTGTGGTTGATGTGGTGGGAGCTGAGCACAGGCAGTGGTCATCACTGCACCCCCACTTCCTGCCCCATCCAGAATTCATCCCCCAAAAGCACATAAACCAAAATTAAAATGAGCTTACTTCAGTTTTTGACACGGAGTGCTGCTGGAAGGTTGGGGATGGATACCTTGGATGAAGTACTCTGGATCCCAGGCGTGGGTCCTGCCTCCCCAAACCACACAGCTGAGAGCAGGGGACCTCGCTGCAGGGTCCCCCTGGTTCCCATCCTCTGCCAGGCTGTGGATGCAGGGCAGCCTCAGCCCCACAGTGCCAGGTCTGGTTGCAGACTGGCAATCCAATCCAGCAGAAAGTAGAACATGATTTCCCGGAGCTGAAATGAGCTTCTCGTTCTGTGATCTCACTAGGATTCAGATCAATCATCAGAAACCTCCTTTATCCAGTTGTTACTCACTGAGCCTCTCAGTTCTAGAGAATACATCCCTACCAAGCAGTTCTTCTGCCATTGTGGCTTTCCAGTCACAGCAGCTCCTCTTCAGTTAGGTGAAAAGGCATTAAAATGCAATGCTGAGCACTAACCAGCAGCCCCAGAGCCAACACTGCTTATTTGCAAGGCAGTTTAAGCTCTAGGTGGTCAAGTTAACAATGCCCATGGCAGGTAGTTACACACCTGGAGGTGATGGTCAGGTGGAAAACTTTGCCCACAGCTGACACTTGCAGAAGCTGCACAGCTGCTGTCCCTTAAAACATCACCACCATCAGGCCCAGCTTTGCCAGGCACCAAGGCTGGTTCTGAGCAGTTTGTACAGGTGCTGCTTCACACCTGGGGCAGATCTCTGTTGTGCTAACAAAACAACAGCTCTCCATAGTAAAATTTCGTTTTAATTTCCACCCCATTTTAATGAAATATTAGTTCCAGTTTTTACACATAAACCCTGACCTGGCTTAGAAACAGAGCTACCAGCCTGCAGCAAGCAGCAGGACTGGGAAAGGACAGGACTAAGCTCTTGGAGAAGAGCAGAGCTTCCTCTGTCAGCCCCACAGAAAGAAAGCTCCTTTGCACCACACCACTTTGTCTCTGAATTCTTTACTTTTGTCAGAAGGGTTAAAAATTGTTTTGATGGTAACAAACCAAGCCAACCACAATGTCCACACGGCAGGTGAGCTGTGCTCTCAAACAAATCAGACTCCCTAGGCTCCACTCTGCCTTGCTTTGATGTGCTGAATAACAGAGGTCCCAGGTGTGCTCCCACTGCAAGGTGCCTCAGATCCCACCCACATCCTCTTCAGCTCAGGGAAACTCCACTGTGAGTTTTCAAACCTTCTGGAAGTGTGAAATATCCTCTATTTACTCCACGTAACATATTAAGGAAACAAGGTCACTTGTTTCTCCTGCCCCTCTCCAAAGGATATTGCATCAAATTACTGTGTAGACTGACACAAATATTTGATACTTTATCTTGTTCTGTAGAAAAGAAGTTTTTTTCAGTTTTGGAATCCACAACAATCACTTTGTCCTTTCACCCAGCTGTGCTCAGGGCCACCACAACAAGCTGGCCACTGCTCCCACTGCCAAGCACTGCACAGGCTCCTAAAGGCATTGCAGGGATAAGCATCACTCACAAGTGAGAAATAAGCATTTTACTAAAGAGGAGTTTGTTTTAATGACACTTGGCATATTTTTTTTTTTTATTTCTTGGTTTTGTTTGGTTTTTTTTTTAAACAAATATGCTTTTAATAAAGGAAAGTTGGTTTCTAGGAAACAACTCAGTCCTGGAGTGGCCAAGCAATTGGACTAAATGATTGCTGCAGATCCCTTCCAGCCAAGTGATTCCATTAATTTCTCCCTCCCAAGCTCCAAATGCTCCTTCTCACACGATTCTGGTTGCTGTGGCCAGCAGCTGGCCCAGCTGCACAGATCAGCTCCCAGTTCCCCACACAGCTCTCCAGCCACGCTTGCAGCTACGTGGCAGCCTGAGCACGAGCTGGTGGCACATACAGGGGACAGGCAGGGGACACCTCAAGGGTGGCTTCAGAGCCAGCCATGGGCAAGCCTGGTGGAAGGGAAATGTTCAACAGTGCTGTCTTTGAAGAATTTCCCAAGTTACTATTTCCCACAGGATTAAACCCAAACTGCAAACTCATTGTAACTTTACAAACAGCAATTGGATAGCTCAAGTGTCCAGCTAACAGGGGCTGTTTTGTATCAGTAGCTCAGGAAGTTTTTCTGATAACACAAGCATGGCTGGGTAAATACTTGCATTGAGAAAGGGATTTCTTGGCCATCCCTGTGGTGCAGGACACGCAAGAGATTCAACCTGAGAAATATTTGGAAGCAAAGCAGAGTTAGCACGGTGCTGCTGGGGAACTCCGGGGGTTCCCAGGACAGGGCCCCTCCTGAAGCAGGAGGTGCAGCTGCTCAGCCCTGCCAGGCTCACTGGGTGTTACCCAAACCCCCATCACCTTGGCTGCACAAGTGGCTCCACACACCCAGGCCTGACACGGAGCAGTGCTGAGCTGTGCCACTGATGTGTAACTGATGGGGTGGAAGATGCAGCTGCCTTTATCTGTGTATTGAGCCCTGGAGCTGTGCTGGGGGCATTTCCTAGAGAACATTTGGTGCCTGTTGGTGGTTTCTTCATGCAACAACATCCCATGTTGTGCTGCCTTTAGGCAAGAATTCTTAGAGAATTCTTAAAAATCTTCCTGGCCTGTTTTATCTGCATCCAGATCTTAAAATAGTTTTTATGCTGTTTCAAAAGAAAAACCAGATAGGTGCCACAAAACAGCCATGAAAAGTGAGGAAAGGGTTTTTCCACAGTTGGGTGGACCACTGTGTGCTTGTCCACCCCAGCCTGATTGTGCCTTTTCTGGTCTAATGGAGGGAGAGGTATTTTCCATTTGCTGTTCCCTCAATGCCTGCATCCTTCCTCCTCCCTAAGGAGGCACCTGGCATTGGGTGAGACAAACCCCATCTGGCAGCAGCTCACAAGGATGGCAGGAGCAGGGCAGTGCTGGAAGATGAACTCAAATCTTGGATTAAAATACTCAGGAGAGATGAGGTAGAGGAGCACTCCTGGGAACACCCAGTCCTGCTCCAGACTTGGGTTTGTAAAATCCAACTTCCCAGCTGGGTGCAAGACACACTTCAGACTTCCTGAACTCAGAACTGCTATTTCTGAAAGACATCAAAGTGCAACCAGCCAGAGCAGCACCTCAGCAGAACCAAATGCTGTGTCAAAAAGAGGCACTGGTTGCACAAGGGTTAGTAAGAATCTGTCTGGAGCTTTGCATTTGTGGCTTCCCAGATATAACTTAAAAATGGCATTTCATTGTTAAATCGTTTGCAGAAACAAAGGTCTGGTGCTCACAGGGGTGGTTCTCCTTGCCATCTTTTCTTGCTTTGGCTGCCTGGAGCCACTGGGGACAATTCACAACTGACAAAGGTAGGAATATTACCTTGAACTCATGCAAAAGCTACCATTAGCTCTGACTCCATTCCTGGGAGTGCTGCCATGGGGTTCTGGTCAATCCTCAGCAAGTTAGACTGACATTTTGGTCAGTCCTTGGGCACATCAGACACGGTTGTAATGTCACTTGTTGCTACAAGATGTGGCTCTGCTCACCCAGGCTGCAGTCCATGGCTGCTCCTCTCCACCTTTAAACACACTCAAATTTCTACAAATGTTTCCTCTGTACTGCTTCAAAACCAACTCCAGCTTACCATTTCCTCTTTCCTGTGAGTAAACCCAGGCTAATTGTCTTGAAAATCCAAGCTATCATTTACTCAGAGTAAAACACAGAGATGAAAACCACAGCAATGCAGCCTGTGCAAAGCTTCTGACTCAAAGGGCTTTTTTGTCAGTGTTCTTCTTTCATGGGCACTGCAGTCATAAGGAAGCTCTTGTGGGAAGGAAGAGTCAAAGCTGGGAGCATGTAACAATTCAGATGCTTGTCTTACTGAGGTACAAACCTGAGTCATTGAGCAGTCTGAATTTCTAGGCACCATATCAATGCAGAAATAGTTTCTTTTAAATGAACTATGTGATGTACAAACTCTTTTTTGCTTGAATGTGACATAGTACAACATTTCCACACAGTGAGTGCCCAAAAACATGTCAGACCAGGCCACTGTACCCAGCTGGTTCTCTGCATGTGGAGTGTCCATGGGGGACGCTGGTCAGCGAGCAGAGCCTCAGCTGGCCAGTGGGCTTGCTAAGAGGTTTCTGTCATTCATTTTGGCAGGGGTAAAACGACATTAATAAGAGCTCAATTAGCTCAGACTCATTGCTAATTTGAAACAGCTCCCTCCTTCCAAGTCGAGTCACAGCAACCCCTGTGAGAGGCTGAGCTGCAGGAGAAGGGGGCGATCCAATTGTACCCAGCACGTCCAGAACAAGAGCATGAGTTCCTAGCTGCCGGAGGGGCTGCAGAAAGCCTTGCTGGAAGCACATGAAGCCCTTGCATGGTAAAGGACACCTCTGTTAGAAACACGCTAACTTTTAGATACAATTTAAATCGGGACAAAGTTGACTAAGCAAAAGAAAACTGTCTATTTGTACTGACAGCTGAGCCAGCTGTGAGCCTCTCTCACCCTAGAGCTGAACACACCCTCCAACAAAATGGCAACTTTTAATTCCCTTTGGGGCCAGGGCAGCCCCTGTCCCCTTTCCCTTCAGCTGGGTAATACAGAACTCCCATTCTCTCCTGACCACTTATTTTTGTGTCCCCTCCCCTCTCGTCCCACTTCCTTTTGGTCAGGTCTTCAACCCACCCCTCTCACAGCAACACCCAACAAATTAACTTGAGCAAATCCAAACCACAAATAACAACACATAGAACCAACAACTTTCCTTGTTTTACCTAATAACCTTTTGGCTGCAGTAAAATATTACCTCATCTCTCACACCTGCAAGAGCCAGACTTGGCTGCATACTAGCAGGGTGACATCCTGCAGGCTGGGGACAGCACAGCCAGCAAGTGCCTCCATCCTGCAGGCATGGCTGAGTGAACATTTTGCAGTTTCTCCCACCAAAATACATATGTGGAGGCAAAGTGAGAGCAGAGAGGAGAGCATGACTAAATTAACACTTGTTAGGAAGTGACAGCCTAAGGCCACAGATGGTTTTAAGGCTCACACATTCCCATACCTCACTGAGTCAGAAACATTTCACTTGTCTGCACCTACACAAAGCAGAGGAAATCCGTGCACAAACAAGTAAAACCATGCTGTAGCAGGAGGAGCTGAGCTCTCACTGCCAGCCTGCCCTGGTGCAGCAGCAGTGGCTGCACCCTTCACAGAGGGCTCCGTGATGCCACTGGGGCTGCTGCACGCCTGGAGTGCAGGTGGGTAATGCTCACAGCTGCCTGCAGCTGACTCTCATACCAAATCCCACACATTGCTCCAGGCCAGAGGAAGGAGCTCCATGGACACAACTCAGCTTCTGTGGAGGATGGGATAAGTGCCAGGATCAGCCAGCTCCTCTTCCAGGCAATGAATCACTTGGAGACTTTGTCCAGGTCTACAAATGGATGTGGTCACAGGATTGCTGAATCTCGGTCGTGAGTCACTCCACCCCAGCCCAGCCAAGCAGAGAAAATTTAGAAAGTTCATTAGACCTCATCAGGTCTGAATGTGCAATGGGATACATCAATCTTCCATCACCTTTGCAGATATGGACACTGACAGCAATATCCTCCAAAGCTATAAGGAATGATGGAGTGCCCAATGTCCTGAACAATCAGCAATCACACAAGGGGATGCTGGTGCTCACCCAGCTCACTCCTACATCATTTCACACCATCCTCAGGTCTCAGAAGGCGCAGCCCGGGGAATCCCCGCAGCCGGGAGCCGGCAGTGCCCCTGCTGGCCGTGCGCTCTGCCAGGGCTGGCACAGCTTCCCGTCCATCCCAGCCAGACCCTTCCACCACTCCCTCCACTCATCTGAGCCTGGACACCACTTTTTCCATCTGAGGTGATTAGATTGATGGTTTTCATATGCTGTTCTACTGTAACAGGAAAACAAGTAACTTCTAATATAGGTTAAAGAAATGATAAGCAGTTCACTGAATCTGTTCAGCTGAACATGAATATTTTGGGTCATTTCCCAGCCCAGCTGGAGGGCTGCACAACTGCTCAGTGACAGTTTATATCCACCTAAGCAGCATTCAGGCCAGAATGGGGATTACTGGCATGGGCTGGGGGTGGTTATTCTTCCTATGACAAAATCTACAGAAGATGAGAAACCACTTTTCCATAAGAGCTCATATGGTGTCTGTCTTCACCAGTGTCTGTCATACAGAGCAGCACCTTGCAGACCTCATCTCCAGATAATTCCATCAGATGTGACCAGAAAAGGTCCAAAGCACTTCAAAGTGACTGGTAGCCACTGGTCCAGAGTCAGCCTCTGCAGTGTCTGTGCTAAGTACTTAAACCCTGTGAATTAAAGAAGAGCAGACATGATGTCAAGAGAAAAACCACTGCAGTCTCAACAAGAGTACTAAGTACTTCCCTCATCAGTAATACACTGTCAGGAACTCCCTGTGCCTATATGCAGAAAGGCTGATTTGCTCCAGCATTTGAAACCTTTTTGTTTTAGGTCTAAGAACTATCCCTTTTAATAAATAAATTTAGCTGCCATATGCTGTTCATCTTCTACAATGATAGGAGACAGAATAGGGAGTATAATGTGACAGACTACACAAATATGCTGGGGAAGGTACTGAATCTCAAAAGCTACAGATGCTCTTTTCTCTCAAATTATGGTATTCATTACCTATTACTCTTCAGATCAGGTCAGCAGTAAGCAACTCCTGCATATAGCACCAAAAGCAGCTTGGCATTCAAGCAGTTCTGCATCCACACTCATTGCTTCCTACTTCAGGCAGGAGCAAGGTTAAAGACAACTGAGAAGACAGAATAGGATTTTTCCCAGAGAAAACAAGTAAAATTATCTTTACACGTTCAGTATGATAAGAGACAGTTAACAATGGTATTTCCCAGCCAACTATGATATTTCAGAAGTGGGATGTGCAGTTTTTGGCCAGCGTCCTGATGTGAACTTTATCTGTCAACATGCCACGTCAACAGAGTCTAAGTAGGCTCTTCTTCCTTCCCCTGAAACCCAGAGTGCTCCAACCAGAGACTGTGGCTTTGGCTCATCATCACTTCTTCACATCTGCAAGACTGTCATACATTGAATACTTTGTTATAAAGCAAACCTCCTTATTTCCCAAGTTTGTTATGCTGAGACATTTTACTAAGAAAACTGGAGGTCAACAATGAGATATTCGGAACAGCCAGCCAGCAACCACAAAATTCATGGCAAGCAAAGGAGGGCTCTGGGAGATTAGAGAGCAGCTATTAAGCTCTGCTGTGCTGGGTCTTCAAAGCTTTTAGGGAAAAAATATTGCAGTTTCTATAGCTACCTGCACTAAGTATTCACACAAAGCTTAGTCACAAGTGTAGAGTCTCACTTCAGCATTATTAACAACTTGAGCTCAGCAAGTCTGTCTGGACAATGCAAGTCCTCTTTCTTCAATCAGTTGTGCATGTTTAATAGAAAAATCTTTAGCAAGCACAGGTGCATGCTGCATCTAAATGAAGCAATAATCCTCAAATTCATCAGTTCTTTAGCTATAAAGCACAAGAGCAGATGAAGATGCATTGCTGAGCCACACTGCTTTAATACTGATAGAAGGAATTGATGCCATGTATTATATCTAACAGGTAAAACTCTCCCATACTCTGAGTCTCTCCCAAGAGGGCAGGGGAATTGCTTCTAACCCTGCCCAACACCTGTTTTAAACCTTACCTCACACAGGGCAGTGCAGGAGCACAAATCAAACCAGCCTTGGTCATATGACAACACTGACTGCGAGTGGATGTTCCAGTGCAATTGAAGTTTCTTTCACTGTCTCAAGCCAGTTCCATGCATTGGTACATTGACTATTGCCCTTTAACTAGCTTATAGCTGTACAACCATTACCAGTTCTGGCTTTCACTTCACCTGCAAGCATCCATGGTCCCATGAAGTCAGGCTCAGATCACAGCCAGCCAGGGTGTGGCTCCAAAGTCAATTCAGCTGCACAGCCACATACTGGTACAAGAGCCTGGTACTAACACCAAGTACCTACATTTCTGAAACATTTGCCTGTTTCTCCATAACTTTTGCTTTTTTTTTTTTTCAGCAATTAACTCTAATTTCTTTGTAAATAATTCAGAAATGGGACTTCATTCCAGTCCTTGGCTTGAGGCCACATGTTAACAGAGCAAAAGGCCAAAGGAGAATCACAGGGAAGGATTATTCCCAGCCTCCCTGAAGGGCATGACAAAACCCTCCTCCAGTCTACAGAAGTAGATTAAGATTTGCTTGCAAAACATCCTACTGATTTCCATATGTGCTGAGACTGAACACTGTCCAAAATTATGATGTAATTTCTACAGGAAAAGGGCAACAAGGCAACAGCCCTTCAGAGGAAAAGTAAAAGCCCAGTGTTCCCTAAAACCAAACACTGATGCACCAATCAAGGACTCCAAATAGAGAATCACTTTATGGAAAGAACATTTATTTTTGCTTTAAAACTTGTGATCCATAGAAATACAACAAAATCAACATGTACACAACTTTTTTTTTAAAAAAAACTTTGGTTCAAAGAAATATTTAACATCAAAATCTGAGGTACAAAAGGCACAAGACCAAGCACCCAAACAAACAGAATTGCTCACAGCACTGTTTGCACCACTACTACAGAGGAAGACTGTGGGGAGGAAGGCAGGGAAAATGTGGAAATAACTGCAACCAAACACATGAATGTGTACAATGCCATTTACTTTCTTTCACAGGTGTTACATATTTTATTGTTCTATTGTAGTAAAGTGCCAGGACTCTTGGAGAAAAAGATGGATCATTTCTTAGAAATGAACTGGAACAAACAACAGTAGAAAAGGAGACAGAAACAAAGATCTGCAGCAGGCTGGAGTTCAGTCAACCTCTGTTCTCCCACAAGGTCTTAAGAATTCATTTCCTCTTTCATGAAACCATTTGTTTGAAACTGTGGAAACAGGGAACTGGAATTAGTTATCACCATGTACCCAGCATGGGTATCATCACAACCTAGATGGATACTTTAGGTAAAATCTTTCAGTGTGGGGATCCATGCTTCTACTTCTCTTCTCACCCAAGGGGAAACACATTGAAAGATGCAGAAGGCTGGGGAAGAAAGGATCTTCCCCAATGCACAATTCTGGAGCCAGCACTAACAGAGCAGTGTATCTGGGGCTTGTATCACTGACAGTCAGCATGCTCTGGCACTCCAGGGGCATACCTTGGAGGCTAGGGGATATAGCTATGGGAATAGATGATAGGAAGCTTGATAAGCTTTCAGCAGGAAGCAGAAATTTCTAATGTCCAGACACTCCCATTTACCTTAAAGGAAGCTGTCATCCATTGCAGCTCAAACTATGGGCAGATCTTTGTAGGAATAGACCTGATTCCAGCCAAGTGACAATTCCTGTCATTCTGATGCTGATAAATTACACAAACCCAGTGACAGTCTTGCACTTGGTGCTGCCATTGACACAAAAACTCACCAGAAAAACTATAGCTGTACAATGCAGCTGCTTAATACTTCTTGAGATCAATGGCAGAAAGTTTCATTATGGCCAAATAACCCCAGTAATTGAAGGGGTATCCAGGTTATTAAAGGCTTTTGTAAGAGGTCAGTGTATCCCCAGCTTTACATTGATGACCCTTCCTTCAAGATTTATTTCCAAAGAAGTATTACTTACCCCATTTACATCCTACTAGTACTGGACAAGCTGCATGTCTTGTTCTGTAATCCCCCTCACCACTTCTGAAAAGATTGTACCAAAACACTGCTGTTCCCTGAAAAGTGAGACCAGATCTGGATTAGTCAGAACCTAGTCAACATAACCAGGTTAAAGTAAGGGGAGGAGGATGCCCATGGATTCAGCTGCAGGCAGCTGGAAGCACTTCAACAGGTCACCATCAATGGCACATGAAAAGCTCTTAGTCCTGTACAGCCATGTTCAAAGTACAGAGGAACTCTACTGAACACAAGTCTGCTTTGTTAAGAACAGCTGTACAGAGAAACTGTTCACTTCACACATTAGCAACAAAGGGAGATGCCCTTTGGTCTGCAGATCACTACAGCTGCAATGAACTGCACTTGTCACATCAGCTGACTGACATGGACTGTGCTGAGGGACAGACAGCAAGTGGAGAGAGAAGGAATAAACCCAAACACATAAACAGACTTTACCTTCTTGGGCCATATTGCTGCCCCAAAATCTGGGAAAACTGTAGCTCCTCCAGCTTCTACATCACTCATCTGAGAAAACAAAGTCCACAAACTGTACATTTACAAGGTTTTTTATACAATCCCACAAACTAATATATCCCAAGGCCTGATATTTCCACTTGCACCTCTACCAGCAGCACTGATGAGGAGGGTACATTTCAACCAGCACAAACTGCAGAGGAAGCAGTACCTGCTGTTGAAACATTTTATTTCAGCTGAAGGCTTTTGTCCATATTATGTATATCTAGATATGTATTTCCTAGATTATGTACCCTCTGTTTCAAATAGAGGTTGTGTACCTGCAATGTTAATAAGCTAATACTCTAGAACAAGAGAAGAGGACTTCAGAGTAAGCTGGGTTCAAGAATTTCATTCTACTTTATGATCCAATTAGGAAAACAAGTGTCTGTTAAACCACGTATTTCCTTGTAAATTGAAACCATGCCTTTGGAACTCATTTTCATAACTTAGTTTATGCATCTTGGTCAACCACTTCAAAAACTACACAAACTATTAGAAAGCTTCTCTTTTCTTCTTTCTCTTAGCTGTTTCTGTGCTGTTCACCAACAGCACAGAAACAGCACATCTTAAGCAATTTCAAGTGCTTTAGGCAGCTCAAGCTCCAACAGCTACAGCTATGTGACTAAACAAAACCATGTATCTTTATGCTTTGCCCTCTACAATGGAATAAATTTAACCCTATTGTATTCATCAGTAACAATGGATTTATTGTAAATTCTAGACTTGACTCAAACCCCAAAGTTTCTAGAAATGCTCCCATTAAAAATAGAACAATTCAGTAAGCTCTGGCTCAGATTCTAATTAAAAGAAACAAATTAGTCAGATCCAACTCCCACCAAATTTAGTAACTACTATTAACACACTCCCCAAGTCCCCACAATCCCTTGTAACTTGAATTTCTGTTTAAAGCAGATGTTATTACCACTCTGGTGTCCTCCTGCTTGGTACAGTAAAAGGGCATCAGATACCACAGGTGCACAGGTTTTTGCCCCTTCCAACTAGAAAGCGTGTGCATGCAGCCTTGCAAGTTAATACACATGTCTTAGCCACACAACTACTCTTTTTAGTAAGGCTGGTGGTACATGAATGATGTGTTATGAGTTCTACATTAGACAAACAAGGGCAAAGTGCCTTTGACCATGTACAACTGGCAGAGATGTGTATTGTTCCTTCTAAATCAAAGCTCATCCATAATTCTGAGAAGCAAACAAAATGAAGGTTGGCTCAATTTAGAACTAAAATATCTTTGCAGCAGAATATTTCACAGCTACCCATCTTATTCCAATTCTTGTTTTGAAGATTATATCCCTCTCTGCCATATCAACTTGAAAGTGTTTCTGGTTTTGTTTTGAGCTGCATTTCACTCTCAAAATGTGATGTCAGCAAACAATTTTAAATTTCTGTGATATTTAAACTGTATCACTAAAATCTTAATTACAGAAGATGAGATGATCCTAAAGGTACAGGCTGATAGACAAAATAGTGTCAGAAGACTACTGTGAAAACAAAGCCATTATTCCCAGTGGCAGCTGTTTAGGATTCCAGTGTACATGGTCTGTGGGCTGTGCAATGCATGCAGCTAATGAATCTTTCAAATCTGCACTTGTAACCTAGCTGCACCAAGTTTATCAGCTCTGCCTGCCTTTGTTGAAGTGGCAGCTGTGCTGAGCAACTGAGCAACTCTGGCTTTGCTGAGGAACAGGATCACAGACCACAACATCACGTGCTGTCAAGCAGTGGTGGAAAAATATGACTGTCTCACATTAAGTGGCTGCTAGTCAAGTTCTCCAAAAGCATACCACATGAGTACCCCACGTATCTCCCTCTGAGAAATTAGCCAAAGTCTCCTTTCCCCCACGGAATCCACTTAAGTAAAAGATTCCACAGCAGAGTGACCGAAAGGAGAAGAGGGCTCCTATATTAAAAATTTTCTGCTCTAACGTTAAATACCACCAAAATTCTATCAATTCAGATGGGACAGCACCTGATGCTTGCAGGAATAATGAAATCCCTACTGCCAGATGCCAGGAAATCTCTACAAATAACCAACTGCACAAGCTGTAAAAAGATGCTGCTAAAGTTACACCCAATGCATAAAGGATCATCATACTTACATAGTTTAAAAAAGTGGCCACACGATTTCCAGTCCCTAACCGCTTGAAAGCATCTGGCTCATCTTTCTATAAAATTAAATGAGAGTAACTGCACATTTCGAGCTCCCAGACAGCAGACAGACAGAGGTACTTACATAGTTAAGAAACGTCGCTAGCCTATTTCCTTCCGATTTGAGTGTGCTGTCAAAGGGTCGCTGCAACAGACAACAACTTTAACCCGGGTTCCAAACAGGCTCTCACCAGAGCTACCTACGTGCAGCTCTGCAGAGATCCTCAAGCCCAATTTAGAGTTGGAATAGAAAGGGGACAAGTGATACAGGGCAGTGTTAAAGCCATCACAAGTTGCAGCCAGGGTGAACAGCTGCATGCACAGGGCACTCGGATGCGTCGAGAAGTTGCACTGAACAATTCTGGAGGGAGAATAGAAGCAATGCTTTCAGGGCCTGTGGCACAGATGTTATCCAAGTAAGGTCAACAACAGGCCATTATTGTTCTGGGCACTGATCCAAAGTCAACAACTGACATGAATACAAAAAATTAATCTTGAGTAGGCTTTAGATAACAGTCTTGTAAATGTAACAACTCAAATACTGCAATGAGAAGAGCAAATGCATGTTTTGACAGCAGACAAAACTGTAGAGTAGTTTCAGGTGGTTGCCTGTCTAGGACTAAAGACCACATCAAAAAGATCAAATTGTCTTTAGTGTGTAAAAAACACTGAGTTTCATTTGTTGAAGTTGAGATCACACTGGTGCCAGTGTAGAAGCAGAAAGAAAATACAGAATACCAGTGTCTTTCCTTGAAAAAAATGAAATTAGAAATTTATTTACATTGGTAATAGTCAGGAAGTCATTCCAGCCAGGAGACATCAAGCCACATTTTTACACACAAAAGCAGTAATGTTCAACATTTAAAGAAAACAGTAAATCAGTATTGAAAAAGACAAACAGCAGGGAAATCCACAGTGACCGTGTCTAAGATGCTGTAGTTCAATCTGCTTGAAGCATATTTTAATAAACAAGTGGTCTTTCCTGAAATGTGTTCATAAAAAACCCCAAGACTTGCATATGTAAATCCAATCCAAAAAAGCCAACATAAGAACACTGAGATACAGAGAATTCCCTGGTTACTGCCACTGCTGTGAAACCCAAATCTAACCACAAATTTCTGAACTTCAACTGCAAAAATCTAACTTGAACAACCAATAAAATCTCCAATAATGTGCAACTCTGTTTGAGAACTGCAAGGGAATAAAAAGCTTCAAGGCTGATCAGAAGCTGCAGAGACATAGCAGCACCTTCATTTTAACACAAAGTCTGTGATCCACAGAGAGCCTGCAGGACCAGACTGGAACTGTGGCAACCTCTGCAAGTGCCTTGCCTCAGCTGACAAATGCAGCCAAGGTTATGTTCCAAGCAGAGCTCTACTCCAGCTCCTAATCCAAAAGTAAAGTCCAGAGCGGCCAATTTGATGCCTGAGGTCCTTGAGTTCAAAGGCTTTGAAGAGAATTTAAGAACACTTGCCCAACTCAGGAAACTAAGCAGACTTGAAGTTAAGAGGAAAATTCTCAGAATGGGCCAAAGCTAATGAATACAAGCTTCCATAGTGTTAAAACTCAGATTTTTTTTATTTTTTAGACAGTGCTAAGTTGGGAGGCTTCAATTCTGCTCTCAATTATTGGGTTGTATACTCTGGCTGCGGCAATCCCTCCTACCAGGTAAAACCACTGGGACAATCTGAATTATGCCAGATCCCACTGAAATACCACAGAAACCAAGGCATCAAATGGATTTTATATTTGAAGTTACCAGTCACCACAGCTCTTCATTATGCTTAGCACATCCATGAACTTGCTGAGGATCATTATTAAGAATCTGCTCTTCTTTTCTCCCACAGCAAACCAGAGCTGTTCTTTGCCAGGCAGAGCCCTCTAGTGCCTCATGAAGACCCAGCACTATCACCTGTACATGCAACCTGTGCTGGAGCACTGGCCTCAAAACCAAGCCAGGGAGCTCTTTTCAGACCCCAGTGCTGCAGCCACTCTCAGGGGTCTGCCAGAAGGGCTGTACAACCCACGAGGATTCCCATAATGTTTACTTTTCAGGAGGAAGGTGGAAGGAGACCGCTGCAGTCAGCTCCTGCAAAATGCTTTAAAGCACCCAGCAAAGCAGGGTTTGGGCAACATCGCTGAACTCAGAAGCCTAATGGAACAAGGCAGACTCATAACCCAGGGCTTGCAGACCTCAGTTTACAAATAAAACAATGCAAAGAGCACATTCAAGTGCTGCATGACTCTTAGTGTCTCTGTACTGTGTAAGGAATCAAGGTCCCAAGCAGGGAGATTTGTTCATAATCCTCTTGAACTTTCAGCATCAGAGAAGGCAGTGCAAAGGCTTTTCAGAGTTCATAATCCATCCATGCAACAGAGCTACATATTAAATGCTCTAACAGAAAACACCTTCGAAAGTTCTCTCAGACCAAACTGTTCCCTCCTCCCCACCCCACTAAGAAATAATTGCAAGTGTGATCTTACCCTAGAAAAATCAAAGTGTGGCTCGTACTGCCCTCCCATTCCATAGTTGGCAACCTACAGCATGGAAGAAGGAAGCACATAAATATGTATTGAACTGCAAGTGACTGCTGCAGAATAGCACTTGCTCTCAGAAACCCAAAGCATGCTCTGAGAAACAGCACTTTGTGGCAAGATGATTATCTACAGTACACTTGATTTATTTTTAGATTGCCGGAACTGAGGTACACAGATGAGAAACAACTTGAGTGCTTTTTCCCTTTTGTAGTTTGAGGATTTGTACTTATCACTACAACAGCCTGCTTAACATTCAGCAGCAATAGTTTCACCACATTCTTGCTTCCTTCCTCTGAAGGAAAGGCAGATTAAAGTGTGCAACTCCCTGTGAGTTCAGCCTAGGGGACAGAACTGGACTATGGGCCACTCATGTATGATCTGCTACACACTAATGCCTCTTCAGTTTCACAGAAAATTAACTTAAAAGTACCTCTTCACTTACTTTACAGTCACATAACATACTTTAGTTACTCTGAGGCTGTACTTAATGTGCCTCCCAGATCACTACACAATTACCTGGTTTCTATGGATAGCCTGTAATCAAGAGTATTTCTATCAAACTCTGAAACACGAATTCAAGGAGCAGGGAAGAAGAGAAACAGTGAACAGACTAACATACAGCTATTCTGGCAGTGTTGTACTACTGGCAATCTTCTTCCCAACAGCCATCCAAAGATAAGAATTCATATGAGACTATAGCAAAAAATACTTGGGTCTTAGAAACATTGAACTAGGACAGAGAATAAGCTTTTGCAGACTTGAAAAATAAGCAGCAGGCATTTCCCTCAGAACAAACTGGAAAATATCAGATTCCTGCATGAATTTATCTTATCCTGCTTTGGTATCTCCACCCTTCTCTGCCTGGCATACACAGGGAAAATATCTGTCTGCACCTAACCAGCAGCTAATTCCACCAGGATGAAGCCAGTGCACCAACCTGCAAGAGCTCAGCTGTTTTCACTGTTAACCCTGTGATGTGCTGCATTCGCTGATTCACCTTAGCCACAACAGGATCATCATCTTCCTCCAACCACGAGCTAAGGGAAGGACAGCAATGCATTATTTTACAATGCCAATCACCACATCACACTTCCCATGTCAGAAGGATTCTTCTGCCCTTTGTCAAATGGCTAGAAGAGCCATTTCCCATGCATTTGTTGGGAAAGCTTTGGTTACATGCAAAGCAGTTCAGGTTTTTGGACATAGCAGGTAGCAAACAGCAGCTGTTAAACACAAAAACCTTTAAGCTCAGCCCTTCCCTCTGCTTACCTCTTGGATACTCTGTAGCTAGCCACTGTAAGGACACCGGTTTTGGGATCACGTACTGTGGCTCGTGCCAGCTGTGCCAAAAAAAATCCCAAGGGGGAAGAAACACATCAGCTACAGGATAGAAAATTTCTCACATCTTACAAAAGCAACACCTGATTTGTCCAACTTCAGCAACCCACTGAATGAAAGAGCTGCAACCTAGAATATGATCTGATTTCATGCTAAAACCACACATGCAGAAACACAAGTACAATCCATCACCTGCATTTGATCCTGGAAAAAGATTCTGATGGACTGCACAAGCCATGATATTGATTAAATCTATTAGTTGCTTGCTTTTTTCGAACAGCTGGAGTCAATATTAGCAAGAGGGAATAACAACAAAAGTTAACAACATATGAAGTTCAAGTTCCTGGCAAAGAGAAAATCATTGGATGTGGACTGAAAACCCAACCTCATTCTCAGATGTAAAGTAACAAGTAAAAACTTTTACAGAACAAGTTAGAAACTATGGGACAAGAAAATCCCCAGCTGCAGAAAACTCCCAAAGACAACTCTCAACATTTCCATGCTCAAGTTTTCCAGCTGAAAGATGCCTGGAACATCTAGTTTTGATGAAGGCAACTCTGCAAAAACACAGCACACCTAGACATTTTAAACATTGAGTATCATCACATTTAGGCCATATGACCAGATCTGTAGGGAAAAAAAATGGAACTTGGCAAAACTGATAGTTTGCTGCAGTGTCAGAGTGACAGATGACTGCTAACAATACACCAGCTCACGTTGGTTTCATTCTTGCAGCTGAGAACAAGAACTGGGACACTCTTTTCTTTGACTGTAAACTCAGACCACATTTAAATTTAACTCCTGCCAACCACACACACTCTAAATCATACCTCTTTTCTTTCACTTAATTATAGGTCATAGAAGGCCTTTTTATTTGCATCTTCTTCAGAGAATGCAGTCATTATTTCCTTCATTTTTCCTCCAGTAAGTCTCCAGCCAGTTTTACACTCCATGTCAGCTGTCTTGTCCCTATACAAGAGTTCTTGGCACAGCTGTTGCTGTAATTCTGACTCACTGTTATTTTGTTCCAGATTTCGCCTGTATAAATTATAACAGAAGAGCCAGGCTGACTGAATGTTGTTCTTCACTGGTACAGTGAAGCATAGCTTTGGGGATATATATTTTGCTTTCCAGCCTTTTCATTCTGCTGCCATTTTCAAGCTTGTATATGCTTGCTTGATTTCTACACCTAGCATATCATCTAAATAAATCAGAACTCAAATAAGCCTGACTGCTTTGATATTATTTCCCATCTGCTCTGATAGGCAGGTTTCTTCATTTAAGACACACAATCTACATCTCAGTTGATATAAGCAACTGATAAATGTGAAGCTTCCTCTCTCAGGGTGGAGAAATCAGCCTTGTAAGAGGCATTTGCTTTCAAAAACCCTAACACCCTTCATTGGTCAGAAGCTTCACTGACTGTTTCAGAGTCTGTGTAGTTTAGCAAGCTCTCCATTGTTATTTCCTTCTGAAATTCTGCACAGCTGAAACCCTGTTGCATGAGCTCAGATATTCATACCTCCCCACTTCATGTCATAGTCTTGCCTGTTCAGACATTCCTGGCTTGCAGGTAACATTAAGAATTCTGGGAATATGTTTCCCAGACTATGATGACAGAACCTGCCTCAATGCCATCCACACCAACAAAACTAAGAACTTTCTTGACCCTCCCCAGCCCGTTCTGATGAATTGCCTGAAAGCTCGATCTACTTTTTGCAAGTGGAATAATAGTGATTGCATTTTGCAAAACAAGCATAAAAAGCAACTCAAGTGCAGCTACTCCCAATCACATACAGATGTTCTTTCTCCACAGAAAGTATTGGCAAGTGTAAACTGCAGATAATATTTAAGTACTTGGACTCAAAAGTAAAATTTTCTTGCAAATGCATTTTAGAATAAACAAAGTGGTCACCTTTCTGAGCCTAAAATAAAATAACACTTCACAGTTCTGTCTGAAAGCTTCCATGATTCCTAATAAAATTTCCAGGCTAAAATTAAGCTGTATTTATTAAAGACCATCTCACCACAGGACTTGCATTTTCTAGTTTTTCAGTAATACTGCAGAATTTAAAGTTATTCCTGCAGCTGAGCTATACATAGGTTTAGAAAAGACAACTCATAAGAAAATGGTTGCTTTTTTAAAATTGACCATTTTCATCTGAATCTTAAGGCTTTAATATTTACCTACTCTTCTAGGGACTGACTGCAGTTCTACACTACACAGATTACATGAAAAATTCCTCTAACATTAGTAATATATGCAAAATTCAGAGACCAAGCATTAAGACTTTCCATAAAACTTTGAATAAAAAAGATTTTTAAAAAAGCTGTCTTTAGACAGTGCTTTATTTGATAAAATAGATTAAGTGATATGCTCTATGTGAATACTTCCATTTTATCTGAAGCTCTTGAAGTTTTCTACTATGATGTAATAGGAAAAATTCTCCATTTAAGGAGGTGAGATTCCTCACTGAGACAGGAGTGTTCAGCCAACACTTCCCTAGCTGGCTGGTAGTCATAGAAGACCAGCTTCACAAACATCCCAAATTATTAATGATCTTGGGAAACATCAGTTTCTCAATCTGTTTTTGACTATTTAGGTTTACATTTAGAAATACTTATAGAAGGGTAAGTCTTCACTTGAATTTTAGTACCATATTTCATAGTGGTAGCCTGAAGAGTGCTGAAATGAACCACTCCTCCATAAGCAAAGATTTGTTCAGTTTTACATTCTGCTCAGACCTGACAGAAAAACTAAGGGGGTGTATACTACTATCACAGTGTCATACTATTTTTTGCCAGAAAGGTGACAGGCAGAAAATTCCACCTCCAGAAAAAACAAATTACTAGCTTTGCATGAGGTAGCTGCTTTTTTTATTGTGTGCAGTCACCAGAACTCATCTTGAGTAACAAGAAACATCTATGGTTTAGAACAGAAGCAGTGGATTCAAGGATACACAAACAAACAAAAAAAAAATCAAAACCAAAACAAACCCAAATCTCTAGGTATTATTCTAACACAACTTACATTCTCTTGAGATTTGGGGTTTTTAAATTTCATTTAAGTTTGGCTCCAGTTCAAAAGGCAGACTCAAGACATTGCACACCTACTCCTATCATTTTAATTCAGCCATTTATCTTTTCAAGTCTAGTCTCTAATTTCTTAAAGCTTTCTAAGCCATTTACTGAGAAGTTTGCATAATTAAGTGCAACAATGCATAAATACCTTTGGGAGCCTGGGCTTTATGGTCCTACATCACCAGGCAGTTTCAAAATCATTCCATTTAGGCTCACAGCTGCAGTGTATCATCTGTAGTATGAAACCAGTCTTTCAAATCCTTTGCTTAGTCCTTGCTAACAGAGACTGAGGCATGGAATTAGCAGTCACTAGTGAGATGGTAAAAAGGAAAACTTACCCTTGGCTTAGCCAGTTGTTTAATTTTCTCAATTTCTTCATCAGACATGACATCATAGTATCTCACAATATGAGGACTGTCCCATTCATCTTCTTCTTTAAAGGGAGCTATGAGCAGATGAGGGTTTCTGTTTCCATCATGGTACCTACAAAACAGCCTTTTTTGTCTTCGAGGTGTCTGAAACAAAATGCCAAACAAAGCATTGTTTGCTCAAACACTTTTCTTGAACTTCAAACAGGTAAGACAAGAAGATGAGCTTCATTCCACACAGATTGTAAAAGCTGTCAGGTGACCAGAAGACACAAGAGGTAAACAAGAGTGATTCTCCAATTCACTGCAATTAAAAACAAGGTATCCCACTCCAAATACCACTGAGCAGCATCTGAAACACTAACCTTTAAGGGAATTAAAACATAATAGGTTACAGATTAATAACTACACAAGCAGTGAGCTGTAAAAAAAAAGTCTGGTTTTCATAATTAAGACTATACAGATGAAATAAATTGGTTCTTTTCCCTGGACTAAGAATTGAAGCCATGTTTGGTGAGAGGTACTGGAAATCACTTGGTCAAAATAGTCACTCCAGAAGAACACGTCTAAGATGCAAAAGGGAAGGAAAAACGCGATTCCTTGAGTGTGGTAAAGCATAATGAGCTCTCAGGGGGAAAAGCCTCCTTTTGTATCTGTACAGCAGACTTTGAAAAAACTGAGGAGAATCAATTTTCAACAACCCTTAAGAGGTACAGCTAAGAGTTGTTTGTGTGTAACAGCTAAAGATTGAGAACCCAAGATATAAGATACAAGCCTGGACAGAACCAAACTTAAATTTTTCTTTAAAAAAGAGCTTCACTGAAGGAAAAACAACATGTCCCACCAAACTTGACCATCCTTATGCAAAGGCAGCATAGTCAGGAAATTCTTGTCTCTTACCATTTTCACCCCTTCACCTCGGCAAAGGGCCTCATAGATATCACGCTCTGGCAGGTAGTCAAGAGGCCTCTCATAGGCTCCACTTTGCACCACAGCTTCTGTGGTTGTCACAGTCTTGTTTACTGAATTTTCTTTTTCCTTCTCCTCTCTTTCCTTCTCCAGCAGCTTCTCAAAGTATCGCAGATTACTGCCTGCTCTCTCATGAGTGCTATCTACATTGGCAGAAAAACAGATTTTTGCAAACTCAGGAACTGCTTGTACAAACAAGTCCATGTATGAAGACAGCACCAATTCTTCCTTTCCTAAAGCATTATCAGGTGAACAAAAGCACTGGCTTCAGTCTGCACCGAAAATCCACACTGGGAAGCTTCTGTCTTTGCAAACAAGAGCTGCACTAAGGATACAAAAGAATCCTTTCTGGAAAAACCCATTATAAAACTTGTATTCCAAAAAAAAAAGAATACAAGTTTTTGTTCTTCACATTCCTCCTTTTCTCTTTTCTGACCAGTTCTACCCAAGATGAGCAGATCACCAGAGATGAAGGTAGCCCACTTGCCGTACCACTCCTGTCACCATGCTCCCCACCCACACTGCACAAGCACACTTTAACCAAGCACTGTGGTGGAGTCCAGCCACAGTCTTCAGTCCCAAGACTCCTCTCAGGTTGGGAAGCTCTGAGCCCACCTACAGCATCCATCTGTAGCTCTAACAGAGTTATATGGGAGGGAGCGTGGATCACTAGCATCTTTGGACATACTAGTGATTTATTAATGATGATGGTAAGAATCAACAATCATCATCAATAGACTAACCTCACCCCAGATAACTAACAATTCCTTGTACATCTATGTTTCTGGATGCAACTACCTACAACAGTTTCTTTCCCTTCTGGCCTTCCCAGCTTTACTGTGTTTATCTCATGGAACCAGCCCAAAAGCTCACTCCAGTCACCACTCATTAGAGCACAGGGTAATAGTGGCCAGATAGGGAAGTTGAGCCCAGAGCAGAGGAAGCTGCTGCTTTCAGAAGGGACTGCCAACTGTGTTCCACTGTTTGCTGCTGATAAGGATTTACATTCTGCTATCAGTGCTAAACCCCTAGAGCTAGATTCAATGCATATTCATAATCTTGTAAATTTTAATTTCAGAATTCTAGTTCTGCGGAAATTAGATTAATAAATATTTTTCAATAGGAAGGTTTCACCCACTCTCAGGATGCTGCTAATATCTAAACAAGGGAAAAGTAAAAACAGTTCAGAAATAAAAGGAGATTCTAAGAAACTCAGTTTGTTCTGAATATTCAGAAATAAATACTGTAACATCTCAAGCAAAGTATTCCAGCATCTATGAGTACCTGCACTGAGGAACAAAGAGGTATATGTAGAGTCAGTAGGACCTGACAGAAGGTCCAGCACTGCCTACGTCTGTGGTAGCCTTGATCTCCAATTGAGACAAGCAAGGCTTTAACCACTGCCAAACACAGTATCTCAGTGCACTCCAGCAAAACACACAGGCAGTGAGTGCAGTCAGACACACCGGGGCCTTGGGTAACAACAGCATGGACCATAAGACAGCTTCTTAAAGATACTTCATGTATAAACAGACTTGTTTCCAGGACCCACATTTATTTTAAGTCATCTGTCAGAATATCTTTTCCAGTCAGCTCACCAATGTGGATGGCCACAACTGCTCTCAGCTCTGCTGCTGGCAGCACTTCCCAGCTAAAGTAACATGGTCTTTGCTCTTACCGAGGGATATCAGCCGCCTGGTGAGCTCCATGGCTCTGTGCAAATCCCCAAACTGGAAAACAGCATAGCTGAGATAATCTAGGATCTCTACTTTGCTGACTGTTGTATCCTCCCCCTCATCGTGCTGTTTTAAGGCCTGCTCCATCCAGAGCACAGTGTGGTAATAGTCCCCGTCATTGTAGGCTGTCTTCCCCATGCCAAAGCAGTCACCAACTGTCAGGAAGGATCTGTATTTTGTTCCTAAAACAAAAAGACAGCTTTCAGCAATCCACACAAGCACCTTTGCCTTAAATACACGGGACACATTGAGAAGTATCTGTAAATACACACTTATATCATCCAAAAATATTTCTAAGAAACAATGCTTTGACAATATTTTAAATTCAGTACTAAAGTGGTCACTACCACAATTAAAGAGTAAACTACCTTAATTTTATTCTAATTCATTCCTCTGGAAACAAAGAGAAGTTAGCAGAAGTTGCAGTGGTAAGTTGTTGTGTTTTCTGCTGTAGAGAAAGGAAGAGCAGACTAGCATCATAACAGATTTCACGTAACCTACAGATTAGCACTGTTAGATGATCAGAGAAGCCTGACTACATGCTGACAACGTGCACAGCCAGCTTGTTTGTCTTCACTGTAAATCTGTATTTGTGCATGAGCAAGCTGATGTTGATTTAAACAAACTGGGTGTCCAGTTGAGTGTGACTGCACTGACTTCCAATTGCTCCAGCTCAGAAGATGCACAAGTAAGACTTAAAATTCAGTTAATTATTAATGGCTATTAATAGTTCTGACTAAAAACATTTTGTCAGTTCATTTACCCACACACCAACAAAGCCTTTTCAGTTTGTGAACACCACACTGGTAGCTGATAACCTGTTTCAGTAGGTGTCTCATAAGCAGTAGCAACAAACATTCATCAGGACTCAGCTAATAATCAAACACTCAATATCTTCAAAATTTTCTGAAACATCTGTGGCAAAACCAGTTAATCCTCATTTTAGAAAGGACTTTTGGAGAGAGTTTGAGGATGTTACCACTTTCTTCCTGTTAAAGCCAAGGAGACCTTGGTGCACTTACCTGGCAAGTTCCCTCGAGAGAGGGTTTCAGGATCCAGTTTATAGGTGTCCTGCAGGCGCATCAGAGCCTTCGCCGCTCCGGTCTCATCCTCCTCAGTTGGAAAAAACTGACGCTGGATTGTGAGATTTGCAATAAAGCCTTTGCAGGGAAAGGGAAAGATGTTACTTCCAGAGCTTGAATAAATACCAGTACAAGATTGACACCGAAGAGGAAACATCTGCACTAGCTTGAGAATTGAGTTTTGAATAACCCAGATTTAAAGCCTCTTATTAGGCTCAAAAGTTATAAACACATTGTTTTCTGTCCCTTTTCAAGAAATATGGCTCATGAACAAAAAATAAATAATAAATATCTACACTCAATTTTCTCGTGCCACAAAATTACTGATGCACAATGTGCATCTAATGATCTTCATTGGTAATGTCTCTTTCTGACACAAAAACTTAACAGTTTTCATCAAATCTCCTGCAATACCCACAGAGACAACTGATTTCAGGTTGCAGTACTGGTCAATGATCTCCAAGTCGGTATTCCAACCTCTAAAGCCACAAGAGCTTTTCAAGTCTCAGTTCCAGGGACAGAGATCCTGCTCCAGGATCCCCTCACCAGCACAGGGCCTTACTCAGTGAGAGAATTAAACCTGACAAGTAAACCAGGTGGTACTCCGAAATAAAATTAAATGCACTAGGTAAACATATCAGGGTTACACAGCAGGTTGGTTGGGCAGAAGAGGGAGCCATCAACTGAAGGAAAACAGCCCAACCATTTCCAATCATACAGCAAGCCAAATTGGAAAAAGAAGCCTTTAAAAAAAGAATTAGCGACAGACATACTCTATAGACTTAAGTATTTTATTTCCATTTAGGGTAACTATTCCAAAAGGCAATAAAAGCCTTGTCTGGAAAAAACTGTCAAGTACCTAAACTTTAGAATATGCAGAGTAGCAAGGGAAACCATGTGGTGTTCTGCCTGAAAAACACAACCTCCTCTTCCTCACTTTCCAAGAGTCCAGTAAAAATAAACCTCCACTTAAAAGAGGTATGCAAGCAAATTCAGACAGACACTTGAAAAAATGATGCAAACCCAAGGATTAGTACTGGAAGCATTTGATTTAGAAGGCCAGGTTTAGAGATAGCAACCATATATTATCCTGGTTTGACAGACTACAGCATCTGCCAACTCCAGTGCTGATACTCGTATCCCCGCCAGTTCAATATGGGACTCATTTTGATTCTCAGTCTTATTCTCAATCTACATGGTCAAAAAACAGTGATCATCAAGAGAAGCAACAGACTGGGAAAGCAAATGAAGCAGTTCATATACAAGAGAACAATAACACTCAACAGTTACCAGCACAGCTTTAAGCACGTCCCATTCTCCCTTTCCCCCCCAAATAAAACAGTTTCTGAGTCTTGACTAAGACATGTTTCAGTTGCAAGTTTCACTCACTTGGGTAATCAGTACACACAAGTCAAGTCCTTAGCTGCTTTTTAAACAAACTTGGCAATAATATTTAAACCACAGCCAAGCTTGTGGTTTTCCAGGAACACAAGGCTGCCTCCTGACAGCAATCCCCTGTAACTCCTTACCATTTGTTGTATCCTGAAGAACCAGGTTTTCCAATTCCAGCCAGTCAGTATTCAAACGCTTCACAAGCTTGTATGCATTCACAGGGTGTGCCAGATACCCTTCTGGGTCAGAGGCTGATTTGCTGGTCAGTATATCCATTTTTTCAGCCCAGCTGGAATGAGAAGTGTGCACATGGTTTAAGAAGGAAGATGTGCATTCATAAATTGTTCTCAGGCATTTATGACATTATGCACATCTTCCTTCCTAAATCAAGATGTGTGATTCGAACTACACATCTAGATCAAATTATTGCTGCTTTTACTGTCAAAACTGCCTTTCAACCTTTCAAGTTCACAAGAATAAAGTGGGGTTTTTAAAATTACAATAGTCTCTTTCAAAGGGAAAATATTTCCCTGCTTAGTATTTAAAAGCTAACTTCAGCAGGCATGCATCTCAGTTGTAATGAGCCTGAAAACCACCCGTTTATTCACAGATTGAATAGATATTCTCTTAACCAATACTAGAAGAGGATATTGCTTTGCCTCCGAAGGGCAACTTTTCAAGAAAAGAACATTTTGTGCATATGTGACCAGAATTCCTATCATTCCACTAATCCATAGCTCTATTCTCATCCTACACTACCAAAGGAAGGGCAGACTGACACACACAGCCTTGAGCTCAGAAGTCCTTTGGAAAGCACAACTCCTTCTAGAGGCACTTGGCTCTTCTGAACCTGGACCTCATGCAGCCTATCCTCCAGCCACATCCTAGTATATATTGCTATTGGCCAGAGGAGAATTAACAATCTTCCTACGTGACACAAAGGGTCAGCTGTCAGCAAGAGCCTTTCAAGTGATCCAAGCAATCGGGACAACATCAGAGATGTGCTGCAGCCAGGCTGGCACCTGAAGAGAGCAGGGCAGGAGAACTGTCCCTGAGGGCAAAGCCACACAGAAAGGAACCCAGAGATTTGGTGAATGCCATTGGCACACTTGGCTCTTGTAAGCAGGGCTGATGGCATGACACAACAGGCAGCACAGAACACTGGCACACAGAGGCATTCAGCCCTCATGACAAGACTCCTGACAGGACTCTGATGTGTCCTCTCTACAGGAGTCCTGTGAGGTACAAGGACAGGGAAAAGCAGGGAGAGCCCACCTGAGCACCATTTCTCAAGAAGCAAATCCTAAGTGATACCTGAAGAAGGGACACTTGTAGGTTAATGGGAATAAATTAAACCAAGTTAGTACCTATCCTGTCCCTGTGACTATCTACTGAAGAAATACCAACAAGATTTAGCATCAGAGAGCGGTGACAAAGTGTGATGGAACAAATGAGCCATTTTGTCACCCTTCATTACACAAATCTCCCCTACCTTTTAATCTGAGAGAGCTTTTTCTCTTCTGCTCGGATATATTCCTGTAAAGACTGTACCAAGTCCTTCTCCGCATATATCAGGTCTGTCATTTGACCTAAAAAGAGGAGGAGCAAATATTCATCAGTACTAAAACAGCAACAATTCCCAAGTGCACAGAAGACAAATCTTAAATGCTCCAGAGCTATTAAAGCCAACACAAACAACAGACAAATTCAGGGTGTGCACTTCAATGCCTGTAAACCACAAAAGCTATTAGACACAGAGGTCTGGCATTCAAATGCTTCAAGGGGCTTTTAAAGTCCCAGTTTCAACAGTTCAGGTAGCTTTGCTCTGACCCTTCCTCTGCCTCTGAATTACTTTCAGTATTACAAGTGCAAGCAAGACAATTAAAAGAAAGGTTTGACACTCATACAGCTATGGAGACAGAGCATCAAAAGATCCAAATGGTTGCCAAAGCATCTGTTCTACATATGGACACAGATTAGGTCACACTAACAAATTACTAGTGTAATCACCAACATAATTTAAAGTTACAGCTTTACAATATGGGTAACCATGGAAACAGCCTAACATTACACAGAGAGGAATTTCAGACTAATGTTCATAGACTCACAGACACACACTCCTGATTAGCATTAGTGGAAATTGCTAACATATTAGTCCTAATTGCTATGACAAACTTGGCTTTTCAGAGCCCAAACTGAAAGAACATTATTAGACTCATAAATGCAACCACAGCTCCAGCATTCCAAAGTAATTATGATTGAGGCATGATTAAGCAGATAGAAGGCAGCAGGATGTGCTATTTTCAGTTAGCAAAGGTTCAGAAACAGGTAAGTGTAAAGAGAAAGTGATCCCTCGTGGAAGCTTTGTATAAAATGCTACTTAACTTAGGAAAATCACAAGCAAATAAAACACATGTACTTAAATGTTGTTCAGTCAGCCACAGGGCACGTGAGGAGCTTGGCAGGAGGACTCTGGCTGAGCAGTTCCACACAGTGGTGCAGAACAACCCACCAGGAGCTCTGGGCTTTGCCATTCAGAAACAGCTCCACTGACTCAAAGGACATTCTGGAGAACAGCCAGTGGCAGTTAATCAGCCTCTAATGCCCTCATGGAGGGGAAGTCCCCAAACTGCTCGACAGGAAAATGTTAGACCAATTAACAGCAGAAAACTCAGTTTGTGCTTATTTGAGGCTCTACCACAATCATACACAGTTGGATCCTATTAGAACACAGGAACTAAATTGTCATAAAAATCTAATTATTTTACAGATTTATTACAATGCAAATTCCTCAGGATTTACTCAGGCCTAGCAAGACACACAACTTAAGGGAGTTACTGATTTTTTCTTCTGACACCTAACTTCAACATTTTGATAAGACAGGAGATTTTGAGTGCTGAGGAAAAAAAAATCTTCACATATTTACCACTTAAACTATTTTCATAAGTCAAATTCAGGACTAAGCTTTCTAGCATAAGGTGGTGTGCTCTGTTCAAGATGACAACAGATGCACAAATCCTACTAGGACACAGAGCCCATCTTATTTAACTGACAGAGGCCCCAGAGAAATTTGAATCGTGTTGGTCAGTGTTCCAAGTCAACCAACTGCAAACAAACTGCACTGATGCTGCAGAAGAGCAGCTTTTCCTAATAGAGACAGTGTTGGCCAGGGCCCACAAAGAAAACCATATGCTTCAGATGATAACTTAAACAGTGCTAGCAATCACAATAACCACATCACAACATCATGCACTGGTTCTTTACACACCTATGGAGGTAAAGAACTCTGCTTCTGTGTGCCAGATCAGGAAAACACATGGGAAGAACATCAGCTGCAGCCAGGGTTTCATCTTCCAGATACCTGTAAAAAATTAAAAGGAAAAAGGAGGAATAAAAATAATTATTTGTGAGAAACAAGCCCAAAGCATTAATCTTTATCTCCAGTCATTTTAACCTCATGAAAATTTAGATTCTCTGAATTTTAATTAGTAAAGCTTGAAAAAACTTTTGTTCAACTAGAGGAGCTGTTACTTAACAGTATCAAAAGCTATCTTGCATACTCTTTGGGATTTAAATGGAAGACACTGGAAAGCCCACATGAGAAAAGGGAAACTATACATACATATTGTCCACTGAGACAGTGAGAATAAGCTCTTTTGCAAGAGCAGTTCAGCACCTTCCATGTCAAACATAACTAGAGCTGGAAAATATGAGATCTACAAATTATATTCCAATAATAATAAAAAAAGTCTAAACTAAATGGGTTTATAGCATTCTATAAAATTCAGTTATTTAAAGCTGTCTAGAAACACAAATAATGAGAAAGCCAAATAGAGAAATAGAACATTTTGTAGTTTAGAAGTGTCAGCAATGGTTGGAAAAGTTAGAAGTGGAATTTCCAGCTCTGCTTATTCAAGATGCATTATCTTACATACTGGCCTCTGGGCACAGCCCTTATAACTTCTGTATTTGAAAGGCTGTGCCAGTTTAGAAACCCAGCCCCAGAGATGGATGTTGAAAGCAGATTGTTCCACTTCCAAAAGCACAGCCTGAGGGGTATGGGAGGAAAGCCAGTCTGAGCAGATGGGCTCAAGTGAAGCAAGGGATGCAAGGGGCATACAGAAGAGCCTCCTGGGAGACCCGATGAGCAGAACACCTCCTCAGCTGCTCCAGGGGGTTTGTGAGGAGCACTGCACCGGGATCAGTCCACAGCTCACTCCAGAGCTGCCTGCCCACCAAGCAGCAACAGCCACCAGTGCCAGCCTCATGCAGGAGCACTGCTGCTCAAACATGGAGCTCTTGGCACACCCTTGCAGTGTCAGAAGGGAGGTGACAACGCTCCACCTCCGCTCAGGAAGCAGTTATTACTTTTTCCTACTTAATGTAACTGGGCAAACTGGTGGCTCAAAATTACCACGTGCGACCCAGTAACTTCAAATACAGTAAAAATGCAACTATTGGGGGCAAAATCAACCTGAGAAATGGGATAGGAAGGAAAAAAGGAAAGAAAAATACATGGAGTGTCCTAAAATTTCAAGCAATGCAGCAAATAGGAAAGGAATAAAGATAACCCTGTGATAACTCTAACTTGTTCCCTTGGGCTCCACACATCTGCCTCCCAAAGACTAAATATCCACAAGGCAAAAGATGAAAAATGGATATTTCTTTCTTTCAAGACCAGAACACAGCTGAAAACTCTCACCCTCAGCTGGGCTCACCAGTGCCACAGAAACAAAGACCAGATATACCCTCAGTGACACCACCACTAAAAATATTACTAATAGCTCTGTCCTCTGTTGTATGTTATCACACGGCAAGATGATTATTTTTAAAATATTCTTTTGATTGCTTTACAAGACTACATAGAGAATCACAATAATTTACCACAACAGTCTGAAAGCATGAGTAAGCAGGAAAATGTCTCACAGCATCATAAAAAGTCTCCTCCTTTCCCTCTTCTGTTTCTCACCCTCCTGCAAACCACATATTCCCAAACTGCTTGTTTAAGTTAGTTAAGAACTAGTACACGGGTAATCTGAGAAATGAATAAAGCTGAGTGAATAGTGCCATGCAGAGGTCTGCCAACATCACAAGCCACAATAAGTGATGTAGCAGAAAGCACAGCAAGTCAAGTGCACTTGGGAAGTACATTAATTTGGCTATATTAAGCCTCATCTGTCCAGCTGAATAGTCTGCCATCATTTAATGGAATAGTTTTTTTGGATGCACAACATAAAGCCTGGGAGAACAATTACAAGTGAATATTCCAGTTAAAACAACTCTACACTCTCCTGCACCTCCTCACCATGTTCTCTCATGGCTGAGGAAATCTGCCAAGAAGTACTACAGCTACCAGCTTGTCTTTACAGCAGATCTGCAACAGCTTTACCATCCTACTCACTTCTACTTGAGTCAATAAACAGAGACCTCAGTAAAAAGAGAAAGCAGCTCTTGCTCAAACAAGCAGGACACCTGGCTGCAGGGTTGGCAGATTGTTTGTACATTTTTTTCACAGCTGTTACTGGGAAAACCAGCACAAATAATGAGTTACAGGAGGCTGAATAACCACAGTCTTGGCTGGCAGGAGTGTGTGTGCACAGCAACACGTACGTGTGCCCACCCCACTCCAGCTGAAAGGAGGGCAAGAGGGGCAGAAGTGGCATAAGCAGCTCATGCCTCAATAATGAAGACAAATGTTTGTAAAGCAGTGTGTTTATTCAAACAGAAATGCCAAACAACAAGCCTCTGTAGAACAAATACTGCCTGTATTTCTGGCTTTTGTTTTGTGGGTTTTCTTATTTCTTTACAGTATAAGACCTCAGTGAATCATTACTCCTGTGGAAAGAGTGCTGTCAGGCTCAGAGAACACTGGCACAAGGAAAAAAGTTCTAGACAAAATACACAAGGATGGAATTTTTCTCCACAGGTTAAACTGAATTCTTTATTAAATAAGCTTTCTGAAAACCTCATAATCAAGAAGATATAAAAATAGAAACCTGACCTATTAAAGAGAAGTTGCTTGCACATCTACCATGGTTCTCAGTTTCTCATTTGCTCTGAATTTCATATCCAGTCACAGGGAACATAGGCCAGCTCCTAGTCAAAAGGGAGGACTTTTTTCAGGTCAGAAGAGGAAACAAATACCTATTACATGCAGTGCCTTTAGGACTCAACTTCTGATCAAACTGATATGCTATGGTCTCCTTTATTCACCACAGTAGAAGAGAACGCCACTTGCCTGACAGCCTAACTAAAAACAGCGACAAAAAAAGCAAGTCCTTCATCCAGCTCCAAATTTGCACAGACTTGACTCCTCATGCAGGAAAATTAAGTGGAACCAACATAAGACCAGTCTGTACAACATAAAGAATACAAGTCATAACCTTTATTGTGGTAAATTAGACCAGAGTGTTACTTGTACTTATATGTGAACACTTTTTGATCACATGAACTCCAGAAAAAAAAACCAAACTAGTGTCCTTCCACCCCTCAATTAAAGGTGACAGCACTCCCTCTGCTGTGGGGCTTCTTTAGGGAAGGGGGGGAACTGGGGTGCAATCTAACTGCTCCAAACTGCTACAAGCAAAGTCACCTCTTTTTCCAAAGACTAGGCGGGGAAAATTTTTTCAGAGCACACAGCAATGGTTTCTTCTAAGTCATTAAGGCAGAGTCATTAAGGCCCTCTTGGTTTAGTTCCAAGTTTACAGACCCAGAATTTGCTGCAGAGGAAGAAAGCTTGTGAGACAAAGTATCAAAGTATCAGATACTGTCAGCGCTGTATTAAATACCATTTTTGTGAGCTACAGGAATACAACATACAAGCTGATGACACAAGTAAAGGTTACAGCCTCCCTCCTCTTCTGTGCTTGTCTGTGCTGTTAAAGACACCTGGGAAATCACTCTGAAAGCAGCTGCTTCCATATGTATCTACATTTAAGCATCATGGTGAAATCCAACAAGCAAATCCCTAATTCAAGATGACCTCAGGCCACTGATGAGCTCTTGGTGCACACAAAGTTGAGGCTCTGAAGTTTGGTCCATCCTCAAACAGCAATTTGAGACTAGACTATTGAATGAGACAGGTCTGTTTGGGGCTCCTCCAAATGCCTCTGTTTTCCAGCCTATCCTCTTGCTTGCAGACACACCAAGGAGTACTGAGCTGGTGCTGCAGATGGCTTCATCCCTTTCCCCTCCACAAACAATGGAGCTTCACAAGCAGGCATTAAGCTGCTATCAGTACTGATGGCTGTAAATAAGGTTAATGATAACTAAGTGGAAAATGATATAAACAAAAAACGTCCAAGGCTGCTGACTTAATAAGAGCCAAAATACAGGCTTAATTATAAACAGATTTTCAAGATGATGCCAAGGAGGAGCCTCTCTCAATATCAACCAAGAAAGGCAGCCATAAAACCATCCACTTAACAGTATTTCAAGTCTTGCAGATTTGCACTGCACATGATAGCAGCTATAAAACATTTTAAGTTATTAAATACTAAGGAAAGAAAACCTACACTATTGGCTGAAGACTTTGAAACAAATAATTCAGAGCTGAAATTCATTATCCACATGAACTCAGATGCACCAGTGCTCAACCCAGCCCCTTCCTCAGAGCACATTGGTTTTATTGCTCAAAGCAGCTCATGCCAACATCCCCGCCCTTCTTTACAAAGCATTTTAATATGCATCTAAAACTAATTGTAATTACCTAGCAAAAACAGCAACGTGATTGCCTTGTGCTTCTCAAGGCAAGCCAAAAGAAAATGAGGAAAAGCTGTTTATTTGCAAGCATTAACAAGGTCACAGCACAATCATGCAAAACTGCTGGCATTTCTTTTAACATAAAATAAATTATAACCACCTTAGAAGCCATAATCATCTGGGATAATAACCCCAGTAATTTTTTTAAGCCATAGCAAAACGTTTCTTCCACACTCCAGTAGAGAACAAAACTGATGCAAATCTAAGATTCAAGTGGATTTGCTGTGCCTTACTCTGCAAGCTCTGCCTTTATAAAGCAGCCTTGGAGTCAAATCCCACAGTGTTGGTGAAGACAAAAAGACTCTGGGCTTTTTCCACTACAGCTTATTTTTTTAGCATATCTAGACTGCATTTTATTGTGCAAAGGCCACAACTTCAGTATATCATCATACTTCACATAACTTGAAATAACTTATCAATTGCTCATATAAAGCATTAAAAGCATCCTCCTGTTCAGAAATAAAGGAGTTCTTTTCATATTAAGAGGTCTGCTGTCAGTGAACTGCTTCTTTCAATTCAATTTAATTAAAATCAGGCATTATCTCAGAGGCTGATTCTATTCTAACATCACCCTAGAACATGCCCCTTTCCACACTCTGTGTTCTCATATCTCTGACATATAGAAAACCATGCACAAAAATCAGAACTAGTCATAGGAAAAATATCTATGTTTACAGCTTGTTTCTTTGGAAGTTGGCCAATGCACACAGCATGGAAATTATAAACAGATTGGATTCCTGACTTAAACCTCTAGTGAAAAATTTCTTATGCTAACTGGTAAACCCTGCTCCCTCTGCTGTTACTCTCTTTGAAGTGTGTAATTCCTGCACTGCTTCCCAAAGTATGATTAGTCACATTAAAAAATTGAATCCCAAGAAATTATGGCACTAACAAGAGGCCATATTCTTGTCTGTGAGTGTCACAGCAGTGCTAAGTTACCAATGCAGAATAATGTTCTGCTTGTGAAATGTGAATGCCAGTTATTGATTGCTATATATATTCACAACATACCTGTGGGAATATTTCCAAGTCCTTAATGCCAGAAAAATGAAATATTACCCTGGTAAAGATGGCCACAGCAGCCTTCCAGGTCCACTCCACCCTCACGGAGCACCTATAAAACTAAAGAGCAAGAGGTTTTTTGACAAAAATGTCTTCTGGGGAACACTACTTTACTACTGAAGAAGAGGGATGATTATTGGCTGGAAACACCAAACATCACAAAGTCAGACAGTCCCAAAAATAGCTTTTATTTACATATCCTCTCTCCTGCTTGCTTCCAGGTTACAAGGACATTCTTTGCTTCCTGAAATAAAAATTACTCCTGTCTAGTCAAAGGCATGTTTTGCCATCGTATGACGAGCCAAGCTGCTGTGACCCAGCTGAGCTGTGGTAACACTTCGGCAGTGCCTTCAGTTTTCACCAGCTGCTCTCCCCTGCCTTTTCCACTGAGGATTCGGTCGCTGCATCGCACAGGTCACACACAGCTGCCTGTGCTCTCCTGGCTTGTCCCCAGCTCAGCTGCACAACTATGCAGGGACAGGCTTTTTCTTTTTTTGGCAAACAAAGCTCAGAATAAAACAAAATGAGACGCGAGCAGAACAAGTGGGGTTTGAACATCTCTCCGAAGCTTAAGCCATCGCTTGCTCTGCGCTGAGCCGGGGGCAGGCAGGGAACACGCACAGCCAGTTAATGCAGCTGGCAAAGTCAGCTGGCAGTCATTTAACCGGGAATGCCAGTCCTATCAAACCCAAACAGCGCGCAGAAGGGCAACAAGCCCTCCCACCGCTTTTGCGATGACACCTCTAACACGCACGATGTTTTGCGATATCGCCCAGAGCCCGGCCCGCGGGGACCAGCCGACCCCAGCAGCGGAGCGAGGATTGCGGACGAGGATTCAACCGCGGGGCGCCAGGACTGAACGCCTGCAAAGCGCTCGGACCGCGCCGGGCAGCGCTCAGGGCTCCGGGCAGCGGGACCCCCGCGAGTCCCGGGGGGCTGCGGCGGCGGGCACGGAGCGCTGCGGGCTCCGGCCGTACCTGTGCCTCAGCCCTGCCCTGCTCCCCTCAGCGCGGGCTCCGGCCGTACCCGTGCCCTCAGCCCTGCCCCGCTCACCTCAGCGCGGGCTCCGGCCGTACCTGTGCCCTCAGCCCTGCCCTGCTTTGCTCCCCTCAGCGCGGGCTCCGGCCGTACCCGTGCCCTCAGCCCCGCTCGCCTCAGCGCGGGCTCCGGCCGTACCCGTGCCCTCAGCCCCGCTCGCCTCAGCGCGGGCTCCGGCCGTACCCGTGCCCTCAGCCCTGCTCGCCTCAGCGCGGGCTCCGGCTGTACTTGTGCCCCCATCCTCAGCGCGGGCTCCGGCCGTACCGGTGCCCTCAGCCCTGCCCCTCTCGCCTGAGCGCGGGCTCCGGCTGTACCCGTGCCCTCAGCCCTGCTCCCCTCAGCGCGGGCTCCGGCTGTACTTGTGCCCCCACCCTCAGCGCGGGCTCCGGCCGTACCGGTGCCCTCAGCCCTGCTCTGCTCTGCTCGCCTCAGCGCGGGCTCCATCGATACCTGTGCCCCCGCCCTCAGCAGGGGTTCCGGCCGTACCCCCAGCCCCGCTCACCCTGCAGCCGCCGCTCCCGCCGCCCGTTCTAGAAGCGCCCCGGCCCTTCCAGCCCCACCTCCCGCCGGCCCCGCCCCCTCGAGCCACCCCCCACGCTCTAAGCCCCGCCCCCGCCCCGCCCCCTGCCGTAATGGCGCGAGTAGCGGCGCTCAGACCGTCTCCCCACTGCCCGGGCTGTGCCGAGGTGTCGCAGCGGCTGTTCCGCGGTGAAGAGCGGATCCAGAGGGACCTCAGACACCCTTGTAGCCCCTGCTCCATCCCTGGAGCAGCCCGCTTGGCTCTGGACGGGCTCCCTGCAGGCCGGCGGCAGTCCGGTACTCGCAGTACCGCCGAGCCAGCGCGCAGCGGCCCCGGGTGAGCCGCAGGCAGGTGGCGGGCGCGGGGCAGAAGGAAAAAGATGGGAATGAAGGAAAACAGCCTCAGTGCCGGAACGTGGCACGGCCGTATGAGCACGGTGATGGGTTCACCTGGCTGGGCTCCGCCGAGGGCAGCAGCAGCCGCTGCCCCACTGGGTATCCCGGGACCGCGGCACCGCTTCGGGCGGGGACGGACCCGACACACGCACCGCTGGAGCTGAAACTGAGAGAAAATCATTCCCCAGCTCACCAGAACGCCTCATTTACTGTGCTTGCTTCAGAAACCAGTATTCACACTAATTCTGAGTGACCATCATCATTGCCAATCATCCTAACAGTCACCTCTACCAAAAATAACATCTTTCAAATATTAAATAGAACCAGGAACCTAATCAGACCAAGCAAAACAGCATGAACAAGGTAACTCTCGCTTTCCACATTCACTCCATCACAAGTCCATTTTCTAAAGAGAGATGTAGTGAACTACAACTGCAAAAACAAGGTTTTGGGAGATGACTCACCGAAGCACAATCCATAAGAAAAATAGAAAATAGGTAAATAAATATCTAACATAAAGGGGCAATTTCACTAAGGCTTTCAACAACTGCTGATATCATAAACCATAATAAAAGGGTCCAGCTGTCCTGTCACCAGAACAGTTCCATATGTTGCACATACATACACTCTGTGCATTAACATTTATTGGGTGAATTTAGAAATGATTGCATCATTATCCATGAGAGAAGCAAGCTGTGAGTCTGTGATGGCATTAAAGATATTAGTACATTTTAGGGACTGTAAAAACACCATTAGTCTTTAGACCCAATGATGTGAGTCAGAGCCAGATTCCTTACTCAGTTCTGGTGCTTCTTTTTTTAACCTATTTTTACTATAGACTTCTTGCTCTTTTGTTAGGGAGAAATAGATTTTTTTTCTTCTCTTTTAGTAGAAAGAATTTAAAACGTGTTTGTAGAGGTGTGCTGGGTTTGTGTGGCAACATTTTGGTAGTGGGGGTTACAGATGTGGCATCTGTGAGAAGCTGCTGGAAGCTTCCCCCCATACCCGATGGATCCAATTGTCCATTGCTGCTGGACCATGCTGAGCCCATTGGCAACAGTAGCTGTATTAATGTATTTAAAAAGGGAAAAAAAACTCCTGCACAACTGCAGACAGAGAGAGGAGTGAGAATATGTGAGAGGAACAATTGAACCTGGAGAGCTATGACACGGAGATCTGCTTTAAGACCAGGAGAATCAAGCATCCTGTGGGTGTTTGAAGCCCTTACATTCCTTTAAAGTAAAAATCTCTTTGCAGAGAGCTTGTTTCCGGAAAGTGCACACAAGTATTTTTGGATGCCCCCTTGTCTCTCATATTACAAGGGTTTGGTCAAGACCTAGGCAGAGGAAATATTAAAATTAACTGAGGAGCACTTATGTTATGCCGTATAGGATTTCCCATAACCTGGAGAGCTATGACACAGAGATCTGCTTTAAGACCAGGAGAATCAAGCATCCTGTGGGTGTTTGAAGCCCTTACATTCCTTTAAAGTAAAAATCTCTTTGCAGAGAGCTTGTTTCCGGAAAGTGCACACAAGTATTTTTGGATGCCCCCTTGTCTCTCATATTACAAGGGTTTGGTCAAGACCTAGGCAGAGGAAATATTAAAATTAACTGAGGAGCACTTATGTTATGCCGTATAGGATTTCCCATAAAACAATGCAGTGAGTCAGAACAGAGGAGGCAGGAATATGTCTGGATAACAATTCTTTCTGACCTCAGCATAGCTCAGGTTTCTCCCTGAAACTGAAGCTAAAACTTACATGTGTAAAAAGGCCTTGCACAGGAATGAATTCTAAAATTAGCTGTGTCTGTTGCGCTTCCTTTTTTTTTCATGAATGAAAAAATAATCACACCAGATCCTAGAAAAGCAAGGATGGAAGCCAAAAGTCAAGGCATGCCAACATCCAATGTCTGCTGTTCAAAGGCCCAGCCAAAAGTCTGAGGAATGTCTTTACATCAGCTGTAGATAAAAGATTGTGCCATGCTGTGGAGGTGCTGTCTGCTGAAGTATCATCTAATTATTATATTAGTCTTCCTGTGTATAGGTGGATCTCACAAGCTGAGGATTTGGTGTACTAAAGGAAATACAAACTGTATTGCTGATGATGGGCAGAAGCCCAAGGGCTTCTGAGGTGAGGGAAGGGTATATGGACTGGGACAAACCTCCTGTGTCAGATGTACCTGAGGTCTTGGCACTGTCAGGTACCTGAAAGCAAAATCACAGAGCATTTCCAAACACCAAAATTCCTGAGCATTTGTCAGGAAGCCATCCTGAATCAAACCCTTGGAGCATTAGAGAAATGTCCCCATCACAAGAAGGTGGGACTAAGATGCAAACACTGGAAAAAGGCAACGTGGCCAGACACACACCTCATGATGAACAGACCTGAGTACATCTTCCTTTTGGAATAACACACCATGCACAGCAGCCACAAAAAGCTACATCAGGTAACTTGCATTTCCTCAGCCCACACAGCCCACTGCTCTACATGCTCCCACTGCTCCCCACTGGGCATCTGCTGTCCTGATTGCAGGTAACTTTGTCCAGCAGCCAGCTCAGGCCAGCTCAGGCCAGCTCAGGTGTCTCTGCGTGGGGCTGCCTGCACAGGCTAAACAAACCCAGTGTGTGAAACACAGAGGTATCAACTATACCATGCTTTGTCCTCTGACAAAACTCAGAGACCCTGGCTGCAAACAAACTCCTGCTCTGCAGGTTTCCTGAGCAGTCTGACTCGTGCCAGGATTCTCCTGGAATGGGCAAAAGGCTTTATGCTGACAGACTGTTTTGGGAAGTCAGTCCTGTGAGGCCCTGAGCCTCCCCTGTGCTCGTGCAGCTGAGCTGAGCAGACAGGGAGGCTGCAGGCAGTCATGAATAACTCAGTGTTATTCAAGGCTGCACCCCTTGGGGACACTGAAGTGCAACAGAGAGAAGTGAAAAGATGGGATTTATGCCTTAAATTCTGCTGCAGATAATCTAGACAAGAGGTGAGATAAACACGCAGCGTTCAGATGGAAAAGGTCTGTCATACAGAGCAGGACCTCCAGCTGTCCCTGAGCCAGGCACACTAAAGCTGGATTCACCAGGATCGTTCCAGGGAGGGACCTGATGGCTCCTTTTCCTATTCAACATAATTATGGTCTGGTGGAGGCTGGTCTGGCAGGGCTCTGAGCCGTGCCCAGCTGCACATTCACAAAGCTATTTAAACTTCTGCAAACAGAAAAAACTGGTAGTTGCCTGACTGGCTTATTTTAAACTGTACAAGTGCACCCATACAGAATTTGAGGGGTCTGACTACAGGGATGGAAAAATATACATATTCTCCCCTTTTTATTTAAAATTGCATTGCCCATGTTTTAATTAGATTTTCCAAATTTCCAGGGATGCTCGAAAAAATCAGGCGATGTACTGATACAGACTTCAGTCCTTGCTAAGCATCCAAGGGGTTTGCAGGACATGAGGTAGCTTTTATAAAAGATGTTCTGATATTGTCCTTTGAAATCTATCAGGGGGCATTTGGAATAGACAGCTCTGAGGACTGTGAGCTCCATCATTTGCATGCAAAGGAGGCTGTGTCCAGGCTGAAACATTTTTTAAACATATCCACATTTCATAGTTTTTAATCAAAACTTGGCCCCTGCCTCAGCAAATGAATAAACTCTTTTGTAAACTTGGCTAGCAGGAATGATGAATCACCCTGTGTTCTCTGTTTGAACTAAGAAGGAAATGCCCTAAGTGGCTGGAGCCTGAGGAAGATGCTGATTTGTGCAGAAAGACACATTCCCATCTCCCTGTGTCACCAGAGCTGGGGTGGAATGCACCTGGGTGGCTGGCAAGCAGGCACCTCTGAGCATTGCCCACCCAACCCTGTGCTCTCCACAGAGCAGTGATTTTCACTAAAAGAAATGAAGACTTTGAAGTAACACAGACAGATCACCCTGCCTGAAGCTCAGAAAGCAAACTGCAAGGGATTTAAGCTTGTGACACATTTAATATAGGGGCTTGTGGAGGAGAAGCACGTTTTCTGCATAATAAATTCCAAGAGGGAATGTGGAAGAGGACTGGGTCATCCCACACTGCACTGGGCAGGCCTTTCTGTGCATGCCCTGGATTTCAACACAGATTCTGCACAAGCCTGTGCAGCCAGTGGAAAGGCTCTGTAAGTCATTCCTTCACAGACTGCAGCATAAATCAAATCCAGAAATAGGAAAGGCCAGCCAGTCACATTATTCCTTTTAGGTTTAGAGAAAGATGTTGTTAAGAAATATGGGTAAAAGACATTACAAACCCATGAAAAAAACCCACAAAAAATCTCAACCTTTATTTTATTTAGGCTACTAATTAGTGAATGAAAAAGCAGACCATAAAAAAAAAAAAACATATTGAATCAGTCTGAAGTCAGACCAGGATGAAGTATTACTCTCTGGAGAGATGGTAATTTGCAGTCACTGCACTTTAGGTGGCAATCATCTGCTGGGCATAGCTCCTACTGTGTGTGTGGGTTTTCCACATGGAACTGAGGTATATTTATCCAAAAAAGATTACTTACACGAGGAAAGGGCCACTGCATCTGGGTTTTTGTAGGTTTTTGAGAGCAGCCTGGGCAAATGCTGCTTGCAAGCTCTGTAGTTTCACTGCTGACTGGATCCAGCACTCTCAGCTCCGTGTCCTTACTCATTCAGCATCAGCCTGTGCTGGCTTTTCACATCCCATCTTTGCACACAACATAATTTACAGACACCTTGGAAGGGAAACCCAGCTGATGAAAAATTGTGCAGAGGGCTCGTTAGCTTTGTGCTGAGATTCTGAAATTTCAGATCTTAGAATTGAGATCCTAGGGAGCATGACAGCATCGTTCCTAAATTTGATCAGAGGTGTAAGTTCCACTCTGACAGACTCATAACCTCCAGTAGCCAGCCAAGCAAAGCAAACATATCTTTCCTCCAGCTGCAGAATACTTTGTCTTTTAGCTTCTCATCATTCTCACGTAACACCCCTTCGTTTGTGTTTTGTATCATTCATGGTTCATGCACAGCCACACAGGCCAGAGTGGGACAGGGTGAGTCTTCTTCCCAGAGGTGCCTCCTCTCCTAACTGATCTGGAGCTGCTCCTGCAAAGTGTCTTTTCTGAATGCCCATTTCAGTGCTCAGTCAGGGCACTGAAACCTGGCAACATGAGTCCTGAACCTTCCTCTGAGCAGCAACATTGCACAGCAAAATGCAGTGGTGGAATTGTTAACTTCTGGAGTTCCTGAAATCCTTTCTGGCACATCGCTTGATTTTAAAAATATTTGTCTGACTTGAACAGTAGATCTTTATTCCTTCCCAGGCAGAAGAAGAGGCACAGTGTGTGCACTGTACACCCAGCATAAGTAAACAGTGAATACCTGAGCATGAACATTCATGTGGAGGTATTAAATAAGGCAGTGAACTCCTTTCACTACAGCTGCTGGAAGGGAAAATACATCTTCTGCATATACCCATGCTACAACTCCATAGGTAAAGTCACACCATTCATTTGCTGGCATTATTCCACAGCAAATCCTTTTTCTTGCTCTGCCTTTTATAGGATACACAAGACAGTTCATATCTGTCAGGGGAAGTGCAGAGGCAGACATTTCTCCCACAATGACTGGTTCTACAGTAAATAGTGTGTGGGGAGGCATCTTCAGCTCCACATTTTTTAAGCACGTTTAAATAACTCAAAGAGCTTAAATCAGTATAGGCTGTGTTCTTCCCTTACATTTGAAAATCATCAAGAAGAAGAGAAAAAAAAAAGAAGTAGATAGGCAATGGATTTAAACTGCCATTGCAAGAAATGAAATTGCGTATCTGTAAAGAGTATATACATTTAACAATTTCTGATATTTGAACAGATTCCAGTGTTCTTAATAGGCATTTTCATAACTCCTGATATAATTGCAATGATGTAATTGTGTGGTTTTATGTTCTAGTCTGCTCTTTCTTATGAATGTCTTCACTTCAGCTCTATTTAGCAATTACTGAACTGAGTTATTCTGGTTAATGAAGATTTAAAGCTCCATGGTTAATACAGAAAAATAAAAAGTTTGGAAAATATGTAATGCAACTAAGAGGCTAATAACAATATTTGCTTTAACAAAAAAATGTCCCTTGACTTTTTTACTTGCTGTAGAGCTGCATGGAAATTCAGAAAAAAATTAAATTATATTTTCTCATTTGTAATTCAAGAAACACATTAAAAGATCATAAAATAAATCTTCATTTCCACTCTGCTCCATCTGGCTTGTACTGAATGTATGGGTGTGACAGAGGAAATTTATCACAAGGTAAATAATTTTGGCCCTACAGACAAATCCTCGGCTTATACAGATTGTAAACTCCTAATAATTTCTGGAGAGAGACCCTAATTAGCAAAGTTTCAGGTCCCAAGAGATTAAGCTATTTTTAATTAATTGTGGATCCAACCCTGACATTGTGCCCTAACTTGCTGTCCCTGTAATGATTTTGGGAAGTCAAAAATGAAATTACTCACCCTGGGCAGAGCTGGTATTTGTGCTCAGTTTTCCTGGAGGGTGTAGCCTGTGGCACAGCTCTGCTGCTGTGGTTTTACACCGTGCTGCACACATTTACACATTTACATTTACACCCTGCTGCCCGTGGGCTTCCAAGGGCAGCCAGGAACATGGCCTCAGCAGGGTCTCACGCCTGGAGCTGCCCTTTCAGAATCATTTTGCTGTGAGAAATTCAAGGACATTCTTGGGCTGCTGGAAGGTTCCCTTGGAATCATAGAAGGGACCCACAAGGATGATGGGGTCCAGCTCCTGACCCTCCACAGGACAACCCCAAAAATCCCGTGATGTATCCGAGTGTTGTCCAGTCTCTTGTCAAACCCAGAGCCATGTGGCCGTTCGAGGTGACCTTTCGTGCCTCGCTGTGGCAGCGTTTCTTTGTCAGGAGCAGTTTCCAGCAGCCATGTGGGGTGCGCTGGGGCCCGGGGCGGCCTTGGCCCCATCTGCTCCCCTAGCATGCAGGAGCCATGCTCACCCCGTGCTGCTCCCAGCTGGCCGCACCCGGCTTCCGTCCTCACCGAGCGCTTCAGCCAGAGCTGTTCTGCCCCAGGCCCTGGCTCAGCCCAGACCGCTCACCCACCCTTCCCACCGACAGAACACCGCTCTACGCTTTGTGCATCTGTGTGAGCGCGGCTGGCTGAGCCTCGCCATCCCCCCGAGCCCAGCCCAGCCCAGCCGGGCGGTGCGGGCCCCGCCGGCTCTGCCCGCTCCGGTGACAGGCAGCCAGGCCGTGTGACCGACAGCCAGGCCTTGTGCCCGGGGCCGGACACCGGCACTGCCTCCGGCTCGGCCCGGGCCGGGCTGCGATTCCCGGAGCGGCCGGGAGGGAGCACGCCGAGCACGGGTCCAGGAGCGGCCGGGAGGGAGCACGCCGAGCACGGGTCCAGGAGCGGCCGGGAGGGAGCACGCCGAGCACGGGTCCAGGAGCGGCCGGGAGGGAGCACGCCGAGCACGGGTCCAGGAGCGGCGGCCGGGTCCAGGAGCGGCCGGGTTCACCAGGACCTGCGGGGCCCAGGACCAGCCGAGTCCGGATCAGCAGGTCCAAGATCAGCCGGGTTCACCAGGACCTGCCGGGCCCAGGAGCAGCCTGGTGCTTCACCTCTGGAGCAGGCTGAGGGGCTGCGTGCCTTCTCTAGCCCTGCCTTCCCGTGCATCCATTTCCAGCCTAAAAGCCTCCGCAGCTGAGACTCAACATGGAAATAATAAACACTCCTCTTGCTGTAGGTGCTCAGAATAAATCCATTCCCCCCTGCGGGTAGCTGTACTAACTCCACATGGCTGTGGTAAAACGGTCATTACCCTCGAAGTGAAGAGTCTTGGCTAGCCAAGGAAGCAGCCTGGGATAATACTGAAGTACTTGTTACTTCACATCAAACTGAAATAAAAATTCACATTTTGCTAACATATTGTGGCTACACATGTAAGCAATATATTTCACTATTCATTACACAAATCTAACATGATACCACCATCTGCCACACATAATTGGGTAGTAACAAAGTAACTAGCAAAAAAATCAGAAATTAGATTCAACAGTTCCAACAGTGCTGTTATAACCCACTGGAAAACAATGGATATTTCTGTATTTAGGATGTGTGCCATGATTATTTTAAAGTAAAAGAATGGAATTGTGTTCTGCAAAACCCGAGGATCTTGTCTTTATCCCTAAAAGCATTAAATACACACAAATACAGACCAGTGATTGACTCAGCAGCTTAACAGTGAAACACAGAATTAGTGAGATTAATAATAGGCTTTCAGCCATCCAGATAGGTAATGCCACTTTTACTCTCCTTATCTTGACAGAATCATTTTGACTCAGTTGAAAGGGAAATCTGCTGGCCATGAAGGGAGGGTGGTTTGTGACAGCCCCTGTGAATCACTGGGACAAGCAGAATGAGGTCCAGATGGCATCAGCTGCTGTCATAGCTCCTGCTAAATGTAGCCTTTGTTTCTACTTTGACAGGCCAGCCATAAAACAATGAGCAGGAAAGAATGAGTTCCCCATTGGCATCACTCCCTAGGGACCTACAGAAACTGTGTAGCCTGAGAGAACCTCTTTCTAAATTAATTTACTTAAATTGCACAGTCACTTTCTGGGTGGGAATTCAGGTGAGCAGGATGTCAGCGTTAGCTGCTGTGTCTGACCTCACACCAGTGAGCCAGGAGTTGCATCACAGACTCTGTTGGGTGAAAAGACAATTGAGACACAGCAAGACTATTTATTTTCGTAGTCTTAGAGACACTTTCTCAAGAAAGGCGAAATGAGTAGAGACCAAAGTTCATCCTATAACTGCCTGCACATTTCCCTGCATCCCAATGCCTCTTTTGACTGTGAGCTGACCAGAACCCTCTCCCTCCTCCTCCTGGCCTTGATTTTGGATTGGCTGTGGAAGGAAGGTGTGAAGGAATCAGAGAGGAATCATGCAGAGGGAGAAGGAATGGGGTCTCCTGTATACCCTACATGTGCATCCTGGAGCATCACTGAGCTGGGAAGATCCACTGCCCCCTGCTTTGGGTCAGACCTTCCCTTCTCTCCCGGAGCATGGTCACCATCAGCCACCTCCTCAGCAGGAGCAGAGCCTGAAACACACACTCTGTATGTCACTCCCACCCCTTGGGAGAGAGCAGAGCATCCAGTGCTGAAATCCTTGAGAGACAAAGTAAAAAATAAATTTAACACAGCTCTTGACAGCTAACACAGGTACCCAGTGCAATGGGCAATGAACAGGTTAAAAATACATCAGGAATTTAGCTGCTGCTGAGCAGACACTCCTGTCAGCTGGGCAGTGTGTTTAATACAACCTCGCTGCGCAGTTTTTCAAAAGCATGCTCCAAACTCCTGTGGAAAGTGTCCAGCAGCTGTGACGCTGCCTGGTGCTGGCAGGCCGTGCCGGGAGGCCCTGACAAGCCCATCCATAACATCCATAAGCTGCTCCCTGCGGCACAGCCCAGCTGATAAGGCTGACTCAGGCGGCCCAGGCCCCGCTCAGCGCCGCTGTCACGGCCCTCGGGCTCCAGGCCGAGGGACTCATGGCATAATCGCCCCACCCTGCCTTGGAAAACGTCTCCTGTATGCTAACATGAGCTCTGTGCTCCTCCTCCTCCACTGATGCGGTGTTTGGCTGTGTGTTTTGGGGATGCTTCACAGATGTGCATGCTGTAAGCCAGCAGAAGACCAAACTCCCAGCAGCACTGAAGAAACAGTCATTCTGAGTGTTCAGCATGGGCCTCGTAGGGACCCACTGCTCGCTGGGCGTTTGCTGTGCCGTGACACAGCTGGGGTGGAGCTGAACTGGAGCATCAAGGCCTTGCACTGACCTGCCTCTCATTTGTGCAGGTGGAAATGCCCCAGTGAAGAAATTATGGGAACTGGCTCCTTGCCATGGCCTGGCTGCAAAGTTGAGGAACTTAGTTTGTTCTAAACACATCAAGCCAGCTATACATTAGCAGAGGGTGGTTCCCAGTGGTGGAAGAGGACTTTGGAGACAGAGAATGTTGGGTCTGGAGTTGGGTATGACACTGAGCTCCATTCTGTCAGCACTGATGGGAATCAGCCCTGGCTATTTAAAGTAGCTCCACGAGCACCAGGGAGTTCAGCAGAGGCCTGCTGTCTGCAGGACACATGTGGAGCAGTTTCACCTTCCTACTCCTTCATAGCTTGACTTTTTATAGCTCCAGATGTGCTCATTAGCCACAGAATTATTCACCTCCTCTTTGAGTCCTATTCATTCCTAAATAAAAGCAACCCAGTCATCAGACTGAAAGATGAAAAGCCATCACGGCTTGACATCTGGGTGCAGACTGCAGATGCTTATGCATTAGTACATTAACACAAGATATTTATCTGGGCTGAAGGCAAATAGTGTCTTTCATCTCTCAGCAAAGTATTTTAGTCACATAAGGTCACAGAGAGAGAGAAGGAGGGGAATACATCATCCCATTTATTAATGCAAGACCATGAAAAATTATGTACAATATAAGATTATATTATAAGACAGTCATAAGAGGGACAATTTATAGTTAAAGGTCAAAAGAAACAGAAAACTAACCCACAGAGCAGTTCTTGGCCTTCTGTGTCTCATTCTTTTTCCATGTCATTGTTTAAAGACAGAATTCTGGGCATCCTTCACAACAGGCAGCTCCTGTTCCCACAGCAACAAAATTCAACAACATTATCGGTATTTTCCATCTTAACATGCAATTTTCCCTCTGCCCAGGACAGAGGGCTCTGTCTGTGACTGACGAGGGGATCCAAGCATGTGGGCAGGCAAGAACACTGTAAGTGTTGGATCAAAGAGAGCAACAAATTAAAGGATCAGCTTTACAAAGATACAGGATATGGTGGTAACATCCTAACACCATGCTGGGCAGACAGGCAGAGCCCATGAGGCTTCTCATGTTAGTACCCAAAACCAAGCAGCTCAGGCAGCTGGGAACTGCCTTACATCAGAACAGAGCACTGAAATCAATGGATTAAAAGGTGTAAACCAGATGGAAGTGATGGTGGTCAGTTCTGCTGTTGCAGTTCTGTTTCCAATCCATTCATTTACAGCATGAAAAGTGACGAATACCTATCTTGTGACAGTTTTCTAGTTGAAAATGCTCCCTCCTCCACTACGCTGGGGATGTGTTATTACATGACACATCCCCAGCATAGAACTGTGACCAAGAGGATTAGGCTGTCCTCAGAGTGGTTATAATAAAACTGATTTACACAGAGAGCTGTAAATGCCACTTTTGCTCCCTAAAGAACAGATTAAAAAAAAAAAAAAAACAAACAAACCAAAGGCACAGAGAGGAAAAACCTGATTTCAAGCACTGCTTACAAAACACAGAAATTGACAGACCATGCCTGGTGTTTCAAAAAGTGGAATTGTCAATGAAAAATTGTCAAAGTCCATTTGCTTTGTGCCTCTGCCCTAAAAAGAATCAGCTTGCATGACACACATCAGCTGGGGCCTCTCCCACAGCAGGCACAGAACAAGGGTTCCTTCAGTCCTCACATCCAACTCTGCTTCTGTTCCAGCACCATGCTGTGTGTCCTGGCAGGACCTGTGCAGAGAGGATTTGCTTGCCCCCCACTCATTCTCAACAGAAGTGAGCACATGTGCCCCTGAAGAGTTAGTCCAGAAAGCCCACCCCAAAGCAGCCATGGATGCACAGCACTAACCCATAAGTCAGTCCAGCAACTGGCCAAAATTCAGCTGATGGTCTAACATCTCTCTTGTTCTGAACAGATTTTTTCCTGGGGGTTTCATACTGAATGAGTCACTTTTCCTTTTAACCTCACAACTCCAACTGCATGGATGTATATCTGTCATCCCAGACACAGCTGGGGTAATGCAGAGGTCAAAGGGATAAATAGCAGAGAGGCTTTATGAACTTTCTCCCCGACAAAAAAAAACCCATTTGTAGCCAGGAAATAAAAATCACACAAAATCCATCCAATTGCTTGCTTGCATCATTGCTACTATAAAAAAATATTAAAAGTTTATATAAAATACCCTTTGTCTTTCTTTTCTTTTTTTTTTTCACCTTCTTTATGAAAGTCTGTGGAATAGGATTCCCCGTGTTCCATGTTCTCCTGACATGGTGCCAAACAGCAGAGAGCAGCTGAGGCCATATTTTGTCAAACAACCCAAAAGCCAACATACTTGGCAATGAATATGCGCAAGATGCTTCTGATACAATGAGTGGGTTTCATTCCAGACCAGTCTGTTTTCATTGCTCTTAGAGTTTTCATGGCAATGGTCTGGCAGGCTGATTATTTTTATTCACAACCAAGTTAGCAATTTGGTTCTTGCTAACACTATTATTACACTAAATTATCAGGAGAGCTTGAAATCCCTGCTCACATCTGCTGTCCACTTCAGAGAGCAGAAATAAGGTCCCAGTGCTCCTAAGTTTGCAAGATATTGTCTAGAGGTGGAGTCAAGTGCATTTCTGCCTCCCTAAGTCTTCCTGACTTTATTAAGGAGCAGTTTGGAAAACAAAGCAGGGAGCTGGGAGCCAAGGAGAGCTGCTGGGAATTACTAGGGTGCAGAGCTGAGGCAGGGAAAGCCTCGCTCTGCTCCTGCAGAGGATGAAGACGAGAACATAGGTGTAGGTCCTTTCAACAAGAAGGATTTGTTTTGAGAAGGTCCACGGAGGTCACAAAGATGCTCCAAGGCCTGGAGTCCCTCTGCTCTCAGGACAGGCTGGGGGAGCAGGGGTTGTTCAACCTGGAGAAAAGGAGGCTGCAGGGTGACCTTAGAGCCCCTTTCAGTGGCTAAAGGGACTGAAGAGAGGAGAGCTGTTGAGGGGCTTTGGACAAAGGCTTGGAGTGACAGAACAAGGGGGAATGGCTTCAAACTGATGGAGGTTGGCTTTAGATTGGATATTAGGAAGAAATTCCTCCCTGTGAGGGTGTTGAAGCACAGGTCACCCAGAGAAGCTGTGGCTGTCCCATCCCTGGAAGTGTTCAAGGCCAGGCTGGACAGGACTTGGAGCAACCTGGAGCAGTGGAAGTTGTCCCTGCCCATGGCAGGGGACTTGGATTGAGGTGATCTCTAAGGTCTCTTCCAACTCAAATCATTCCTTGACTCTATCAGGAGGAAGCCACGTGTCCCACAGGGAGAGGGAGGAGGAGGCAGGGCAAAGGGCTGTGACCTGCCTCAGCCCCCACACAACCATCCTGCCCTGGGCACAGCACAGAGCAGCCTGACTGTGTGGAGCTCTTTGCACCAGGGGATTTTTGCAGCAGAGCCAGAAAACTCCCTTTGACAAGGATGCTAATCCTAGAGAGGAGTGGTGACAAGTGAGGACGTGTTCCCTGCTCTTTCATGGCAAGCGGCTGGGGCCCCCTGCACCTCTGCCCTCCTCAGTCTGTCCTGTCCCCACTGGTGCACCCACTGGGCTCCTTTTAGGAACCTGCTTGTTTGCCATGCAGATGGACACCCTCCTTGGTCGGGGTCCCTGTCTGGGCCTGTCCCCTCTGTCATGTCTGGGTTTCTGGGTGAAATGGAATCCAGACTCCTGTGATGTCTGTGCCAGTAAAAATCCACATGTCAGAACCACCTCTGATTTCCTCAAAGAAATAATTAGCAGCGAGTCACTGCGTGGGGCCAGCAGTGAGCTGAGACAAATTGGCAGAGCCTCATTAACTGAGGTACTCTCCAGACTAAAGCAAGCAAAGAGGCTGAGTGAGCTGCTCACAGGAGCCCTGCGAGTGACTAATTCCACGGGCACTTTCCAGCCACAGGGAAGGGCAGTGAAGGAGCTGCTCCCTGCACTGCTCCTCAGGATTCAGCAGCCGAGGTCAGCACTGCTGGCTCCAGCCTCCTGCTGTTGTTCTTCCAAGCCAGGACTCACAGCTGCCACCACCGTGAAGGTGGTGACAGGAATTTGGGGGGAATTTCACGCTGGGGCACAACAATTCAAACAGCTGGAAGGGGAGGAGAGGGCAGCAGCTGAAAATAAACAGTGTTTAGCCAGGGTGAGCACAGCCCAGTACAACCAAGTGATGTAAACACAAAGCATATCTTCAGCATTTAATTGGCAGGATTCCTAAAAAACAACTCTGATGGCAACCTGAACTTGTCTTCTGCTGTAAAAACATCCTCTGATACCCAAAATGCTGCAGTCTGAGACATATAATGTCCCTTTTGGCTACTGTCACACACAAAAAAAGGCAAACATTTTGCTGGTTGGGCTCAATGAGTGAATAAATAAAGAGCAAATCCTTATGATCCTCTGAGTCTATTTCAAAAGTTAAAAAATGCATCCAAGCTGAAGATGCATTCATTTAAATGAAACATTTATATGAATTTATTAGAACCTCAGATTCTGTAGGACATTGCTGTTGTCCTGAATTTCATTTCAGCTGCAGATTTAGTAGTCAAACACAAATTAATCAAGATTGGTTGGGTTCAACTGAAGATACACAAAATACACTGAGAATTATGTAACACATTTCTTAACAGGATCAGATTATTTTTTCTGGTCAGGTTGTTATTAATAGTAGCACTATACCAACAGTGTAGACTAGCATACTTACATTTGTGAGCACCTGGTCCTAGAGCAAAAAAACCAAAAAGCCTCAAGCTAAAGAATAAAAAAAAAAACCTAATATTTTTTTATTTTTTCCTTGGCAACGACAGCAAGTGAAATACATGATTCTTTCCACATTAAAAAAAAAAAAAAAAAAAAAAAAAAGTTTCCTCAGGGTTATCCTGAAGTGAACTCCATTTAGGGCCCCAGCACAGCCTCATCTTTCCACTAACTTTGGTGGGAACCAAGGATTTGTGAATAAAATGTTGGCACATAACTTTAACAACACAGGAATTCTGTACTGGGTCCTTTAGGGAATAATCCCTTCATTTAATGCAGCAGAAGTATAGGATTGTGTGTTAGTTATTGTCCATGAAGAGAAGCAGGTGCTCCTAACGTGACTTCCAGACACTGAAGGAAATGGAGACCCTGCACAGCCTGTAAGTTCTGCAAGCAGGCTTTGTGTAGGAAAACATCCACCACAGCATGCTTGGTTCTCTGTGTGCTTTGGAAATACCAACTGGAAGATCAGGGAGCACTGAGAGGAGCTGCCAGCCTCTCCAGGCACTTTCCCTCCGGGCTGACTCCTGCTGCTCCTCCCCAAGGCTTCGCTAGCGCCGGACGCACGGAGCAGGAAGGATGGGTTCCTAATAACTCACAGGACTGCAACTGGAAAGATGTGGACCATGCTTTTGTCCCCAAAGGCCTCTGTCAGGTCACTTCATTTCTACATGTCTCAGCTTTGCAACTTGGAAAACAGTTCTTCCTCCTCTCCACCTCACAAGTTTTCCAGTCTCCATCTGTTGGCCCTGGAGTCACCAGGGAGGGGGACATACCAGTTCCAGCCTGGGGCCAGGTCTGTCATCTCTCCTGGCTTGAATTACTTCCAGGAGGGCAGGAAGAAAAGCCAGGACTGCAGCTGTTGACACCAGGGTCAACAGAGCTGCCCCAGTGGAAAACACTCCACCATTAGCCCTGCAGATGGACAATTACTGAATGATAGAATGGCTTGAGATGGAAGAGACATTAAAGATTATGTAGTTCCAATTCCCTGCTGTGGGCAGGTTGCTCTAAACACCACCCAACTGGCCTTGAACAGTTCCAGCAATGGGGAAGCCACAGCTTCTCTGGGCAACCTGTGCCAGTGCTTCACCACTATCACAGGGAAGAATTTCTTCCTAATGTCAAATCTAAAGCTCTCCTCTTTTAATTTTAAACAACTTCCTCTTGTCCTATCACTGCCTGCCTCTGTAAAATGTCATTCTCTCTCTTTTTAATGGACACCTTTTAAGTACTGTAAGGCCGCAATGAGTTTCCCTAGAGTGTCTTCTTCTCCAAGCTGAACAACCCTGACTCTCTCAGCCATTGAAAGAGGAACTATTGCCACAAAAAAAAATCTCCTTACACTAAAAGCCCCATTCCAGAATATCCTACTCACACCCACCATATGATTTTATTCACCATATGATTTACTATTTATTATGATCACGCTTTATGATATAGTTGTGTTTTGCTTCTGGATGAGATAAAGCACTATTCTCAACAAATTACATGCATTTGCACTCACCCAGAAATGTTACAGACATTTACACATCCAGCTGCACTGTGGGATAGAGCATGGGGCATATCCGGCTGAAAAAGTCCCATGGAAATTAGGACTAAACATGTGCTGTGGCATGAGAGTGACACATTCCTGACACAACTGGGGCTTGGTGCCTGTATGGGATGCACCATTACACCCTGCCAGGACGTGTGTGCTGTGCCTGCACAGGGTGGACACTGCATGAACACACCAGCATCACCAAGCTACTAATGCCCTGCAGCCAGATAAGCGAGGGCTGGGGGTCCAGGGAGACAGGAATGTGGGGGTGGGGCTGGCCTCTGTGATAATATCTGCTCTGTGGTGGTCTTATGGGGGAATTCATTTCCAGTCAATGCAAAACAAATGGGGTGGTTTTATATGTCACGTAATGCTGGGCTACAAAAAGCAAAACAAGGGCAGGAACTTCATTATGCTGAGAAACATCCCTGTTTCATTAGAAACCAAATACACTTTGTCTTCAGTGACTATAAAGCAAATGCCTGGGAAATATCGCAAGCAATCCATTACTGCTCCTGGCTGCTCCAAAAGCCACACTGACGGGAATGCTCATATGGGTTGGACTGGAGCCAATACAAAGTCTTTAGGGGCCCCTCAGAGCATTCAGCAAAGTAAACCCCATTTAGGCTCCAGCCTCTCTCAGAAACTTCATTCTCAGGCACATCCAATGGACCAGGAAGGTTTTTACTACACTCCAAAATTATTTGGGGGCATCTTTGCAGCTTTTGTATTGCCTGGAACTTGTTTCTGTCTGTGGACATCCACCTAAAATGTCCTGTTGCTTTTAGTGAGTGGGTCAGCAGAGAAGGGACCATGTGTCCAACAAGGAAAACCCAAGTTTTATATGAAGCATCATAGAAATGTCCCCATGCATGACAAGGCACAGCAGCCATTTGTTAAAAGTCCCAAGGTTGATGCTGGCTCACAGCACATCAGGAACTGACCCTCTGTGTTTTATACATCAGTAAGAAACCTTTTTTTTTTAAATTACTTTTAAAGGGTGCTTAGCATCTATAATTAGAAGCTGCAAGCTTTTCATGCTGGGGAGATTTAAAAAACCATTGGGCTGCCTATTCTAGGCACTCAGCTTCACATTTTATTCTCCTGTGGTGATGGCTGCCAGCAGCCAAAGGTTGAGGCACCTGCATTTCCTACTGACACACACCCAGGAATGCAAAGGAAGTGCCTGGGAAGGGCGATGGAAGAGAACTAGATTTCTTTATAAACTAACATGCCTCAAATGAATGCTCAAAGGAAATTACTTTAATTTCTTGCATAGAATGCTTTAGGTGAATGTGATTTGGTTGCCTATGAGAGGAAAAAACATAAGACAGAAAAAACTTTCCTAATAACACTTTATAGTGGAGTTACATAGTGCTGGGAGTGGGAGCTGGGAAAAGGGGAGATTTCTAGATTTCTAGCTACAAAAAAACCACAGAGTCATGGAATGGTTTGGGTGGGAAGGAACATTAATGCTCATCTCAATCCAATGCCCTGCCATAAGCAGGGACATCTTCCACTGAACCAGGTTTCTCCAAGACACATCCAACACCAGAACATGAAAATACATGGGGTAAATTTTTAGCTAGCACAAATCAGTAGAGATGAATACACTGGACACAATGACACAGGCTGACACCAGCCAGGGATCCAGCTTCGCCAATCAGCCGCCCATGAGGAGGATTACAGAAAAAAGGCCTCTGAAAACAGGAACAATAAATTTGCCACCTGGGTATAATTTGTGGAATTTGGTATTTGTTTAGGTCATCACATATTTCCTGTCAAATGAAGCGGCCATAAAGTAGCTTCATATTTTGTCTACCATCAAACAACTCCATAAATAGAGATACATTAGCAGGAGTTCAGTTCAAACCAGAATCAGGCTTTGTGGTTTGTTTGGGTTCTGTGTCCTGCCTTCTCCTCCACTTGGGTGTGATTGAGTCAGCAGCCAAAAGTCTCTTCTTGACATTGAGCCGAGGCTCAGACATGATGGGGTGTTCAATTTTATCTCTTTTTGGCTTTTTACAGTGGGCAACCAAATCTGATGAGCTAACAGGAACCTTACATCATTACAGAGGAGAAAACTCTCTATGGGGCTAGGCTAAAAATACCACATTTGGTTGTCCAAAAGGAAAGAAAAAGTGTGGTTCCCTCAGGATGTTGTAACTGTTGAGTTGGACACCAGCTGTAAGGGCCTCTTAGTCATTAATTCTGTCTTCATAGTTACAAAAATACAGAAAAGACCTAAAAAGCTGCACCACTCATTCAGTGAAGAATATTTTCCTGACAGCACTGTCCAATTTTTTTTTTGCCAAGTCCAGTGAAGGGACTTCCCCTATTTCCATTGTCAAATCCCTCACAGGAGCAGAAGCTCTTGGGGATTTTTCCCTGTGGTATCTATTGTTGTCAGCTGGACTTCATCCCTGGCCGACATCACGGAGACGGTGTGTGCAGCCAGGGGGTCAGTGGGAGTGGTGGGATGGAGGCTTCGTGCTGGCTGGGGACAAGCTGCCAGCAAAGCATTTCCAAGTGAGTCATCAGCAGTTGAGCTCAGTGGCTGCAGATGCAAACAAACCTCTCTGCTGTTAACTCAGCTATGTGCTTGCTCCATCCCAGCTTCAGTTTACAAACCACCAAGATGCTCGAGCTTTCTGTAGCACTTCAAGAGCACTATACATCTCTCCCTCAAACAATCATGGAATGTTTTGGGCTGGAAGGCACCTTTAAAGCTTATCTAGTCCAACCTCCTGCCATGTGCAGGGATACCTTCTACCAGACCAGCTTTCTCCAAGCCCCATCCCACCTGGCCTGGAACACTTTCAGGAATCAGGCATCCACAGCTTCCTTGGGCAACCTGTGACAGGGCCTCAGCACGCTCCTGGGGAAGAATTTCTGCCTAATATCTAATCTAAACTGGCCTTGTCTTGGGATGATTCGTGTGGCTGCAGTATGGCTGGCCTGTGGCTTCCTGGGGAGCCGGGCGGTGAGGGGCTGAGTTAGTGCTGGGCTGCCTCCAGCACTAACTCAGCAATTTCACTTCCTCTGCAAAGTGTGCTCTGAAGGATATTCCTTCTGTCCTCAATTATTTTTTCAGCCTCCTTTAGAAGAACAATAGTACACCTATTTGAAAAATTTTACCAAAGCACAACTTGGAATAATACCTGGGGACCCATAAACTAAAAATCTTCCTTGAACACATGTTTAAACAATTCATGCTTCTCCTGAGACATTCTGAACAGGCACAACTGACTCCACATCCATGAAAACAGAAAAGTAAATGTCCACCTGTGCCAAGTATTTGTATTGTCTCTTTCCCTAGGCAGTGACACTGATGCTTTTAAAAGTAGTGCTGAAATTAAGATACTGAAGGAAGCAGTGAAAGCTTTTGGGGTGAACTAAACAAAACAATGGATCTTGGGCCAGGTGAGATGTTCCTGGGAACAGGCAAGCCGGGGCCATGGCACAGGGCTGCACAGCAGGGCACCCTCTGGCTAAGCTCAGCAGAACCATCCACAGATTGATGTTGGGGTTGCTCAGAATAAATAAAGAGTTTTAGAGCACTGTGAAGATTTAAAACCAACTTAAAAAAACCCAAACCAAAACAAAACAACCCATAATAAATCTTTAAATTAGAGTCACAGAAGAATTTTAAAAGCTGAGTGATTCACCCTTCCTGCTAATTTTATGAGCATCAGAATTGCTTGGTTCTGTTTGATCTTGTGACACCTCACCTTGCATGCCTAAACATTCATAAAATATCCCATTCTTTGGCAACCAAGAGTTATTTTCTGTGGTATCTTTAACAGATGAAATACCTTTGGTGGAACATCATTAGCTCTTTCTGCTAACCGGTTATATATCCAGTTGGACCTCAGAACAATTGATGGGACAGAAGAGGACCCTCAGTCCCTAGTGGGTTTTTCAGACACATCCATCTTTTGCTTAAACCACAGGAGAGTGAACTAGGAGATTTGGTACAATTTCGAGCATGACTGTTTGTCTTGGAACTGATTATTTAACCATCTGATGCCATAGTCTCATTTATTTGTTAAACATAATTTATTGTATGTGTGAAGACAAATTTGGGGCTAATGTTTCCAGAAGGCTCTTAAGTGCCTTGGTTAGAGAAGCAGATGGGTGCTATTTTCTTAATAATAAATTAAAGTACAGACCTGTATTCATTACCACAGTGTAATACTGTGCTTGCAGCTGACAAACAGTTCAATGTAAATAACATTTGCTTTTCATGTTCCTTGGATTTTAAGTGATTTTTATTATTTTGTCAGATATAAGGCATTTTATTCCACAGTCAGAAAAGCAGAAAAAGGCTGAAGAACATAAGGGGCCACATGTGTTAAAAAAAGAAACAGTGAGACCTGACCCTTTTTTAGGTGGAATCCCTGGTAATCCTAATGCCCACTGGACACTTGGGATAATGGCCAAAGTGCTCATTGAATTTACCTTCCCACCATCACTGGTGGGATCTTTTCTATTGACATCACTGAATCTTGCATTAAAGTTTGCAATGCTGCTAGGTAAGGTTTTGTGCAATATCACCAAACAGCCTTGCAGGTTCTTAAATATCATTCAGTTCTTTAAGCTCCAAGGGCACATCCTCCTCCAAATCATGCAACACAGCTCTCTCAGCCTAAATGAGTTGCCCAGATGGAGCTGAAGGCAGAGCTTTGGCCAGGCTGAGGCAGTTTCTGAGGAATCCATTTTGTTCCCTCCACTTCCTTCCACACAAGTGAATGTCAGACCTATTTCTCTAAGTAATGACAAATCCTTCAAAATACTTTAAAGGTTTATTTCAGGCTCAGCTTTTCCACAACCCAGTAACTGGATACTTGGAATGAGTGGTAAAAGAAAATTAAATTAGCATTTGTGCAGCATCAGTTTATTCAAGGAATAAGATCCATAAAATATCCTGGGGCAATGTTCTGGAGAGACCAGAGGAGCATCTTCATCAGCAGGATTCTGCAGCTGATCAGCCACAAAACTAACGTGCTAAGAACCTAATAATAGCAGAGGAAAGATATGCTTGAGCTTCTCTGAACAGGGGTGTTGATGCATGTTATCCTCTGACTGCAGCCACCACGCTCTCAGTCTCAGCCTAGACTGTGTCCATTTAACCATCATTTCAGTCCCCAGTATGAATGCCCTGTGACAAAACCTGTCAAATCTAATTTTGCTTGGCTGAACCCAATTCATGCAACCAGCTGAGCAGCTACAGGAGGGGTGCTGAGGAATCCCTTCATTGCCCACACAGCTCCAGCTGCAAAGGATGAGCATCTACACCCTGAAACAACAAACACGGGGGAAATCCAGACAGCTCAGACCTGGGGAAACAGGTATGGAGCTGTGGGCGGGCAGCTGGAGGGCCTGACAGATGAAAGGAGCAGTGATGGATGGTGTTGTAGCAACAGTCACTGCAAAGGCAGAAAAGGAAACAAAAGAAACAGGATATGGCTGTTTAAGGAGGCTGATATGTTACATTCCTGCAAGCATTTATGAATTCCTACTTATGTGCTAGAACATAAATATTGGCAATTACTTTGAATTTTTTTTTTTTTTTTTGCCTATTCAATAAAGTCACTGCCTGTGTTCAGGGTTTGGAATTCGTGGTGTTATATTTGTGAAATCTGGGTGCACAAACTTTGGGAATATTAAGAGAGAACTGAGACAAGACATAGTAATTCAGAAAACCAATCTTGAATAGTTATAGAAATATTTAAAATTTTATTGGCATGTTATTTGCCTGCTTTTAGTCTCAGTTTGTGCCCAGGAGATTCTCTCCCAGAAATGGCAGGATTTGGACCAAAGCATATTAATTCTGCAAGCCCTAGTAGTGAGATGAAGACTTACTCTATTTCTTTACAGTAACCAAAAAAATAAGGAGTAAGCTAAAGCCTATGACACCAGGAAGGAGTTTCTTCATTTTGTATTACTGAGTTTCTTCATTTCTTGCTTGTGGATGATGAATGCTTAATCTTCTGTCCAGTGTGAGCACTTCATAGCATTTCACCTCAAAGTTCAAGAACAATATTTTTCAAAAGATTCTTGGAAATCCTCCTCTGATGAACTGGTGAATTCAGGAAATTGGGAGAGTTCAAACTGTTAAACATATCTCTCTCTTCCAGGATAAACACCACCAATTATGCACTGCATTTTCCATGTCCTTCTAGGGGATGTTCCCTTCCCTAAGATGTGACATAAACGTGCATTAGTGAGTAGAACCTTGGTGTGAGAGATGCCTTGAGCCTCTATAGACACTTCTGCAAGTCCTGGAAGTGATGAAGAGAGTGGAGGGAGAAAGCATCTGCTCCAGGAGCTGAGCTGTGTACCTCATGTCCTGTTCTCACACCCTGAGCTATTCTAGCAGCATTGCTTTGCCCTTACCGTGCAGTTTACACTTTGCAGAGCACAGCCTCTTACACTAGATGAGGACTGATCCCTCTGGATCCTCCCCAGGTAGTGTGTGGTACACCCTCAGCACAGCAGGAATGCTTTACATGGGGTGAGACAGAAGCTGATGGACTGGGCTAAATGAATTCCAGCAGAACATACTGGGATAAGATATCACAAGACTTGTCCCCTCTTTCTTAGCCTACTGTTTGTCCCTCTGTCCCTATCAGTTTAAGGATGAAATTAATGGGAAAACTTCTGTGAAATCCATCTACAGGAACTTTTGTGATCACTGAATTTTAATGCTGGCATCTGTGGAACTCAGCCTTTCAAAAAGAGTTAGTTTGCTGTACTTATCTCTGAACGATAAAAGGCAAACTCTCCTTGACCTGCATAAATTGGGAACATTCAGCTTAATTCTCTCCAGTTGTCTGCATTCTGGAGCTGTACAACACCCAAAAAAGGATGCATCACTGTAAAGAGAGTCAAGAGAGAGGGTGATAAATGCTGAAATCCCCAGGAAATGCTGGGGAGCTCTTCTGCTGGATAGGTACAATCACTTGGATTCTACTGTGTGAAAGAAAAATGTGCCAAATTTGTTTGCAGAATATAGCAACAGCTGACATCTGTCATGATTTCACAAGAGAAAAACCAACAAAATCTCAGTGTTTAGCTGCTCAGTGAAGTGACTCACATTAAACCAGAGGTTTGACTTTGTTCTTCCAGGCACCATTTCTGATGGGAAATCAATCAGTTTAATCCCATAATAGGAACAATTATCCTTGCAGAAAAAGCAAATCCCTTGTAATCTCATCTCCTGCTTGCAATATTATGCCAATATTTCTTTTGATTTTCTCACCTGCCATTCAGTGGTCACAGTGGCATGGCTGTGAAAAGGTTACAGCTCTTGCAGGGCGAGAGCCAGGGTTAATCCTGCCCTTGTTGTCAGCAGCAGCTGAACCCGCCAGGAGGAGGTCATGTCCCTTCCAAGCAAACAGACCAGCTCCTTCCATCTGCTCCCTATATTCTGGGCTTGCAGCTACGCAGGTGAGGTGAAAAAGACCCAAGGATCAGCTTTGGTGTGGCAGCAGTCAGTGTGGCAGGGCAGCAGGACAGTCCCCACCTGCCTGCTCTGTGCTGCCCAACTCATCACAGCATTAGTCTCAGTCTGGGGATTAAGGTGAGAAAGGTCAGATGTGACCTAACAGGCACTTGCTCATCTGTTTGCTCTGACTTCTGAGATGGAAAGTGAGACTGAGAAGAGGGTGAACATGAAACCAATTCATTTTCCAGCAAAATTGGTAAGAAGGGAATATTTTTTTTTGTTTGTTTGCAACATTTTGAACGTGTTGTGACCTTTCTTTGAGCCCTGATGTCAGCCTTGTCCTTGTCCACAGCCTTCTGTGGAGCTGCCATTATCAAGGACAGGCTGCTGTTGACTCTGATGTGAGCTGGCCATGCTGTGTCATTGCTTCCTGGTGTTCCCCTTGGGAAATCCATCACAGGCTCTTATCTTGTGTTTAGTCTGCAGGGTTTGGGAGGTAGGGACTTGTCCTTGCTGCTTAGCGGGTCGCAAAACCCCAGCACATGAAATTCTGGTAGATGACTGATAGCCTGATGAGCAAGACTTAGAATAACATCTCATGAATATTTGCCAGAATAGAAGAATAAACTGCATTTTGTGTCAGGCCCTGCTGCATTTTACGCTGAACACATCTTACAAAGGCAAAGGATTTGCCTTTGTCCCTTTTGCAACTCTGTTCCTGCTGCACGGTGTTGCAAATCAAAGATGAATCTGACCCTGTACAGCGAAGTTTCTTAGTTTTTATAGACACATAGAATGTTTTGGGTTGGAAGAGACCTTAAAGATCATCTTGATCCAACACCCTGCCATGGGCAGGGACATGTTCCACTAGACCAGGTTGCTTCAATCCCTCAAATCTCCAAAGCCTTGGGAGGCAGCTGGCTTCTTCACCTGAACATGATTACAGAGAAGAAACTCTGCTGGAGGAATGAGATTTCTTTCATTACCCTAATGGTTTCTATCACAGCTGGATTTTTCTCTGTGGGATGCTTAGATCCATGAGACAAACTTCTTAGAAATGATTTAGACAAACAAATGAATTAAACGGAATTCAGAATGACAGTTCCCAACACTTGGGCATCTGCCAAGGAACTTTCAAAGCCAAAATAATAACTCAGATCTGAGAGATCCTGCAAAGCCTATAAATTAAGTAATCCTTTGGAAACCTGCAGCTAAAGCTGCCATAGGGTTGAGATTTGCCTGTACTTAATCCAAGTAAGGAGTTTCAAATTTAATTGTTCACAGGATGTTGAGGCTTTGGAATTTTTTTTTTAAACTATTAAGTAAAGGAATAAACTGGAACCCTTGAGAATCTGTTGTATGTGAATCCTCTTGGGATAGGAAGGCACCAGAAAGGACTCATTCAGGCAGTAGAAATAGAAATCATGATGAAAAATCAAGGATTATTGATTAATGTAAGAAAGGAAAAGAGATTGTATTCTGAGAAACTGCTGGGAGGGCAGATTGCACAAATGCCATGAAACATAGCTTGGAGTTCTTTACTCCCATGAGGATTTTGAATTCATATGATCAGCATCACTTTTAGAGACCTTTTCCAATAGAAAATATGAAGAGGAGTATCTAGCATTAAAAAATACAAATAACCATTCACAACAAATGATTTTCAAACAGAAACCATGAGCCTCTGACACACAATTTTAACAGGACTGTGTCTGTTGGTAAGGCCAACCCACAGGCTAATGGCTAGTTTGGTGCTTAAAGCTACTTTTAAATCATAGTACCACAGAATGGTTTGGGTTGGAAGCGATCTTAAAACTCATTCCTGTGCCCTGCCATGGGCAGGGGCACCTTCTATCATACCAGTTTGCTCCAAGACCCTTCCCACATGGCCCTGAATACTTCCAGGGATGGATAACTCATGACTAACTTCAGCCACTGAAATGGCTCTAAGCAGAAACAGCCAGAGCCCTGACTGCAACTTGTACAAGCAAAAAAATTTCCTGACCTGGAGGAGAACTATCAAGCCATAATGATGCTTTAAATCACTCTCATATAGATAGATGTTCAAAAACAAAGCACTGAAGGGTCATTATCAGGACTCTCAGATAAACACAGACCTCTGCTAAATATTGGGAGGGTGGCAGATGGAAAACGTGAATGTTCACTGAAAATGGGACACAAAGATCCGCAGTTTACCCAGTCGGTCTGTGATAACAAAGGAAGGAAACTGAGAGTGTCACCGGTGGTGAAGTAGAGCCTGAATGGAAGAGTCAAAAACAGAAACAAAGAGGTGATAAGTCTCTGGGGTGGAAAAATACTGGAAACAAATATCAAAGAAAATATCGGGGAGGGGAAGGATAAAGTGAACAGAGAGATGAGGTTAAATTCATGAACATGTTTGACCTTTGAATAATGCATGGTCTTTGTTAGAGCTCGCTGTAGGGCTTCAGCACTCAGCTGAAGAATGAGCACATTGGCAATACTGTATTTCAGCTGGATGTTGAGGCTTGCTCCAACAGCAAGGTTCAGCTGCTGTTGGTCCTGTTAATTTCTCTTAATTAGTTCCAATTAGATTTTAGACATTACCTGAAATAGAAATGAAAAATTCTCACTGAGCAATCTGTTCTAGAGGAATGTGTCCCTATCGGGGGGGTTGGAATAAGTTGATCTTTAAGGTCTCATCCAACCTAAGTCATTCAGTGATTCTATGATTCTGTCAAAGACAAAACCAGAAATTTATGAGCCCACTTTAGGTGGTTGAAATGAGAGCTGACTGGGTCCTTTAGTAGACTGCAGAGTCATGTTTGCTTTGCTCAGAAAAAGCACATATGAAAAGGTGTGTGAGCAGCTGAGAGAACACAGGGCACCTGTGAACCACGGACCTGTTTAGCTAATGCTTTCATTCCCTGCATCCTGGGGAAATACATCTATGACAGAGGGGTGCAAAATTAGTTCCTGTTACAGTTCTGAATCCTGAGAGCTGCTCTTCATGTGAACACTTTCCATCAGGAGCAATTCAAATGCATATAGTTTCCTTCATAGTAAAACTGCCTCTACTTCACACAGTGTAGTGTATTCCAGAATATAGTCTCATTTGGAATAAACACTCACATTTATACCAATTTGGATAATTTTCTTCTACTTGGGTTAAGTTTTAGATGAGGCATCAGTTCCATAAGGAGTGATCTGGGCTGAGCATTCAAAAAGCCTTGAAGAGAAAGTGCCTCGGAGCCAGCAGTTTCCTGTCTGCTTTTGAAATGAATACTCTAATGGAGGGGATTTCTGTGTTTTGATCATCTTTTGCCTCTGCCAGCAAATTACTTGGAACCCCTGAAGCTTTGCTGCACAGCAGAGCTGCCCTTCACAGCCGGGTGCAGTTCAGAACCCACCCAGGGAATGGAGCTCCAGCGAAAGGCAGTGGGAAATGTTTGACTACAGAACTGTGGGTTTAGTTTTTCCCCTTTTTTCCCATATCTCTGGTTTATTGTTGCTACTTTCCAGTAAACTTAGTGCCCTTCACAGAAAGAATTTTTTTCATTTCCCTCCTAAGAGGAAGGAGATGCCATTGCTGACATGCTGCATTTGTGCACATTTTAAACTCTGTCCTTCAGAGAATCCTCTTCATCACTGAACAGCGAGAGCAGGAGAGGTGGGACACAACCAGTCCTCCAGCTCTCTGTGAGAGGAATTTCACTGTTTGGCTGGGTGGATTTTCTAACACAAGCAAGAAACCTCAGACCAGCCTACTCCCAGGCTTCTGCAAGCTGGGTGATATCATGCAGGAGTAAGGAGGTATGATTCATCACCCAGACAAAAGTCAGCCTGTGTAGCCTCTGTTGGTGAAGGCAGGCGCTTGTGAGGAACACAGAGTAGGGGAAAGCTCTGCTGGTATTGGCTGCAGCTGGACCTCTCCTCTGCAGACACCTTTCTAGCAAAGCAAACCAAGTTTATTGTGTTTCAGGTTTGTGACACAGCATGCAGACTGTACTCATGCTGCTATATCCCAAAGCTGCAGGACAGCTCAGGAGCCTATTTAAAAGTCACAGCTGTGACCCCTGTCCCAGACCAAAGCCCAGAAAATGGGCACAGCAACGAGCCAGTCACACAAACCTTCCCATGTCACAAGCAAAGAGGATTCACAGCAAATGGCACATAAATCAATATTGCAGAAACCAGGCAGCGAGAAGGTGCTCAATGAAACTGGACTTTTTAAACAATGAATCCTTTGTTAGGTCCCTCTTTTTCAAGTGGGAAATTCTGTTCCTGCCCTTTCCAGGAAGAAAAGGAATACAGACATTTGGAGATTTTTTTTCTCAGCTTCTGGGGGACATGCTTTGCAGTTCTGCTGACCACCTACCCCACCTGCAACCCACCACTCTGTGCCTGCAGACCATCCCATTAAACACTCACTGGCAGCATGGGCATCTCCATGGTGCTCCAACAGTCACTGATCCAGCTGTACCACCAGGAAACTGAGATCCTCTGCAGTGCCAGGTGCTGCTCCAGAGACCCCTCAAGGACACAGTAATGTTGGAGTACAATGGCTATGAAGATGTTCTGAGCACCTCTGCTGTGGGGACAGACTGAGATATGTGGGAGCATCCAGCCTGAAGAAGAGAAGGCTCTGGGGACAACTGAGAGCCTCTTCCAGTGCCTAAAGGGGCTCCAGGAGAGCTGGAGAGGGACTTGGAGCATGGAGAGACGGAACAAGGGGGAATGGCTTCAAACTGACAGAGGGCAGGGGTAGATTGGATATTAGGAAGAAGTTCCACCCTGGCACAGGGTACCCAGAGCAGCTGTGGCTGCCCCATCCCTGGAAGTGTTCAAGGCCAGGCTGGATGGGCTTGGAGCAACCTGGGATAGTGGAAGGTGGCCCTGCCCACAGCGGGAGGTTGGACTGCGATGACATTTCAGGCTCATCCCAAACGAAACCACTCTGTGATTCTGTCATTATTTTCTTGGAAGTTTATCTTTTTCCCAAGTGATGACCGTGAAAGATTCACAAACTGCTTTAAACCAAATCTGGTTATTTCTTTTAACTTTTTCTCATTCAGGAGACTTATTATAATGAATAAAACAGTCACAACCAAACATTTACTGACCTATTGCATCATTTTCCTTGCACTGCAGGGGATGATACTGCAGTGAGGGGAGCTTTGAGCACACCAAACACATTCTTTACCACCAATAAAGTCCTACAACTTTACCACTGCGAGTAGTCGCTCCGAATCCCACTTATAAAAGGACCCAGGGGGCAATCCGTGCCGGAGCTCCCTCAGCCGGCCCGGCCCGTGCCTCCTCCGCGGCCCGCCCTGAGGGCGGGGTGTGCGGGAGGCGGGATCGCTCCGAGCCGGCGCTCGGGAGCCGGAGCTGCCTCAGTCCGCGGGCAGGGAGCGCCCGCCGCCGCTGCCGCAATGGCCCACTCGGTGGTCCTGCGTGGTCCTTCGCCCTGGGGCTTTCGTTTGGTGGGCGGTAAAGATTTCAGCGCCCCGCTGACCATCTCCAGGGTGAGCTGGGAGGGGTTCGGGGAGCGGCCGCAGGTGATGGGCGGCGGGGCGGGTGGTACCCGGAGCGGCGGGCTCTGCCGGGCCCGGCGGGCAGCAGCGCTTCGGCTCTTTTCAACTCCAGTTTATTCTGTATGCACTCGAATAAGTGCTCCCCTCTGAGCTTTGCGCTGTTTCAGCTGCTTTCCTCAGTGTTACAGCCTTCTCCATGCTTTATTTTTTGGGATGTTAATTCATAAGGATCTGCTTTCAAAGTTTTTAGTGTTCACAGGGTTTGGACTCGTGCCCTGGACTGAGTTCACAGGCTGTTGGGGTTTTTAAAGAAGGCATGAGTTAAGTCAGCAAGAAGTTTCTCCATGCAGGCTGCAGTGTTCTGGGGTCTATGTGGGCTGGTAATAATTACCGTGTAAGTGTACTCACACTTGTGTTTGACCTCACAAATATGTATTCTGGAAAATTCTTTGCTAAGATGCCACAGATAGATTGAAATAGGCTTTGTGTGTAGATACATGTGAGAACAAACCATCCCCCAGGCAGGAGGGCTGGCGGCGAGGTGCTGTGATGGGCTGTGTGATGGATGAGGTGCTGGCTGTGAGCTGGGCACACTCCTTGGGACACTCGGTTTCCATGGCCCGGGAGAGGGCTGGGTGCCCTGAGCTGCTCGCCTCCCCGGCGTGTCGGGCTCTGCAGCACCGCCGGGCTCCCCTGGGCAGCTGCTGCTCAATTTCTGGAACAAACACCGAGTGCATTTGAAAGGAGCTGTAACTTAAAAATTCTGTAACTTAAAAATACTGTTGTAATGCGCACAAGCTGTTTGCCGTCTTTTCATTCATCTGCCAAAGCTGTGACAAAAAAGAGAAAACATGTACCCTGAGTTTCGAAGAAGTAATTATGGAAGAGAGCGTGTTTTGCAGGGGTTTAGTTTGTCTTTGAGTGCAAGCATGTCTATTGCATGGCTTTGTTTCTGTTTTTACTTTGGCCTGTCCCTTTCCAAGTGCTCCAGTGAGGGCTGTTTTGGAGGAGAACAGGAGGAGGTGGATGGAGGAGAGGGAAGGTGGGGCTGGCTGTGCAGCACGCAGGGCGGGTGTCCGTACAGCTGGAGGGCTGTGCTGTGACAGGGGCACTCGGCTTTTGGGGTTCAGCCTGAACCTCCTGGACATGGAGAGTTCTATTTCTCCCCTGGTAACATGGGATGTATCAAAAATCACCTCCCAGCAATTGTAGAAATGTTCTTGTTGTAGAAGTGAATATCTGAACTTAGTGGAGGGAGCCAGTTTTCCTGTTACTTAAAAAAAAAAAAACAAACTGGTTTAATATTAAACAAGAAAAACCTAAGTCTGCTTCTGCCTAGATAGGTGGCTTGCCAAATTTCTTGTTTAATTCAGCAAACCTGGGAGGTGTGAGGAGGATGATTCTCCTCAGACCAGTCTTGCTGTGGATCACCAAGAGTGGTAATGCAAGAAGCAGATGTAGGGTGTTATTCCATCTGGCAGCCTTTTAAATTGGATCCTTTTTTAATTCTGTTCCCACTGAGGAGCAGGCTGATGTTCTGATGTGCTGTACTCTAACGACTGCTCCTGGAGGGTGGGAAACAAATGACTAGGATGTAAATAGAGATGTAGAGTGGTCTGCTTTGGCTCTAGTCTCTAAACACAAGAAAAGACCTGACTTGCTTTGCAAATAGTACCTGAAAATGTTAAAGCTGGGGAAGAATTATCTTCTGCTACAGCTCCTTGCCGTGGGGATGCAGGAAGGGGCTGCTGGAGGGCTCCCTGGGCAGCCTGGGCTTTGCTTGGTCGTGGGTCTGTGCAACCCTGCTGCTGTGCAGGGGACTGATCGTGGCTGTTGTGGTGCTATATTCCCTTTTATTCTGTAATTGTCCAGGAAATCTGTTCTTTCTGGCTTTAAATCTTGGCAAGGGGGCTGGGGGCTTCCCATCTCCAGGAATGAGAAGCCTCCCTCCCCTTTGCCCAGCCTGGCTCACAGCAGGAGACTCTTGCTAATTGTGGAGGCTTTTGGCCGACTTCTGCTTCCCTTCAAAGTGCCTTTCTTCTTTAATTTCAGTTTCATTTGTTTTATACTCGAATGCCATTAAATTACAAACATCTTTGGAAAAGCAGAAGTTCTGCCGGGAGGCAGGACCACACTCTGGGATTCCCACGTCCAGCTGTGGGCCCAAGATGCCAACATGTTCTGGGTGTGCTGGGCTGCCTGGGGGTGTGGGATTGCTGTGTCCCACTGCTTGGCCCAAAGGGGGCTGAGGATCAACGTGTCACAAGGTGTTTGGGCTGTTCAGCTCTGCAGGCATCCTACCTGGACTGGTTATGTTGGGAAATCAGGTTGCAGGTTGGGATTTTAGGCATCCAAGGCCACCCACATTCAGCTCTGGGTGCTGGAGGCTGGAAATACTGAAAGGAGCTGCCAGGGTGAGCTGAGGAAGAGGCAGAGTGCTGCAGGGCAGAGAGATGTCAGGCAGGGGATAAAGCTGAAGGTGGTCCACAAAAGTGTCTTATGATAATCTTGTCAAGAGATAAATGACATTATATGGATTTGGTAGCATGGAACGTGACAATGACCCTGTCCTGCTTTGGGATGGAACTTGCCTTGCTCACAAGGCTTTACTTTGGCCTTTAGCCTCTGTGAGGTGGCTGTGGCCGTGCAGGTGCTGATGGTATTCAGTCTGTCTCTTGCAGCTGTCTCAAATAGACTCATGACATTAAGCAATGGTCTTTTTGTCTTGAAAACAGGTCACTTCCCTCTGTGATTTGATAAGTCTTAAGTGACAAGGGGTAAGGATCTGATTGCTCTGCTGGGCAGCTGATGCTGAACTCTGCCCTGGAGAGGCCAGGGCTCCAGATGGGGTGTTGAGTTCCTTGGTATTAAGATAAATGTAAATCCAAAAGGGCATGATTAGGGCATCTCTCATACAGTCCCACGAAAAGTTAGGTGTGCTATAGTTACCGTTTTATCCTGTTTCTTCTTGTATATTCAGCAGGACCCATATTATCAAGGCTGGAGTTTGCTGAGCTGGTTTGGGGGCATGCAGCCCTGGAGGGTGATACTGGTGTGTTGTCAGCACAGGCTCAGTTTGTTTTATACCCACTGTTACAGTGAGCTAACACCAGGTGTAGGACATGACATCATTAATCGATACTCCTCCTAATGATATTTATGGGGGTAGGGAATGATCCAAAAGATCTGCTTTGAGTTGACCTTAATGACTTGATAGAAAGTGGTTTTAAGATTTAATTAAATTTCTGGTAGCTGCTTTTCCTTGGTTGAGCAGGCTAATGCTGGGTGCTGTGTTTGCTCTCTGTGGGAAAGGGGACTCCCTGTGGCTCTGACTCCAGTGACAATATTCCCTTTGACCAGCAGCCATGGCTCAGGAGCAGCAATGGAATAACTCACTTGGCTCTTCTCAGTGTTGTGCTTGTAACCACATCAGTGAGTGCTGTGGTTCTGTGTGGGATCACAGTTGATCTACCCCTTGCCTGGGATTAAAAGATAATCAGTCATTAGCGTAACTGGAGGAGCTGAATGCATTTAATCATTTGAACTTGCTTGTCCTGCTCCTGGAGCAGCTGATGTCATCATCTGCCCAGTTCTGCCAGTGTTAATCCATGCACTTGCTGTTTTTGTAATCATAGATAAATTACTTAGCTAAACAGATAATTGACAAATGGACTAATTCCAGTCATTTTTAAATGAGATTTTAATACAAATTTTCCTTTATCTGCTGGCTTCAACATTAGTTTACCCGCTGGTCTCTAGTGGAGCAGCAAAAATGCAAGTTTCAGCTTTGGCTTGGAACTGTAACACAAGAAGGATGAGAAATAATTGGTCTGCAATCCATTATCCAGGTATTGTTTGAGTTAAGGTTGACTTTTAAACTTAAGCAGCTTTCACGTTTGAGCAGAGACGTGTCCTGTTAAAGGTTAGGATACTCGAGAAAGAATTCTGCTGAGGAAGGAATTCCAGTAAAAGTGATTTTGTTGACTCTGTCAGGGCTGTAATTCCAGGGGAGGCCTGGGAGGTTTGTTCTTGTGTGGGTGGGATGAGCCAGCAAATGCCCAAGTCTGTGCTGTGATCCTGTGTGAATGCAGAGAGAGCCCACTCCATGCTGTAATTCCTGGGGAGGCCTGGGAGGTTTGTTCTTGTGTGGGTGGGATGGCTGAGCAGAAGGGGCTCCCCAGAGCGAGGGCTGGGAGTAACAGGTTTGGTTACCCCAGGAATTCCACATGTCTTGCTGTAGAAGGCAAGGATCAGAGACGGCAGCAAAAGGAACAGGAATTTTGTCTCTGTTTGAGATGTTAGGAGGATTTAAATTTCCATAAGGTGGGGTTTTTGTTTCATATAGTTCTTATGTATTTGATAGTTTATTAGATGGAAATTTTGCACTCTGTTCAGAGCTCCCAAATGGACTGAAGAAGCCTCTCTATGTTGCTGAATCCCAAAGCTATGGCCCCACCTGATTTCTGCTGACTTTTGGTGGTTTGCTGCCTGTGTAGAGCTGAGTGATGAAAGCTGTCCCTCGGTTGGTTGCATAGTGAAGTTGTTACAGTATTTCAAGTGGGATGATTATTTGAAGTGGAAGGAAATACTTTTACTAGTCAGTTTTTGTTTTTCTCATCATTCCTATAAACTCAGGGCTGAGAGGTCTGGGTGTTTAAGTGTGAAGCTGTGCTGGTACAGAACAGTTAATCTGAGCTACAGATAAGAACTAACAGAAATATGTCACAAATAGATTTGCTGCTGAAGTGTTTCTATCGCTGGGGCTTTAATAACTGAAAGAGAATAATAAATGCTTGTGCTGGTTCAGGAGACAGTAATGGTGGAACATACTGGAATGAAAACCTAATACTAATTACCGTAATTAAGCACCCTGATAATCCCGAGTGGGAAAGCAGGTGGAAAGAATGATTCATGTAGATCCATTTAGGCAGGGTCTGACCTTGGGGCAAGTTAACAAAATAAACCCAGCACAGCCATGAAAACACACCAGGTCTCTGCCAGGCTGCACAAAGCAGCGTAAGTTCAGTGTCCCTGGGTATTTGGGATTAGGGATTTGTGGGTTTGGGGTTGTTTTTTCCCTTCCCCCTTCTTTTTGTTTTAAATGGTGGTGATGTCAGTTTTCCTTGAAGATTGAAAGATTGCCTGCTGAGACAGGTATTCAAAATTATTTTGTAGAGGTGTTCACTTAAATCCCACTTGATAAAGTGGGTTAAGGAGAATAGCTAGATAACAGGCTTACTAGAACAGCCATGTTGGTGCAAGAAGCATACAGGGGGAATGATGTGCAATTATTCTTTTTATTCTAAACTTTTTTTGCTGTGTAACACAACAGATGGTTATAATCCTGGTCCTCCTGCAATTGGGTAAGTCCTTTAATTTTAATACGAATATGTCATTAATGCAGAATTAATGTAGACCAATGCAATTTAATTTCATTTTTGATAGCTTGGGGGTGAAATACATGTCACAGGAAATCCTAGAAGGAGCAATATAGTATTTCTAACTGAATTTGTTTTCCAGTTTCTGAGCTCTCAAAATGCCTTGACTTGTGGTTCTCAGATACCCAAACACTTAGTAAAAACATTTTTATTTTTTAAGTCATCTGTAACCACAGGTTTTAAAGTGTGAAAGAAAACAGTAGCTCTCTCAAGATCTAGCAGTGTTGATAGAAAAGGTTAAAACAAACAAGTTCACAGAAAAATACTCTGCTTGATTTGTTATCAGTGCCAGATGTGTGCCAGAGCAAAGCCCGTATCTCACCGAGCTTGTTCGTGTAGTGGGTTTGTACACAGCCCCTAACACCCCACTTGCCCCAGGCCCTGGTAGATAAGGTTGTGTTTGGCTTCTACTTCACAATTTACACAAAAACTTCAAGCAAACGCAGGTTTCACTATGTTACTTGAGCAACGGCAAAGATGTCAAGCCAGTGTGGCTTTTGAGGAGCTTGTACAGCCAGGAGGAGCACAAAACAAAACTTGCTTTCTCTCCACAGAGAGCACAGCTGTATTTAAAAAAATAAAAAGTGCTGTTCAAGAGAATTTCAGCCAATGAGTTTTCCAAACACCATAAAGATACCTCACAGCCACACTCAATCCTTCTTGACAACCAGAGCAACTTGCATTCACACCCATTAAGCCTTAAGCAGTTTTACATATTGTGTGGATTGATAGCAGATTATGTGGCAAGGACATTTTACAGCCCAAGCTTCAGAAAACAAAATATACCAGAATAAAGATTATTTGAAGTCCTTATTCTTAATTATTAGATATGGGCAGTGCACAGCTAAAAGAGAAGCTGTCTTGAGCAGTTGACTCCAGGACTGGTTGATGACATAGGAGATTGTCAGAGGAGAGGTTTGCAGGATGCTGACACTGCTCTGAATGCTGTTGTTTACCATAAGCAACAAAACACTTTAGAAATCTTTACCATGTGTAAAGGTTCTGGTCCAAAAGACTGAACCCTGCAAAATATTTGACATTCACCATTAAAGCAGCTGTGTGGCAAAGGCACAAATCCCTGCACTCTGTGATTAACACCTGAGTGTGCTGCAAGAATGCAACTGCAGGTATGCTCACCAACTGGATTAAACTTATGTTGAAATTTTTTTCCTCTTTGGAGATCACTCTGTGTACATTTTCCTTTTGATAGGAAGGAAAGTGTCAGCCTGCCTTCCTGGCCAAGAGGCATATGGTTTGGAAGGCAGACTCTAAGCAGTTCCTCCATGTCTTCTGCACAGCACTTAGGGTTTGCTCCTGAGAAGGGCTTGAGAAGCCCTGCTGCTTGTTGAGGTGTCTGAGGGGGCAGACTTCACTGGAGAGCTGGCTCCTTAAACCCTGAAGGAGATGAAGTGATTCTGGCCATAAACACTTTGTGTGATGCTGCTCAGTCTGGTCTGCAGTGGTGCCGTACCTGAGAGACTGCGGTGGTGCTCCAGGCGCACCCACACCAAGGGCTCACTGCTGTCCCCAGGGCAGCTGTCCCTCCCTGGCCTTGTTTCCTAGCAAGACAAAGTAAACATAGAGCAGATTTAAGTGTAGGAGCAGCTGTGTTGCTGAATGGGGCGGTTTTGTGCAGTACAGCAGCACAGATGCTTTAGCTTGCCTTTGGAGGAGGCAGTAAGGGGCTCCTGGTGGCCGTGACCATGGAGGGTGCTGCCAGAGCTGTGTGCCCTTGGGCTGAGCAAGAGAGCTGTTCACAAGATACACCAGATGATCCTTGTGGATCCCTTCCTTGTTTTTCTCAATCCGTGTTTTGAGATCTGCACATGGGTTAGTGGCAGGTTGCTCTAAAACACATGTCCAATGTCATTGATTCTCAGCCTCTTCTTTGTATAGACACCTCATACTTTGGGCTGGGTTAGGATCTACTCTATGAAACTGTTTCTAAATTTGGATTTGGATCCATTAGTACTTGGATTCAAAAGGATTTTTGAGTATCTTGCCTTTTATAATACTTGTACTCTGATTCTTTCCCTTCTATTGTGTTAAGCTCGTTTTCTTCAGTAGTTAAATTAATTCAGATTCCATGAACAGTGTTCTTCATGTACTGGGCTGTGAGCTTATCTAAATAATGTCTTGATACATCAGACTTTATATAAGCAACTAGAAAAATGCAAATGAATTGGCAAGGAATTCAAGGCAGGACGCTTTGAAAAGCTGAAGAGAATCCCTGGAAAGAATGTTTAAAGGGTTTAAGGAATTTATTTTCATTAGTTAATTATTTGACTCTTGGTTCTTCTTGTTTTAAAAGATATAGCTGTGTAAGATCATTCCCTACCCCATAGCATGGAACAGACAGGCTTTGTTTAAAAGCTGAGAATTTTGTCACACTATCTTTAAAGTCTCTCAAAGACTTGAATCGGCTCCTTTTGATCACAGTTGCAGAACAGAAAATTCCCCCGGCCTTGCCTACAACAAACTACCGCTGATTTAAGAGAAGAGTGGTGTGGTCTGTGTAGGCTTGTTTGGGATTGCACCTTTTAACCCTTTAAATCCTGGCTCTGTTCGCTAATGGGGTGCATTAGAGTACACTTTTAACAAAAAGTGAAGATGTGGCAGAGATAAAGCTGCCTTCATTATGGGAGATGGGAATGGCCTGAATAGGCACCTCTTGTTGATTTGGATATAAAAAAATCTGTGTGAATAAAGACTAACCTAATCTTTCCCATGGCTGTGCTGAGGTCTTGCAGGCAGTGAGGAGCTGCATCCCTCAATCCTGACACGGGTGACCTTAGATGCAGGTTTCTGGGGAAAAGAGTAGAACTAAAAAGGGATTAAGTTAATATTACAAATTAACCTCTTACTACACTATTGATTGTTTCAGCTTGTGGTGTTTGCCCAATTCTAAAGTTGGCTTGAACAAAGCTGTTTCCAAGTAGAGCCATCCTTGTGGTGGGCAGGGCTCCCATCCCTGAGGGCAGGGGATGCAGGCATGGGGATTTCACCCTGGTTTGAATGCTCTCCCAGCCCTGGCTCCCTTCTGTGGCCAGGCTCCAGGGAAGACAGTAGAACACTGTGTTTCAAGAGCAAACTTCTCTTGGTGCAAATAATCTTGCTTACTAAATTAGACTGCACAGCTCCAACACCAACCAATTTAGGTTAAGCACAAGGCAGTTGCCCCAATGTACTTTATTTTAATGGCCTGTCATTGTCAGATGCCAGCACTCAGTAAATCCTAGTGATGCTCCAGTGTCCAGATAAGAGAGCTGCTGCTGGCTTTGGGACTGACCCAGTCTGTTTCACAGCATTCATAGTATGCACTTGGTGGGGGAAGGGGGCTGCTGGAGGGTAATTGCCTTAGAGGAGAGTGGAGAGGTGGATGATAATCCTGGAAAAAGTAGTGGGGAATATGATTGAAAAAAATTGTTTTTAAAAATTGGTTGTGTTTATTGGGATAGAGTTCCCTGGTGGATGATTTGGCAAAAGGCATGGTATGGAGGTGATGCTTGCAGTGCTGTCACTGAACCTTCTGTGGTGACTGTAGAGGCAGAGGACAGTGAAAGTAGGGCTGTCCACTGGCAGCTCTTTCTTTAAATTTGTCTTACTGGAACAATAGAGACAGACACCAATATTGGACCTCTGGTATTTTTTGAAGCACAATGCTATATGGAGGACATAGAAAGATGTCACAAATAAGACTTATCCTGAGGGGATTAGGAAGAATAATATTCTTATTAGAAAAGGGGGGAAAGTACATTCTGGCTCCCTAGAGGAACAAATCCCTGCAGGACGCACCCTCCACAGGCATGCTGTGTGGGGAAGGGCTGCTCTCTGGGATCTGGAGAGCCTGGAGCTGCTTACCTGGGGCACGTGCTCTGCTCCACAGTATCATTGCTGGGCAAGTGGTTTGTTTCTTTTAGTCTTCTCTGTTTATAAGCTTTCTGAAGCATCTTCATGTTTTGAGAGAGAGAAGCGAGGAAGCAGCCGCTTGTTTTTGTGGAGGGGTTAAGCTCAGAGGATTGTTCTTTATTTAATTTTAGGAGAGCAGTAAAGCTGGCAGGCGTGCACGCCACATTCTCAGAGCGGCGGCCGTGCTGTGCGTGCACGGCTGCCTTGGGCAGAGAGCACAGCAGAGTTTCTATGGGCATAAAAGGAGCTGTGAAAACACAAGTGCCAGGGACCTCCCCAGCACATGAACTGGTTCTGCACATATTTCATGCTTGGTTCCTTCTTGCTGAAAATGTAGCAGTGCTTAGGTGGTGGGTAGCACTGGGATCTCCCTAGCCGTCTCAAAAAGAGCTCACTCCAGCCCTGCCATGTCCCTGATGACAGATCCATTCCACTGGACCCATCCCTCTGAGTTGCTTTGATTCACTCACAGAAAACTTGGGGGAATTTGCCTTAAGTTGAAGTAAGAAATATTTAGATTAGATATGAGGAAGAAATTATTTCTGTGAGCATGGTGAGGCATTGGCATAGGTTCCCCAGAGAAGCTGTGGCTGTTCCATCCCTGGAAGTGTTCAAGACCAGGTGGGATGCGGCTTGGAGCAGCGTGGTCTAGTGGAAGGTGTCCCTGCCCATGGCAGGGTGTTGGAGCAAGATGACCTTTAGGGTCCCTTCCAACCCAAACCATTCTGTGATTCTATGAAACATTCAGCTCTTCTGGATTACATCCCAGGCTGTGCCTCAGAACCTGCTGAGCACCAGGGATGGCACACAGGAAGAGGCTGGATGGAACTCCTGGAGCAGGAAGATATGGAGAGATGGTCCTCTGCCCTTTCTGCAGGTCTGGTTTGTCTGTGTTGGGCAACTTCACTCCAAGTCTCCATTAGCTGGTTTGGATTTATGTTGTTGGGAACATACTTTAGCATGCAGGACAGCAGTAACCCAGAGTGTGAGTTAGCTGATGGCTGGGAGTTCACCTCAGTGCTTCATGAAGTTATGTCTTTGGGAGCTCAGAGCTTCCACAGGAGGCAGGATTCTTGTCTGATTGAAAAATAAAAACTTTTAGGGGAATTGTAATGCAAATACTTATGTTTCTTTAAGCCCATGGTGTTTGCTGTGGTTTTGGGGGTTTTGCAGGGGCCTTTGGGAGCTATATGGCCTCACAGGGAGCAAGACCCCCTGAGCTGCTGATGGTATGAGCGCTTAGACCACCCCATCGACCCACAGAATTCCCCACCTGGAACACCAACACATGGTGGGGCCCTGCTGCCCTGGGGCTTAGCAGGGTGTGAGGGACAGGGCTGGCTCCTTGCTGGTGTGTAACTGCCCTGCCTGTTACAGTAAAGGACACCAGCAGCCCAAATCCTGGCAGGCAGCTAGCCCGGCAAGGTGAGGCGTGGCACACAGGGTGCAGCAGGTGCCAGGGCACATAACCCACGTTGGGCCCTGGTGCGTGAGCTGGGACTTGGCTTTAGGGCACTCTCTTCTGCCTGTGGTGGCTACACAGCTCACACCCCCTGAGTGATGTATCCATCGGCCTGGGCTTGGTCTGTGCTCATTCAGCATTGATTTTTGAAATGGTGTGTTTTTGCCACAGATGGAGAACTTCAAAACCAAGTAAAATCTTGCCGGTTTTTCTTAATCCTCTCCTGTTCTCAAATACCACCTTCTTTGGAGGCCCCTTTCAAGACCACAAGGCTGCAGTGACTTGGTGTAGGTTTTCTTTGCATTGTTTTTAACTTCATAACCTGTCTGATTACTCTCAGATTCATGTGTGCTTCCTTCAAGTCACACACACTGTGGTTCTGGCTCAGGGCAGACCTGAGGGCTCTCTGGAGAGAGGCACAAGTGAGTGCCTCTGATACAAGCTCCATCCCACCTCTGTGACTGCCAGGCTCCAATGCCATACAGTCACAAAATGCTTCGTGGGAAAGGATTTTTAGGCCCATCAAGTCCAGCACTGCTGAGGTCACCACTAAGCCATGTCCAAAGCAGGTAGAACTCCTGCACTAGGATTCAGGCACAGCACTGACCCATAACCAGACTCGTCAGGCTTCCTGTGGAGTGTTTGGTATCAATGGCTTTGCACAGCTGTGAGTTAGAACTTGGTCTACAGTGTTTTAAATATTATTCACTAAAATACAAACTTTGGGGCTGACAGACATTACAATAATGATTCCCAAGCTGTTGAGACACCGATGCTGTATCTCAAATGAATTCTTGGAGTGCAGCTCCATTTCAAGCCCTCGGCCATCTCCACAGCTAGCATAAAATGCTAATATGAAAATACTGCCAAAATAATTTGAAATAAAGCAGAAGCTTAAATAGGAAACAGCTAGGGGTCCCATTTGTGAACAACTTATTCTTCAAGGAAGCTGCAACGTAGTAAATATCAGTACACGGGAAAAAATCCATCAGACATCTAGACAGCACTGAATAGACAAGAACAAAATACAGCTGTCCTGGGTCAAGCTGAAGGTCTGTTAGTCTAAAAGCCTGCTGGCAGCCAGGGCTGTGGGATGGACATTGGGGGAAGCAGATAACAGCAGGCAAGAGCATGGAGGTGCTTCCTTGGAGTTGCTGGTTGAGCTTTAGGTTGACTTTCTGATGAGTCTGGCAGCTTCTGTGGCTGTAAAAGGACCCTAATGCCCTGTGAATGGATACAGGGGTCAAAAAACGCCTCACAGTGCCAGAGGAAAAATAATCCTGTCCTGGCTTGAAATGTCCTGTGCCAGAGCTAATGTGTGTGAACTGAAAGCCATCTCCTGTTGTTTGCTCTGCACTGAGTCATGGGGCAGCCCCTGAGCTGTTGGTCTGGGCGGGTTTGTTAGAGCCAAACAGCCCAGCTGAAACTATTGAAGGGCAAACTGCAAATACTGATTTACTCTGACAATGCAACAAAAGCTGTAACTTAGGCTGCCAGTTCTACTTAACTGTCAGAAGTGGTTTGGAGCTTCTCAAACACCTTCAGGTTCGTGTTTCAGTGGTGCCAGTAGCTGTGGTCCTGCAGGGAGCAGTGCAGCAGGCACTGGGGCTGTCTGCTTCTCACCGGGGAGAGCTCTAGTGCAATCCACAGGGGCTGTTGTGGTAAGACTAAATCCGCTTTGAATTCCCTGCAAAAATAAAACAAATTGTCCCTGGAAGTGTTGAAAGCCAGGTTGGATGAGGCTCGGAGCAACCTGGGTAGAATGTGCTACTGTGTTGGAACAAGGTGATCATTAAGGTGATCTTTAATCCTACAAGCCATTGTAGGATTGTATGACATCAAGATGAAAGCTGGGAGGTGCATGTGCATGCCCCCTTTCTAAAAACCACTGTTTCATGATGGCCTGTGGTAGGGGGGCTTCTGGGCACGGGGGAACTGCCCCACTTGGTCTCACTGTCTGAAAAACTACGCCTGGTTGCTGTCACGCACCGCTGTAAGCCAAGGGGAGGTGGTGGGGAGAGCGGTGCTCCTGTTGTCTGGATTTCTCAAGCAGGGTGGGGCAGAGACCCACCACCTAAGACAGGGAATTCCATCTGTGTAAATCGAGAGTAGACAGAACCAAAGCAGCAGCTTGCTTTAATGCAGTGACACATGAATAACCAAAAGGCAGGCTTGCCGTAACTTCTCGGTTGATAAAATGTGTTTGGTTAGCAAATTCTGTGAATAGACTGAAGAGGAAATTAGAGGGAAAACACACAGCATAGGGTTTAACCAGACAAGTTTACCTGTTCTGAATATGCCTTGCGTCATTCTGTATTACTGTAAAAATTAAAACCACATTTAGGGTGATGTAAATGAAATGGTAATTTCTCAAGAACCTCTTTTATGGGCTGTAGGATTGGTCGTGTTGCTGACCACAAACTGTACCTGGACCTGTCATTAGTTCCTCAGGAAAGAAGTTAGAAGTTTTATAAGGTTCTGGCTCTCTGACAAAACCAGAAGGAAAGAATTGTGGAGGCTTAAAGAGCTATGTGATATTTATAGAATAAAATCATGGAATCGTTTAGGATGGAAATGATCGTAAAGATCCTCAGTTCCAGCTGTTACCTCACCACTGCCAAGGCTACCAATAAACCTTGTTCCCAAGTGCCATATCTGCTAAATCCCTCTGGGGTTGGTGACCACGCGGGGCTAGAAAGAGACAAGTCATTTGGATGTCAGTCCAGAAGAAGTGAAGTCAAATGTGACCTCTCCCCCAGTCAGGGGGTGGTGGTTAACCAGAGGAGGGTTTCATGTGCTGCTTAGGGACTGACTCTTGCAGCATCATGAAAGGTCTGCAAACCTAAGGAGTGTGAAGCATCTCCCTGGAAAGAGTGTATTACATTTATTTCAAGCAAGAGACACATGTGAAGATGGGACCTGGTCACACAGTGGCTGGAGTTGACTGAAATTCCTTATTTCAAATAATGTTGCTGTAGGGGATGGCCCTTGGAGACCTGGGGCTTACCTGAGAGCTCTGACCTCCAGCCTCAGGTGGGTGAAGTTGGTGTAGAGAAAATACATCATCTCCAGAAATAACTGTTCCCTTTACCTGCATCTTATTCCAAGAAACTGGACTTCTTTTTAAAAAAACCCAGCATTCTTTTAACTAACCCTTTTTTTCTTTTTTTCCCAGATTAACCCTGGCAGTAAAGCAGCCATGGCAGACTTGTGCCCAGGAGATGTTATTCTGGCAATTAACGGAGAGAGCACAGACAACATGACACATCTAGAAGCTCAAAACAAGATCAAAGCATGTGTGGATCAGCTGCTGCTCTCTGTGAACAGGTTGGTTCTCTCTGATGTGCTCCTGTCTCAGTTTTGCTCAGAGGACTTTTGGCTGGCCCTGGAGCAGATGTGCTCTCAGGCTGGGTTCTTGGAGCATCCCCGTGGTCTGGGTAACTGTCCTGTGTTTTCAAAGACAGTAAAACAAAATGATTTTTAATGATTCACTGGTAGAAAAAGTGGGTTCCGTTCATTTTTACATGTGAATTATCATTTGTACCTTGTAAGGCTTGTCCAGGCTGTGGCCTGAGTTGAGTCTTTGTGGTTGTGTCAACTCAAGCAAGAGTAGCATGGGAATCAAAATGTCCTTTGGACAAACCTTTCCACTTCATTGACATCCACCCATCATTTTAAGCATCTGTTCAATAAAAAAAAAAACATTTGAAGGTCCTGCCAAATTCACTTTTTAGGGTATTTCAAAGCAAAATGAAAGCATGAGTTTGGTATTGGGGTTTATTTTTTGTTTAGTTTTTGTTGTTGTTGTTGTTTGTTTGTTTTTTTGGGGTTTTTTTTGGTTTTTTTGTGTTTTTTTTTTTTTTTTTTTTTTAGTTGGCGTGTGTTTTGTGTGTGTTGTGGCTTTTTTGTTTATTTGTGGGGTGGTTTTGTTTGGTTTTGTTTTCTTGGTCTTTTTTTGGTTTCTATTGGAATTAATTTTATAGCAAAATCACAAATTACCCAAGCAAAATGAGCGCTCCTTATAAGGTTCACAAATGGCTAATACTATCTGGCATAAGTTTAAATAAGTGAATATAGTTTTCCACTTCAGATTAAAGAGGCATTTCCTGATATAAAGAGCTATCATTTACTGTTTATACTTTTCTTGGAAAACCATATAGTTCTTACTGGATGCCTGGGCAGTGGGGAAGGAGCACTGCCATAAATGGAGCAAACCCTCAGTGGTTCCTCATGGTTCCTCAGACAGGCATCTCTGAGCTGCCTGGCTAAAGCCAAGTCCCCTGAGCTCAGCCCATGGTGTACAGATGATGTGGCTTTGGTATTACAAAAGAAAGAAAAGGAAAGCAAGCAAAACCCCTTCACACAGGTGGGATTTCCCATAGACAAGGAGTGCAGTTGTTCTGCTTTCCATCTGGAGCAGTTTTAGGGAGACTAGGTGATTTTCTACCCCCAAGAGGACCTGTGCCCACGGCAGGATCAGGGTTCCCTTCCTGACTGCCTGCAGGCTACTGGAGCTCTCCTTGAAAAAGGTGAAAATCCATAGTGGCAGGAGGTTTTGGTGAGCCACCAGCTGCCGGGGTGGTCTGGCAGCAGAGCAGCTTCACTGGGAGTTAGAACCACGTTCTGCTGAAAGCACCTTTCACCTGCAGCATGGCAGTGATTGTTCTCATGGATAAGGGTTTCTGCTGTGTGAATTAATGATGGACTGAATTCCCACCTTTACACTTCATTTTAGCCCCTGATATCAACTGGTGTTTTTTTTGGCTCAGACTGGACCTTAAACATCTCTGTGCGGGTGCATCCCCTCTCCTAAGTGGTGGTTCCTGCACAGGGCAGAGGTTGCGGTCACAGTGGTCTCACAGCAGTGTTGGTATGTGCCTTGCTGGGGCTAGGGGGGATCTGGCTGCTTGGTTTCCCTTTCCATGGTCATTCATGACCTCAGGGTGATCTGGAAGGTGCTGTGTGGAGGGTCTGTGGCTTCAGGTTGTTTTTTCCCAACTGTACCTAACAAGGTGTGGATATTTTTAACAGTGAGACCTTGTGGTGTGTCCAGAGGAGGTGAATTTTCTAACAGATGTTGCTGGTGGTGGCCCACAGCCTTTCTGTGGTGCAGGGTTTGTGGGTGGCATGTTTGGTCTTTGCTAAGCAGTAGGATTGCAATGGTTTTGTCAGGCCTTAAAGTCTTCATAAACACAGATTTTAAAGACTTTTTTATCTCATAGGCAAAAATAAATGCTCAGGGCTCTGCAAGGCAGGAACAGATGGTGAGGTGAGGAGCTGTTCAGCTTGGGGTGACTCCTCTTGGAGGTAACACTGTTTTAGTGGCTTCTCTAAGGGCAGAACTCACCTTGGCTGTGCCCAGAGATGTCTGTGAGGGTGGCATTTCTCTTGACAGGAAAAACTGAGTATTTGTTTTTTTTCTGCAGTAGGGACAGCAGCTCCAGTGATGAGCTATTAGGTCTATTTTTAGTTTGGCCCAAAGTGGGTGCACAGTGACTTGGTTCTTGGATTTCTGTCCTGTCTGCCAAGTGACCTGTTGGATCCTGTTGCCCAGCTGTTAGTCATTGCTGGAAGCACATCTGGCATTCCCTCCTAGGTGTGAGTGGATCCCTCCTCCAAGATTTGCCTCCTAGAATATGGGGTGACCTGGTCCTGCTCAGAGAGCCGTGTCCTGGGGCAATAATGAGGGGTTTTGTTGGTTTGTGTGCATGTCCAGGCACTGCTGTTTGTCACAGCTCTGCATCAACACCCTGGACCCTGCTCTGAGGCTGAGCTTCAAGAAAGCCCTGCCTGTGGTGGTGTGGATTAGTATCTTTTCCTTTGGGCAGAGGTTGCTGTTCAACATCTTTTCTGTACACTGCCTTTTGCAAGCCAACACAAAAGATTTCTTTTTAAATGTGTTTTTCTGAAATACATTTGAAATAAGAAGTCTGTTTGTTGCATGTCTTTAGTGAGGAACTGTTTTATCAAAGCAGGCTTCCTCCAGCCAGGCACGAGTGTGAAGGGGAGGAAAGGAAGCTGTGCTGTGTGCAGTGTTTCCATCCCCATGGTGCCCTCTGGACTGCTTCATTCCGTGCCCTTTCTCCATCAACCCTTGACATTATGTGTTACTGAGCTAGAGAACAAGACGGGTTTTGTTTTCAGACTCTGGTCAGTAAATGTCCTTGGACTAGGAAGATCAGTAGGAAAGTCAGAATGTGGGGAAAACAAGAAGTGGTAGTTACTGAGTGGCCTGACCAAGACCAAGTATCATGCATCAAAGAAAGGCAGCCATAAAATTGGGTTGGAGCTGTGTTTTGTTGAAATCACTTGAAAGTACCTTGGGTGTGGGATGGGAGACCTCATGGCATCTCCGTTCCTGCTGACACAGACTGCCAGGAAACCCTTGGCAGCACTGTCCAGACCTGCCCAGCTGTGCCAGAGGGCCAGGGCGAGCCCCACAGCTTCTTCTGAACCTTTTGTCATCTGCCAGAGAGGATGAAGGCTTGTGCTGCAGCTTTCCTGAAGAAACTGGCCCTGTGCCCACATTGGGAAAACTGCTGGCAAGGGGATGTCACAGGTTTTTAAGCATGTTGGGCTTCATGGCTCTCCTGTGCCCCTGGAGCCCACAGTCATTGTTGGTGTCTGTGAAGCTGCCCCTGCTCTCAGGCTGGACTAGAAGATATTTCCTTTTTTTTTAAAATCTCTTTGTCCTTTATCTCTTGGGGGGGGGTTTACTTCCTTCTTCATACCCTCCATTTTCTACCTCCTTTCTTGGCCAGACCCCTGACCTCCCTGAAGTTAGTGGGTGTTTTGTCCCTGGATTTTTTGGATCCTGCTTTTCCCCAACATGTGCAAGTCTGTCTTTGGACCGTGAAAGGCAAAGCAGCACAGTGGCCTTACTGTTCTGAAACAAAGTGATTGAAAATCCTCATTGGTTTACAAGAGGAGTTGATTTATGTAACTGATGCCTATGTGGGCACTGATGTAAGATGTGAGGAATTACTTGGTGTGGGCACTCCTGGAACAAGGGCTGGATGTTCAGGCTGTGGTTAATGGCTCCGGAATGGGAGGCCAGGAGTTCACATGGGCTCAGTGAGGCTGTGGGGAAGGCAGTGATGGTGCTGATTAAGATTCAGTGGGATGGTTCAGGCTGCTCTGGTGATAAACTAAACATCTTCCCAGCTGTTGAATCTCAAGCCAAGGTAGCACAGGATGTACTTTGCCTGCCTTAGTGCAGGAGGGGTCAGGCCAGTTATGTGGCAGCTGGTTGGAGAAAGATCCGGGGTGTTGAGCAGCCCCATGAACTATTACTCACAAACACCTGGTATAAAACTTGTTCTTTTTATTCACTGTGAAGTTGCTTCCAAGTTACACAACAAATTCCTTAAGAGGCAAGAAGTGTGTTAGTGTGTTGTGCCAGGGGAGGTTGCAATTGGCTGTTAGGGAAAATTTCTCTGCTGAAAGGGTTTTCAAGCCCAGGGACCTCATATCCCTGAAGGGATTTAAAAGACATGTGGATGTGGCACTTGGGGACATGGTTTAGTGGTGGGCTTGGCAATGCTGGGGCAGCACTGGGGCTTGATGGTCTAAGAGGCTTTTTCAACTTTCACACTTTTATGATTTCCAGTCCAATCCGATTCCAGCCCTTTCTTTTGGTGACAGCCCTGGAGCTGTTGTGCACAGGGCCAGGTGGATACTGGACAACTGGGAGCATCTGCCTGGCCCCAGGTGCAGCCAAGAACCACAGAGTGGTTGAGTTTAATTTATTTCCTGACTGTGGTGTCAAAGAATAAATCCTCAAAGGTTCAGCTTTGGTTCCTTCTATTTAAACTATGTCCTGGAAGCAGTTTCTTCCTCCTTGGTTTGCTGTGTATGCCACTGCAGAGTATGCTTGGAGAATTGGATAAGAAGATTATCTATCCCTGCTCTATATAAAAAGAAGGAGTTTCTCTGAAAGTTTGTGTAAGAAAGCCCAGTAATGAATCTGTTGGACTTGCAGCCCCAAGAGTACCTGGAACCTCACGTAGTTGATGTTCCTTCCATCTCCCCCAGTTCCTGGGGATTTTATTGGGGTCTGTTAGCTGTAAGCAGCACAGGCAAGCTGCTGGAAGATGGGAAGGATGACAATGTATGTTCTCAAGTTTCCAGTAAAAGTACAACTGAAAAAGTGAATCACAGCTTCCCCTCTGGAGCTCCTTGAAGGCTAATAGAGAGGAAACCCGGCAGCTTTCCAGAGCAATACACAATGGTTTCAGCTGAGAGGAATGAAGGAGGAGAAATCCTCCAGCTTCTTCCCATTGACTGAAGGAGCTGTGTCCTTTGGGGTGCTGAGCAGAGCTCAGCTGCCCTGCAGAGGATGGATCCAACACCTCTTGGTTATTGGGGTGACGTTCACAAGCCTGGGAAGTTTGGGTGTAGCTGCTTCTAGACCGAGCTCAGCTTCTAGAAGGCTAATGGCCAAATCAGTGGTAACAATCAGCTGTGAGCACAGTGATGTGCCACGATGGGAGGGAGGTGAAGAGCAGTCAGGAGATGGGCAGGACCCTGGAGTCACCCCCCAAAGAAAGGGGCTGAAATATAGCAACATGGTGGTTTTGCAGCTGCATGGTGACAGCAGTGACCTGGATCCAGGTTGGCACTTCCCAAAGTGATAAATGTTTTTAGGGGATGGAGAAATAAGAAATTTGGTAAGACACAGTAATTCTTGCAACTTAAGAGCAGCTCTACCAATGTTGAGAGTGAGACTTGCAGATCACTACCAGGTGAAAAAACATTCTGGTAAAATATGTGAGCATGTGCAAGTAATCTTTGAGAGTGACTGAGACTTTTAGAAAGCAAGTGGTGGGATAAAAGATGTATGCAGCTTTGGGGTTTTTTAAGTGATGTCCTGTTTATGGGTCCGTTTCCTACGAAGCCCTGTGTGGAAGGCCTTGCACTAACCTAGGTCAAGTTATTTTTCTTGGGATTGTCCTAGACGCCATTAAGAGAACAGAGTGGTGTAAGTGCAAGGTAATGATTTCCACATAACTGCCTTTAATCCCCTATAGCACATCTGAGAACACTTTTCCTGTCCTTGAGCTGTAAATTAAACCACTTGGAACATTTGAGTGATGCCTGATCTGTTGCCTGTGACGTATGAGAAATGTGTTGGGTTTTTGCTGTTGCCTAAACACAAAGCTCTGACTGTTGGTAGGGTGAGCCTGCTGCTGGGGGGGTCTTGGGGTGACTGCTGGCCCCCGAGTCCCCACTGCTCTGGGGCTTGTTCTGGGGGTACAGGGGACCCCCCCTGCTGCTGGTCCTGCTGGGCATGCGGGCATGGGATGTTCCCGGCAGCTGGGGTTGGGCTGTGAGCTCCAAGCATCAGCCCCTCCTGCAGTAGCTGCCTGTAGCATTGTTCGCTCAGGCAGAGTAATCTCTTAATTGTTTTGGATTAGTTCAGATTACATGGTATTTTGCTGTTCCCAGGGGAAAGAGGGGGCCTCTCTGTGTAAGCATAAATGCTCATTAAACTTACAACTTTACTTTCTTTTTGGTGAGGCTGGTGGTTCTCCCGTTCTCCTTAGCTTTGCCTTTCAAAGTGCCAAGTGGAGCCCAGATTGTGCTGTATCAGCTTGTTCCAGTGTGCTTCAGATGGAAGCTGGCGCTGATGTGAGCCTGGCTGTGTTCAGGCTGTTGCTGGAAGCTGTCACAGTTGGTCTCAGTTATACCAAGAACTTCTTGTCACTCTGCAGAACTGATGGTGGAGCCTTGAGTTTAATCATTAACGCATTAACCGTGAATGAGCTTCTCCATGTAAACTGAAATCTGTCCATGTCTGTCATTAAGTGTAAATATACGCATGAAGACTTTTAGAAAGCACGGGTTTATCTGCCTTCTGGTCAGACAGTGTGATCTCTGTCCGGGGTATGGACAACTGGGAGTGCTGGTAATGCTCATGACTGGTACCTTCACACAGAATGAATTTACGGCTATTGCTCCTATCTTCTGCAATCAGAATCACTTGCTGAAGCTCTGCTCTTATTTACTGGCAGGTTGAAGTCTTTGGAGATGCTTTAAGCTGTGTTTGGCAAGTGGGCTCCAGAGCTGAGTGGGGGGAAGTTATCCTGGACCCTCCTCGGGGTGCTGCGAGCTCTCATCAGGCTAGCTCAGTGCAGGGGAAAGCACAGAAATAATAATGATGGTCCCTGCAATGTAATGAGGCATTTCCATTGTTCTGGGCCTCCAGATTTGATTTTCAATGTGGAAGCAATGTGCACAGCACCAGATCATGGCAAAAAGCAAGTGGGAGTTGCTGGGAATGCTGATGTTCCTGGGAGGGACTTTGTCCCACTTGGAAAGAGCAATTTATAATGAATTATCCCAGCCTAATATCAAAAAATAACAGTAAAGATGAATTGCCAGAACAAGATAACTAGCTATGAGAGTAATCATTCCCTGTTGAAAAAGCTGTAATGGCAGTAATGAGTAAAAAAAGCTGAAATCCTCAGGGGCTGGATCCAAAGTGTGTTCAAGTCAGTGGGAGCCCCTGCATTTGGTAGGTTTTGGGTCAGACCCTAGATTTGTAAGGGCAGCTTTGTATGTTGACTTGTGTAGCTGCAAAATACCAAAGATAAAATCTCCTGGAGAATTCCTGGGTTAAAGTCATGCTCCCTATTTTTCAAACTTGGACTTTGCAGTTAATTTAACTGAAAGTGATTGTGGAATGTGGCAGGGGTGAGAGTCCACAAAGGATGCTTCGATGCATCTGTGCCCAGGGAACAGCACCTATATTTGTGAAGTGGTGCATATACAGACTGTGATGATAAACAGAATAGTTTGCATGTTGAAAGCTTTATCTTGAACTTACTGGAGTCTCCATCTTCCACCTTAACCTTCTTGCATCATGAGAAGTCTGTGGATGTACCTGCTGGACCCTGCTCAGGCTCCTGTGACTCCCTCATACCTGAAGTGCTGGAGATCTATGCTGGAGATCACATTCCAGCCATGTCCCCAGATGCCTTTGTAGGGAAAAAATTATCAGGCACATGGAAAATCTTTGGACAGTGACAGTATTCTGCTCTGCCTTGGCAGGACTGAAGATGCATTTGGGAATGGAAACTGTATTTTTAGGGATTTTTCTATCTGGCAACTGTTGAAAGGGTCAGGATGATTCATACAGGGTGGTGAAAGCCTTCTCCCTGAAAGGTGTTTATAGAATTCCTGATGTGGTCTAGTACACAGACCTGCCAGGGATTGCATGTATATATGTATGCATATATCTATACACATGTGTAATCAGAATACTTTCTGGATTCAGGGCCAGAATAAAGGCACAAAGCCAGGAATATGCAAAACAGGAGCCACCAAGAGTCTGTATTCTGATGTCTTGACCAAAATAAGTTTGTTTCTTTAACCTCAAACTGAGACAGAACCTTATAGTTCAAGGATGGTTTTGAGCTTTAATGGGATAAAACTGTCATCTTCTCTATTTATCATTGTAATGTTTCTGAGGATAATTTTGGACTGCAAATTGCAAATACAATATAAACCTGCCAGGGAATTAATAGATGCTATATATATATTTGGTTTCTTCTTTTTTTTTGGCTTGTTTTTTTTGGCTTTTTTTTTTTTAATTTGTTTAATTGCTTTTTTTGTTTTGTTTAAAGAGCCTGTTTCTTTCTCTGGGATTTTTCTGGGTTTTGTTTGTATGGGGGGGAGCACTTTGGTTTGGGCTTTCTTAAAAGCAAATTAAGTAGTGTTTACTTAATTTCCCACTGCAGATCTGAAGGGAAGACCTGGTCCCCCCCTGTCCTGGAAGATGGCAAGGCTCAAGCATACCGCATCAACATCGAGCCGGACCCACAGGTATGGCAGCTGCAGCCCTGCCCCACATCTGCTGCTCTCCCAGCTTGCTTTTGAGGAGAGGACATCCATGTCTGGAGGCTGGAAAGCCCTGTGCTCCTTCCAGAAGTGAAGGAGTTTCCATGTGTGGTTTTAAAGTTCTCTGCAGGTCTATCTGTGCTTTTCTTGGGCTGGTTCCCATGGTGAGCCAGATCCTGAGCAGATCTGGCATAATCCCATCTGTGTCACTGCCTTCCAGCCAAGCCAGGCTTTGCTGGATCAGCCTGCTGGGGACACAGGATGGCTGGGCAGCACATGGAGGGTGGCATCCAGCACTGACCCCATGAGGCTGTGACCAAGCTCAGAGTTAGTGTTATTTTGGATGGAGCTCTTGGGAGTCCTCTGACTGTCCAGTGTCTGCCCTTCCCAAGGTACAGCACGTCCAGGGTCTGTCTGCATCTGCCTCAGCTGATGTGCCTCTACCTTGGCTGCTTCCAAAATCTGCTGCACCCTCCCAATCCTGTGACAGTGATTCACCTCCCATGATGGTGGATTTCTTTTTTTTGTAATGTTCTCATCTTTTTCCTTTGGGTTTTTTTTTTTCCCTCTCTCACTCCTTCTCTCTGTTTTGCAGCTTCTCTCTTCCCTCTGTCCTCAGCTCTGTTCCCTGGAGCCTTCTACCTGTATCCTGCCCTGCCTTACTACCCCGTCTCCTGCAGCAGCCAGGTGGTGGATGGAGCTGAGCAGGTCTCCCCATCTTTCCTACCCATCTCTAATGGCTTGTTTGCAAGGTCAGAGGTGACTTTCATTCTCTTTTGGCTTCTTGATGGAAAGAGAAATGGGGTTTCTCTTCTCCCTCTCTGCTTATAAGGTACTGGATTGTCAATTTTTGCACGTTCTGGTCCATGTTGTGGAGATATCTGGGGAACAAGGAGGAGACCAGGAGGATAGGCAGAGGGCTGCTCCTGCTGCCTGGCTCCCCCTTGAATGTGTGCTGAGCTGGTGCACATGCTGCCAGCTTTCCCAGGGCACCTGGATGGCAGGGCTCGAGCCAGCTGGGGCATCTCACTGCTGTGGGTTGGCCACCCCTCCCAGGGCAGAGATAGAGGCCCACAGCCTTCAGAACATCAAAGTTTATGCTGTCAGAATCCCCTGAGCTTGCCCCCAAAGCATGTGAGCTCCCTTTGGCTGATTCTGAGTGTTCAAATATTGCTCAGATGGCTGTCTCCTCCACAGAGATGGTTTATGTCATATGCTGTTCCATGCTTTTTCTCCAGCCCTTACAAAATGCCTGCATGCAGGATCTGCTGGTTAGCTCAATTGCTCCTTTCCAGAGAGGATTTGGAATGAATTTTGCTGATGAGGGTTCCAGGGTGCCCCCTCAGCCCTCCCTGGCTCAGTTCAGAAGGAATACAAGAGCTGCAAAGGTGGGAGAGAGGAGATGATGCTGTAAGGAGTGGAGTCTCCTTCAGTGAGGAATGGGGAGGAAGTACTGGCAGCAGAGAGCCCACCGAGTGCTCAGGATGAGGGTGAGATCCCCCAAACTCCGTGAGAACTGGACCAGAGTGTGAGGCCATGGGGTCTGTTGGCCATTCCAGCGATGTGGAATTTGCAGATATTCTGCATTTCTGCCCAGGACAGCGGGCAGAGGCGCAGCACCAGCAGAGCTGCCTCAGCCCCACACGCCAGCAACACATGGGGGTGTTTGTCTTTCCTGCCCTGACTCACAGCACAGGCTGGTGTGTGAGCTTGGGCCTTGCATTCTGGCCATGTTTGCTTCATTTATCAATTACAGCCATCTTTTCTGACAGATATTTTTTCTTACTAGGCTTTACCTATGAATAATATTAAATGAGGAACAAATGTGCAGCAGTTCCACTGCCAGAAACAACTTCCTGAGGTTTAATGCAGATTGAATTTGAATCTGACTATTAATATATGTTACATATGGATCTTTTTAAAAATTAGACAGTTTAATAGAATATAATGAAGGGGGTAGGGATGCACTATTCTGAATCCAGACCTACATTGAAAATACGTAAATCTGGGGAGGAGGTGTGTAAAGCAGATATGTTTGTGGTAGGGCACTGAGAGAGGTATGTGAACAAGGGTACACAAGTACAGGCAGCAGATTCCTGCTCTTGCTCCTTTTTTTTGGTGCCTGTGTCCTGTTGTCTTCCTTAGTGGCTTTTTGGGTTTCCCAGAGAGGAAGTGAAGGATTTCCACACACACCTCCAGGTTGCTGTGCTTGCACCCAAGATGTGTTGGTTCTTCTCTCCACATCACATTGTGCCTCCAGTGTGGTTCATGCTGACAGCCTGGAACAGCAGCTGTGCTAACCCAGGTGTTATCACTGATGTCCTCTGACCTGTGTGAGGCTGAGGGTGACCATCATCACCCAGAGAGAGCCAGTCTTTGCTGCAGGTACCAATCCCCTGGGAGCAGTGCTCCCAGGCATGGCTGGGATCCCTGTGGAGCAGTGCCAGGTGACCCAGGGCTGTCCTGTGCCGTGTTCATTCAGCCCCTCTGGCAAGGGCCCGTACTAGATTGTGAGAAGGAAAAATTTCATTGTGAAGTAATAACTTGGCTCAATATGTGCAACCTTTAGGTGCACTTCCTTGCATCTGGAAAAAAGCAATCTGCTTTGAAACACAGGAAAAAATTTCTGCTGGAATTCTGCCCTCAAATCACAAAAAGAGGTTGGGGGTTTGTCCCTGAAAAAGATTTTGAGAGTTTACCCCAAGTGGCCTTTGCAGTAATGTGGAGCAATATCCTTTCTTCTTCCAGGTTTTACTCTATATGCTTTTTCATCATACTGGGCAAAGATCTGTTGAAAATCTTGACTTACGACTACAGTAACTCTTGCCTGAAATGTGAGCATAAGCAGAATGCCTCAGTCTGAGTGATTTGTAGGAAAATCTGTATTTCTGTTACTGCAATTTAGCTTTTTAGGGGTAATCTTTGTGTTGAAGGCAATGAAATTTTGTAGTTACCTTCTGTGCAAGAGAACTTGGAAGGTGTGGAGTAGCTGGTGAATTTTCCTCTCCCCTTTTTCTAAATCTGTTGTGGTTTCTCAGTTGAGCTTTCTGGTAAACCACTACTCAGAGTCCAAGAATGTGATCAATCCTCCTTATTAAAACTTTGATTATTGCCATGACTGTGGGGAATAGCTGCCCTCAAACTGAAGAAGCTGAACCGGAGAGCTGCTTTTTCACAATTAGCAGGAACAGCACTGAACAGGATGAGTGAGTAACTTCTGGGAAAAATAACTTTTTTTTTTTTTAAGCAGACTTTGATTATCAGTTGGTTTTGCTGGACAAGTCTGTCCTTAACAGGAAGGACATACAGAGGAGGCCACAAATGCAGTGATGTTCAGACTTGCTACATGAAGGGCTGCCTGTCTGTTGGACCCAGAGATGGGTGGAGGTGGGACCTGTGGGATGCTGGGGACAGCTCAGAGCTTTCCAGACAGCAGTCCAGATTTCCATCATGAAGACATGACATCCTTGCTTACATGTTGGGATTCCCAGGCTCAGCTGGCATGGTGTTGATGTCCTTGTGGGCCCTGGTCCCAGCCACTCCTCCCCGGCAGACAGGGGGAGTGGGAGCACCCATCCATCATTTTCTGGAGATCCCACTGTTATTGGCTTCCTGTAGCATGAGCTTGCTAGTCAAAATACTGCCATGCAGTGCTAATAAAAAGAGAGGATGTTTGTTTTGTTGTTTATTCCCAAGCTGCCAAAATTGGCAGCTCTCTGGCCCAGGGGGGCTGGAAGTGTGGGCTTTGGAGACCCTGTCAGTGCTAATTGACATTAGATCAAGTGTGTGGGTGGGAGAATAATTGCAGCAGAAATTAAATTGGCAGCACGTAGCCAGAGCTGGAATAGGATGCAAGTCCTCCCAAACAAGGATGCTTGGCTGAAATAGCTGCGTGGAGTGAAAAGCTGGGTTTCCTCTGGTAGGGCAGACAGCAGAAGCACTTCCCACAGCAGTCCATGGGGAATGGTGTCCTGGTGCTACTGAGCTAGCAGAGCAGCCCTGTGTCGTTCTCAGGAGATGCATGAGGGAGGTGCATCAGCTCTCCTGGTCCTCTCTTGTGCTGTGTCCTGAGCAGTGGCTTTCCCAGCCTGACCACCCAACTGAGAGGGTGAGCTCTGGGCAGGGGGGAAGAGCCACAGCATCAGGGGAGCTGCACAGGAACAATGAGAAGGCTGTTTCTGCTCATCACTTAAGAATTATTTTTCGTATGTGTTACTCTGTTCTTGACACCCAGGTGTCAGTCCACAGAGATTTGTTGTTAGTTTGCTCTGACTAAAATCAGGTGCAAGGTGTGTGGCTTCCTATGTGAAAATGCCAGCCAGAATGGGGTGAAGAGGAGGAATTGGGGCAAACTTGCATCTACTGTAACTGTTTGAGCAGCCTAATCCAGGCAGTGCTGGATGTGAGCCAGGCCAGTGGAAATGTGAACACACCTTTGTTTGCTCTTGTCAGAGGGGCTCAGGTGAGCGTGGTTGCAGAGCTGAGGACCTGCCACCTCTCATTGCACATGGCATCCACCCAGCATGGGCTCTGCAGCATCACTCCTGGGAGCTTTTCATACTTGCCCTGACTTCACAAATAGTATCACTGCTGATGGAGCTTGCTCCTAATTACATAAATGAAATCACGTGTGGGCTTCAGGGCACTCTGAGCCTCTGGGAACCCAGGGACAGCAGTGGTTTCCCACAGTAAAGCAGGGAGGGTAGTTGTCTGCTAACCTGTCCCTTAGAACTGATTTTAGCACCTTTAAAAAGGTGTTAAATATGCTCATATTTACTTTTTGCTAGATTATATATTTTTTTTTCTAAGGGTGAGTGTCTCCTTATGTAATTAACTGAGTAATGGATTTAAGTTAGCTTTAATTAGATGGAGTATTTGTTTTAAGTTCTCTGTGGGTTGCTGCCAAGCAGGAAACTTCTATGTACATCTTTGCAAAAGCCTGGCATAGGCCATGCTGAGTTCTGTGAGCTGGGGGTTAAAGCATCCTGACTGGAGAGATGGAATTTCCTTTCTCAGGGAGACTGACCATCCTTCCTCCCCAGCTCTTGGGACAGGATGGGCCATGCCTGCTTCTGGGAAAGCTCCTGCTGTGACCCCCAGTCCCAGCCAGTGGGGCACCAAGCAGCACTCTCCTGAGGAAGGAGGGAAAATGTCTGCCTTGGGGAAAACAAAGGATGAGCTCATGCCCTGGCACAAACCCGGGCTCCCTTCCATGGGAACTCGCAGCTCGTTGTTTGAGGACTGATTTAATAGCAGAAACATGCTGAATGCTGACAGCCACTGTGGGTGCATCAGCCATGAGCTCTGGGTGCTCGGGCAACATTTCACACCCAGATATTGGGGTTTTACACTACAAAAAACACTAATCTGATTTACTGGGTGAAGAGGTTACACACACATAGCATGTGCACTTGTATTTACTTTTGCCTTTGGTATAATATTGCATCATTTGAAAGCAAAGGAGTTTTCTGAGTACCATTGTAACATCTTGAAGCTGTAACCTTTTATGTGAAATTCTCTGTGTATGTCTTAGGTAAATTAGCATCTTTAAGTGAGTTTTGATAGTCCTGGTATATGAAAGAGGCAAAAACAATATTAGGATAAGGGAGGGAAAAAATGAGAATGAAAACTTAAAAATAGTGTTTTCTTCTGTCCAGGTAACTTGAAGAATTGGTTCTCATTGAAGGTACATAGGAATTATATTGAAATTATAACAGTGGGGGTTGGTTTAGGACAAAACAAAGTGCTGTTGGCTAAAGTGCTAACACAGACATACACTGTGTTATTTTACTTGATAACATCAGTTTCAGTGATGACTCCATTAACACAGGTAAGGAAACTGCTGCTTGTGTAGTCAGAAGTGTGTTTGGAAGCATGGGTGTAGCTCAGTGTTTGTTCTTGTCCATCAGGAAAAACAGCTTATCCTCTTTCACTTTTCTTTCTGTCTCACTTAAGAGGAATTAACAGCTCTTGGAGGTCACTTGAGTGGAGAGAGCCATCCCCTGTGGTGCAGAGAGAGATGCTGGAGGGATGCTCACTGTGGTCCCTCAGGCTGATCAGGCTGAAGCAGCTGCTTCCATCCCCTACTGCAGCTCGTGCCACAGAGGGCTGGGAAAGGCTGAGACATGTTTTTGAATCTACCTGAATTTGTATTTTTTATTAATGAGGAAACATTCTAAAATGAAACAATATATCATCCTGTTGCTTTTGCTGTGTTTTCTGGTGTACCTTGTCCTGGCTTTTACAGAAGGAGGTTCAGATAAGCCATCCTGGTGAAATAGGCACCTTTGAGTTTAGGCATATTTTTATAGCCTGAAGCTTAGCTTGTTGCCAGTGAAACTTTTAGTTTCAATTAGCTGCTGATAATGATTATGGAAAGAAAATCAGAATGTGTGATATGGTAATACCTGAAAATGCAACAATTCCCCAAATGAGAGGGAGGAGAGTGACAGTAAGCTGGAAAACATGATATCAGGACACAGTCTGTTAGTGTTAAGCTCACCAGGTTTGTCCTGTAAGCCAAACATCAGATGGTGAGTAAAGCGATTCAATGGAAGCATGGACTGAAATGGGAGCAGCAGCATCTTCCCTGGGAGAAAGAGGGCAGTCAGGAGGGCAGTGGACACTTGCTGTAATGGTTTCAGGTTTTTTTCCATCTAGTGGATATTATTTGCTGTCAGTGGGGAAGTTAATCCAACAGCAGCCTGTGCATGGTGGGGGCATCAGTCCAACAGCTGCACTGAGGCATGCCCTCCTGTTCCTGGGCTTGGAAGGTGACCCTAAACACTGGGATGTAGGACAGCCCTCTCTAGGGTTTAGGCTGTTGTTAAGCCTAGCTCTAGTGAGGTAGTCACCTGACAGGAGCTTGCTGCTGCTGGGCAAAGGAGGAAATTTCAAGGCTCTTCTACCAAGACATTCATACAGAGCACTCCTCTGTCTGCTGGGTAAATGCCCCTCGCACACTTATGTTAGAAATGTGCTCTCTGCTCTGTGCAGGCAAGATGAATGCAAACACATTTTAATCATGACAGTCTTAGGTAACTTTTTTTCATTGTTGTGGATTTTTAAGAGCCAGGTAGGTTAAGGGATAAAGTCCTGGCATTGCAGCTTGAGTCTCTCCTGAGCTCTTTAATTTGCATGAGGGTGCAGCTTCTCCCTGGAGCTGTGAGAGGAAACACCCATCAGAGCCTTGCTGATGGCCATCCAGATGGCTGCTCCAAGGTGGAGAAATGTTACTGCCCTTAGAGTGTGAGAGATTTGTCCCTGGGTTAAATGTGTGCTGGCCTTGTGCTATACCTTGTGCTGTACAGAATCACGGAATGGTTTGGGTTGAAAGGGGCCTTAAAGCCCATCTAGTTCCACAACCCTTCCATGGCCAGGGACACCTTCCCCTATCCCAGGTTGCTCCAAGCCCAATCCATCCTGGCCTTGAACACTTCCAGGGATGGGGCAGCCACAGCTGCTCTGGGCACCCTGTGCCAGGGCCTCACCATCCTCACAGGGAAGAATTTCTTCCTAATATCCCATCTAAACCCTCTGTCAGTGTGAAGCCATTCCCCCTTGTCCTGTCACTACATGCCCTTGTGCAGTACAGCCTGTCCTGGGAGTATGGGCGGGCTGGGGCTCCACCAGGCTCTAGCTTGAGTCATGTTTCATGTGAACATTGTCTGCAGCCTTTTTACAAAAAAGATCTGATTTTAAGAATTTGGTCTCTTACTTAGAGAGATCTGAAAAACTAATTTGATATTTAGCTGACAGCTGTGAAAGGAGTGTAGTGAGAAGGATGTGATGGATAAGGCTTTCCTTCAGACTGTGGTATACATTTGTTATGATCCAGTTTAAACCCAGAAAAGTGAGGAAAGCTAAGTCTCTGTGTATAAACCACAAAGAACTTTGAAGGTTCAAAATATACCCAAAAACTAGATTAAAACCAAATGAGGCTAGATGTTGGTGCCAAAAAAAATTGATGCATTTTTTATTTAATAGTAAAAGAGGCAAAGAGAAAGAAAGAGAAAAGAAAGAGAGAAAAAGAAGGGGGAGGAGAAAGAGAGAGAGACAGGGGTTATCAGAAGCATATCACCCATCCAGGGGTCCCAATGTCTCATTGCTTCCTTCAGTCTGCTCTTCTTGTTGGTGTGGGTCCCACATCACTTCGCCACACGCTGAAGAGTGCAGAATTCCATGGATTATACGCCTTGGGCCAGGTGGGAAAGCCCACATGCCTCCCTTGCAGGGGCCTGTTTGACGCTGTCCCTTGCAACACTGAGGGTCTGTTGCATCATCTCTGGTGGAGGGTCTGGAGACCCCTTTGAGGTCAAAGGTTTATTAAACCTCAGCACAGCAAAGGACTGAATAAGGAAGAAGGGACAGCGATGGGAGCGTGGGCCGCTGCCACAGGCTCATCCACAAAGTGGCTGCTGTGCCTTTTATACCCCTGGGGTTGCCTCAGCCAGCCCTGGCCCTCCTGCAGTCCAGCAGTCAACTCTTCTTTGCTGTCCCTTGGTGGAGACCTTCTTGCAGTTTGACTGGAGGTGAGGTGTCGTCATGCCAAGCCCCCCAGCAATAGGCTTTCCCCATTTCCAGCTGCCCCATGCAAGGGACACGTGCACACCCTCCCTCCCCGTGTCCCTGACTGTCTGTGGCTGCAATACAGTGGGGGGAAAGGGGACTATGGGGAGAACAGAGGGTGTCCAAACAACAAACTACAGTAACATAACCATACACCAACAAAATCTCTCAACATACACACAGTATTCATCCCTTAATTGTGAGAGCCAGTCATCATACTGCCCATCTACAGCACTTCTCTCCCCCCACCCTTGGGTGCAAGGGTCTGTGTGAGCCTGGCAGCTGATAGCCCTGGGGCTGTGGTCTCCTCCCCAAGGTGCTAAGCTTGTGCTTTGTGAATGTCCCCAGTTCCTGAGTTTCATCTTATCTTCATTAGTGAACAGTCCAGGGCCTCACTCAAAGGCCCATTCAGGGTGTGGTGGTATTCTGTACAGCTTTTGTAATACAGTTCTAAAAGTCCTTCATGGAAATGTTTAAGTCAAAAACTGTAATATTTCAGGCTCTGACAATGTTGAAAGGGGAGCTTGGCAGAATATTTAAAATCTGTCTTGTAAAAGAACTCACACACTCAGTTTATCCAGCCTCAGCAAATTAGACCTTACCTTTTTTCCTCAATCTTCTGAGCTGAGCAAAGTAATGGGATCATACTTGCTAGAGCTTTTGAAAGTTAGATTGAAGGCTGCTTAGTCTGTAAAAGCAGCGTATACACAGAACATCTGAACTGTGCTTATAGGGAAATATGTGTTAGAATGAGTGCAGTTTTAAAATTTATCCTTTTCTCCAAGCTTTGGGAGCAGCTTTGTCATAAGGGTTCCCCTGGGACTTCTTCTGAGGCTTTTTTTGGAGAATCAATCCTGTTCCTTCAGCTGTTGGCCACAGTGTGAATCACTTCTTTGCACTGAAATGAAATCCATGCTGTCTGTCCCATACACCCCCCACTGTGGGGTAATAATAAGATTTCCATTTCTGGGACTTTTGAATTGGTTCATCAGAGATGAAGTAGTGTCTTTACTTTTGGAAACCTGGGGGGAAAGAGAGGAGGGAGCTACAGCGTTGCAGTTGTCTTTTGTGCAGAGGCTGAGTCTTGGCTTGAGGATGTCAGGATGTAGTGGGATATGTCTTCAGGCTTGATTGCTTGGCACATGTACATGATAGAGGACTTGCAGTAATGAAGGCAAAACTTCATCCACAGAAAGCTCTGCCAGGAGAGACCAGAATCAGCTGGGACTCAATTACCCAAGCTTGGAGCAAGGGAGAAAGAAGCCAGAGGAGGAGCTGAAGCAGACAGGCTTGTCCTGCTGTTGCTGGATGGTGGACACAGATAACCAAACACGGTCACCAGAGGCACCTCTTCCAGGTGACTCTATAGCTGAGGGATGCTGTACCTCCTGGTGCATAAATAGCAATACTTGTGTCTGTAATTCAGCATTTTGGCAGCAAACAGCAGCTGGCACCGGCCCATCATGGTCTGGTTTTGAGAAGGGGATGAATCTGAGGAACATCAAACAGAATGGGCTGAGACAAGCGTGGCCTTCAGCTCTGTTTGAGTCTCATGTGGTGTGTGAGAACAGGACCAGCACTCCCAGGATTAGGAAAATAAACAAGGTGCAGGCAATTCCTTTGGGGATGGGCACCCACATCGCAGGGACAGAGCTGCTGCTGGTCCTGTCTGGGCAAATCTCCCATCACCATTGCACAAGGGCAGATGGAGGGTGGACTTGGGGCTTGGAGGTGTAATTCAAGAGATGTTTCCAGCTCTGCAGCTGGTGAGTTTGCTCCCAAAGAAGGTTTCTTAGATACACCGAAGCCATCATTGCTCAAAGCCCTTCCAGATCATGCCATGGGTGGAGTGGCTTGTTTGGAGGTTCTAGGAGCCAATGTTGGCCTGTCAAATTTGCAATCTTCAGTTTTAATCTCTGGTAGTCTGGAAAAGGGAGATTAGTTATTTTGTTTGTACTTCTGGTCTTTTAAAAGTCTGATTTATGACATGCTGAAGTAAATGAACTTAAAATGCCTTGGATCAGAATATGAAGTCTGATGTTCTCTAAATCTCTGTGGTCTCTAGAGCTAAGGACTTGTAGTTGAAAAAGGGTGGGAGGACAGATAGGACATTTTGCAATATGCATTAAAAATACAGCCAAGCATGAGAGAACAAATTGGGAGTTTCTGGTTTGTAGGCTGAAAGAGTTCTCTTTGGTGAGAGTTTACAGGCCAGCTCTTAAGGAGGGTTTGCAAATTCAGTTTAAGAAAGGCCATAAAAAGCAGGAAGAAAATCCAGCAACAAAAAGCAAATTAGGCCTCAAAGGGGGGAAATTTGAGCTGATCTTGAATTTGACAACTGGAAAAAAATCCATCTGGTTCTGAGTTTCTGAGGGTGAATGTATGAGTGTTTTGCACAAAGTGAAGCCTTGCAGAGATCTCACAGCCTTTGAGGAAGAGACTGAGTTCTGACCTGGGAACAGCATTTTGGGCTGCAGGAGGAGCCTCTTGATCCCTGTGGATGCTGCTGGGTCACCTGTGACTTTATGACATGGCTGAGCAGAGGAAAGGTGAGCTGCCACCACCCTGAACATCCTCCTCTCGCAGGGACAGGGAGGTGGTGGCCCCTGGGGATGCCAGGCAGTGCAAGAAGGGCTCTCCTTCCTCCCTTCCATCAAGGGCCTCCTTTTGGAGAGTGCCCAAGCAATAAGTTTGAGCTTTATAGCAACATTTGGTCCTGATGTACAAATTGCTGAGCTTAACAGGGACAAAGGGGTGACGCTTTACAAACTACCCTGGATTTAAGCAAGTCCATGGAGATGATGGTCTGGAGGAGGTTTCCATTCTGGAAACAGCTGCCAGTTCCTTGCTCCCCAGGAAAGGTCTGGCTGGCACCAGTGTGCAGGAGCAGGTGAGGTCAGAGGAGAGGACCCAGCCCTCTCCTCCAGCCACCCTGGACTGAGTGTGAGTCTGGCCCAGATAATTAAAGGTAATGGCTTTCTAAAAGCATTGCTGTCAGTGCTGCCACCCATATGGGCCATTGGTTTTATCCCAAAAAATGTTTATGATCCTTCTTTTCCTCTCTGCATCACGGTTGAGTGTTTTCTTTATTTCCCTTGAAATAACAATCTAAATCTGGAATTGGGAACCCATAGCCTGCTTGTATGTGTGTGTATATATATATGTATATGTATTTTTTTAAAGAATATGAATTGGGGAGCAGTTAAAATTATATTATTCCTGGCAGCAAAATTCCTTTTTTAATAGACAATTTGAAGTTATTATGTTGGAAGCAGTTTTCCCCACGTGTTTGTGCATGTGTGGTGTGGAGGGAACTGTGCCAAGAGGGCTCCAGGCAGCTTCTGAGGCAGGGGAAATTGCTGGGAGCTTGCTGAAGGCTGCAGGTTTTCAGCTGATGGTAGGGAAAAAAAACTCAAAGACACCATCTTTCAGTTCTTAAGTAAGCTTGGTTTTATCAGTGGACATTTGCCTTAGGAAGAATTGAAGGATTGGACTTTCAAGATCTTTTTCTAGCAGGATCTGTTTTTTACTTCTCTTAGCTATTTGTTTTTACAAGGTTTGTGAGCGCCAGTGAGTTCTCCTGCGCACCAGGGATAGACACTTGTTTCTAATTAGTATTTATTGGATTACTTTAGGTAAAAATAAGCTTTGTATCAGAGCCCCACAATATACACTTTGTTATTTGTTCACAGGATGGTGTTTTATTTCCCTGCTTGGTTTTTTATCAGCTTCAATCTACTGAAAAGATGGTGGAAGGCAGCTGTGTTGGGGAGCTGCCCTAGAACAAATTAAACCGGGTTAAACAGATTCCAGCCCCTTACACAGCATCTATGTCTTTCATCAGTCCAGGCATGTTTGTGACTCACGTGGCTGGAAATAGCAGCCAGCATGTGTCCATGGGCTGTGTCCAGCTTCCTGCTGCTTTTCCCAATTGCTGGAGTTAGCTCCTCTCCCCATACTGAGTTTTTGCAGGCAAAGGCTGGCTCAGGTGACATTAGCAGTAGGTATTGCTTGTTTTATGGGTGTGGATGGGACTGACTAATAACACACCCATGTATGTGAAATTCCATGTGTGTGGAATAACACATAGGTAATGTTTGACATTGGTAAAATGGTAAAATAATGTGGAAAATTTGTCATTTAATGGCGTCTGAGTTCCTGACTTGAGGTCATATGACAAAAAGATTTCCACGGTTTACGTTGGGACTTAAAAAGCAAATGGAAATATGAACATCAAGCTAAATCCTTGGCTGATGTGTTTCTCACACTGTAAATAACTAATCTTATTTGGGGAGAAAACCTCCCCAAATGAACGTGGATCTGTGTGGACAAGGGGAGCCGCAAGTGAAAATCCCAGGACTGGTCCCTTGGCCTCGGGTGTTGCCCATCCTGCACGTGGAGCTGCCTAGCAGGGGTTTTGCTGATAGAGATGGAAGGGATGGCCCTGAAGTCAGGAGCACAGCAAGTGTGCTCAGAGTGATGGAACATGGAATAAGAAGTAGACTCACAGCCTTTCTTTTAAAGAAACAGTGCATATGCTTTTAAATATATTTGGCAGTGGCTTACCATGGAGAAACAGCAAATTCATTTAGATGGGGACCAAGGGGAGCTGTGTAGATTCAGCACAATTTAACTGCAGGTCAAGCCTGAATTTTCCTTTTCCTGCTGCACATCCCGGTTTTCCACAGCACACATAAAATGTTATTACTGCAAACTGCATGTCCCAACACAGCCCCTCCATGTACATCACACTCTATAAATCTGAGGTTTTCTGCTTTCTTTCTCTTGCAGGACAGTGGCCCTGCCCAGAGCAGGAGGTCGATGCCCCATGGAGCTGGGGGCAGCCCTGTGGACAGCAAGCAGATGCTGAACATGCAGCATCACCAACCAACCCGGCTCTACACAAACAACAGCTCCGAGTCAGCCCTTCCAGGCCAGCTGAGTGGACTCCACATCACTCCTGCACACAGGTAGGACCAGGGCAGGGCTTGGCTCTGCATCTGCTGCTGCTCCTGCAAACTAAGGTTCAGGGAGTGCACAGAGGCTGTTGTGCTCTTCAGGCTCCTGAGATCATGAAATCTTAGACTAACTCAGTTGCAAAGACCTTCAAGATCATCCTGTCTAACCATTGACCTAACTCTGCCAAGTCCAGCAAGATGCTGGGCTGGACCCCTGCTCTGTTGGTCAAGTGTAGGTGGGAGGAGAAAACAAACTAAGCTAACTAAACAAAATGAAAAAATAAAAAGGTCTGGAGACACCAATTTCTGAACAAAATGGCCACATCTACATAGGTAACAACTGCAACATTAAATTGGCGCTTGTGATGCTGAAGCAATGCTCAGATATGCATCTTGGTGAAGGTGCTCACTGTCCAGATCTCTGTTAAGATCCTTCTGTTGCTGATGTGAGTTGGTAGATTAGTGGCCCCTAGGTGCGGTCTCCCAGCTGGGATTAATGCCAAGGAAGACAAAAGGAGGAGAAGTTTAAATTGGATATTAGCAAAAATTTCTTCACCGACAAGGTTGTCAAGCCCTGGCACAGACTGCCTGGGGCAGTGGTGGAGTCACCATGCTTGGAGAGACTTAACAGACATGTGGATGTTTCTCTTGGGGACATGGTTTACTGGTGGCCTTGGTAGTGCTGGGGGAATGGTTTGGCTTGATGATCTTAGAGGGCTTTTCTAACCTAAACAATTCCATGGCTCTGTAAGTGTCATAGACAATAATATTTTGTTTTTTCAAAGTGTATCTCCAAGGCAGGATGGAGGGTGCTGCCCTCCTAGGAGTGGGGATCACCTTGCCGCAGAGCCAGGAGCCAATACTTGCCCTGGAAGCTGGAGATATTGGCTGAAAGGATGAACTCCAGTAACTGGGATGTTTATAAGTGTAAGATCTGCTCAGTGCAGCTGTCCGGGAGGCTGAGAAATAAATAATGCTCCTAGGAAAGAAAAGGCTTTTGTGTAGCCAAGAATGGTTTGGGTGAATAACTCAGACTTTGAGACAAGCCAGGTTGTGGACTGGGATGCTTTCACATGGCTTATGAGGATCTTGATTTATGTTCTTCCAAACTGGCAAAATATCCTGCAAGAAAGTAATGTCTGTATCACATGCAAAGAGAGTTTCTTTTCAGCTTGGGAACTCTGTGTCTGCATGAATCTGTATTTCAGTGATGCAGCAAGCCAGCTCATTCCCTGTGCTGCTCCGGGAAAGTTATTGAAGTTGGAAAGAGGAGAACTGCACAAAAAATAGAGAACCAAATCTGGTGTTATCTGCAAATGAGCTTAAAGCCAGGACATTCACTTGGGTCTTTGAGTAGAGTTGGGGTAGGAATTTTCTTTGAATTGGAGTACATTTCCTTTGATGAGGCTGGGCTGGTGTCATGGTTTGACACTGGCCAAATGCCAGGCACCACTAAAATCACTTGCTTACCCTCTCTGGCTTTCAGGTGGGTAGAGGAGAGTGAAAAAGAAATAACAAAGGGCTCATGGGTTGGGATGGGGACTGGGAGAAAACACTCTAAGGGCAAAACAGGTTCAAATTTAAAGGTATAAAGTAAATGTATTAACTGAGTAAGAGGTGGCTAATGAGAAGTAAAATAAGCCTCTAAAACACCTTTTTTCCCCTCCAGCCCCTCCCTCCTTCCCACTGACAGTGCAGGGAGACAGGGTGTGGGGGTTTTTGTCAGTTTGTCACTCGAGATCTTCTGTTTGCTCAGGGACAGGAGTCTCTGCTGTGCTGTGAGTCCCTCCCACAGGCAAACAAGTGTTCCCAAAACCGTTGTGGCGTGGATCACTCGTCCACAGGGTGCAGTCCTGTAAGGACAGGCTGCTCTGGTTTGAAAGCAAGGCCCCTCTCTCTGTCTCTGGAAGCAGGAGCCCTCTCTCCATTCGTGTCTCCCACTGGATCACAGCTTTCTCTGGCACCCACCTGCTCTGCCGTGAGCACTTCTCCCATGGGCTGTGAGTGGATCTCTGCATCCCCCATGGACTTCCTGCACTACAGGGGACAGTTTGTTTCACCATAGTCTTCACCAGGGCCTGCAGAGGAATCTCGCTCCAATGCCTGGAACACCTCCTCCCCCTTTTCCACTGACCTTGGTGCTGCCATGTTGTTTTCCCTCACATGTCCTCACTTCTTCCACTTCTCCGACTAGAAGAAAAGCTGCTCCTCATAGATACCATTGTCAACAAGTTCCACTCATTCAAAGATTCCTGCAAGATCCTGCAGCACAGGAGGGTTGATATCAACTTGGTTCAGTGTCAGGGAGTCACTGGCCATGTTTCCAGCACAGGCCAGGCCCTGCCGCCATGGAGCCAGCAGTGGTAGCCATGGTGCCAGCGCTGTTTAACGCCTCTCTTCCCTGCATGGCACGGGGAAGGAGAAGCCACTGCCCCCCTGCCCCTCTGCCTGCAGTGCAGCTGGCCAGGCGTGGCTGGGCAGGCAAGGCAAGGCTCACCACGGGCCGTGCCGAGATGGCGGCAGCCGCGGCCACGTATCGCCACGGACCGTGCCAGGGATGGACCCCAGCAGCAGTGCCTTGCCATCCCTGGAAAATCTGCCCCTGCATCGTTTTGATTTTCTTCTTAAATATGTCATCACAGAGGCATTACCAGCTTCTCTCATTGGGCCAGCAGCATATCCAACTTCAGAGCCATCAGAGATTGGTTTGTCATGGTGGAAACTTCTAGCAGCTTCTCACAGAAGCTACCCTTGTGGGCCAAATTAACACAGCTGGCCAAAGCACGCCCTTTCCCATTGAAAATGTGTGAATTGATGTAGGAATGAGCTGTAGCAGGGTAAAGAAGCACTTGGAGCACACCTATGGGGTTTGGACTGGCTGGGAGTCGAGGGGATGGGTCCATGGCTCTGTACCAGCATGGCTCAGCCCCCTCACCCAGGCTGGCCCTCACCTCCCGCAGGGAGCAGAGCTGCTGGGCAGTCACTACCAGAATGTGGAGCTCTAGCCATTCTTTGGAAGTGATTTTTGTCTGGAGGTTTTTTTCTCTTTCTTTCTTTGAAAGTGAATGTTATTTCTTTTGTTTATTTGTTTAAGTAGATGTGAATATAACACTGGTGGAGAAAATGATCCAGATGATAGCTAAAGTATGTGAAGCTGATGGAGTTCAGGGCTCTTGCTATTTCTATTGGTTTTATAATGACCTTGATGACCTGCTCTATAAAAAGGAAGAGGAGCCCCTTCCCCTGGAGCTGTGCTGTGTATTGGGGCCTCTGGAGCACAACAGCACTTGGATTCAGCTTTTCTCAGTAGGACATTTAAGCATGTACCTGAAATATATTTGATTCCAGACCATGCTTTTCATGTTTTGATGAATTGGACTGGAATAATGGTTTAAATTGCTGTTTGTTGTCTGTGCATCCCGAATGCTCCTCATACAGACCAGGAGCAGCTCCAGGCTGAAGGCAGGAGGTGGGGGTTACAGGGCAGCCCCAGTGTTCCCCTCCCTGGTGAGGTAGTTTTCTCAGTTAAGCTGTGCTCTGTGTTTGTGATGTATCTACAGTAACACCAGCTTCACAGGAAGCACTTGTGGGTGGTGAGGGATTTTGCTGTCCTGCCTGGCACACACTCTCCAGATGCCCTTGCAAGGGGTGGGTGCATGTCCTGGCCCTACATAGTTAATGAAATGCATATTTTTTTCCCAGTTTATCAATAAATTCCTTAGGTAGCAAAGCAATTTACAGCATTTGCAAGCAGCTGTCCTCTTTCCTGAAGGCATCTGGTAACTGGGCCAGCCCTTGCTGTGTTGCTCAATTGAAGCCCAACAGGGAACGAGTTTAACCTCCTTGGTTCAGCAACTGTTCCTGTGCCAGACATACCTTCAGGCAGGGAAACACATGAGAACAGAGGTGCTTAATTGAATCTGTGGGAATGTGGAGATTTCAGTACCTCCCTGATGAGCTGACAGTAGCTGCTTCTGTTTGACTTGAGCCTTTCTTTCTTTGCTTTAAAGCAGCATTGACCCCGTGAAGTCTCTCCCACGGAACAGAAATGGGATTGATGTGGAGTCAGACGTCTACAAGATGCTTCAGGATTATGAAAAGCCCATTTCAGAGCCAAAGCAGTCTGGATCCTTCCGGTACTTACAGGGCATGTTGGAGGCCAGTGAGAATGGTAAGGAGGTTGGCACCCGAGCACCCTCCTGTGAGGAGACCACCGGGATGGCAGGTTTCAAATCAGTGTTTCACATACTCCTGCTTACCAAATGTTGTGGCTGACTTGAGCCCTGTGTGAAAGCTGGGTTTGTAAGCAGCATGGCAGCTGTTTTCTGGGATGGTTTATGAAATGTGATGGCCTTAAGCAGTTGTGTAAGATCACTGTTGGAGAGCCTGGTCTGGTGAAGTAAATGGCATTTGCATAAGGACGTGGGATGGTCCTCAGCAAGGCAGGGATAGAAATCAGGAGCTCTTGGCTCACTTCTCAGTTCTGTCACAGCTTCCTGCCCTTCTCTTTAACACATTAAATAATAAGATCCCAATCTATACATTTCAGCTTTTTTTTTTATTTTATTTGCCTTTCACCATTAAATCTATTGGGGCTTTTATGTTCAAACTTTTAATCTTTGCTTTACAGTTTTACAGGGCAAGACCCCTCTTTCTGTTTCCTTCCAAGGGCCCCGTAGTGCAATCATGTGAATCCAGGAACATCTCTTTTATGAGAAAATACCAACTGCTGTAAATCTCATTATGGAGCCGTGAGAGGTAGTGAGTTGGGCTGTTGCATTTCAGTTTCTGTTTGTCTAAAATGTTGGTGAAGTCTGTTCTTTGACTAGAAGGATGTTGGTTCTTGCTTCACAAAAAACACAATTGCAGATAACTTCTGATCAACATGGAATTCCACCAGTATTGGTTTTCTCAGTGGGACTGAGCCATAGTTGCAAAGCATGAGATAGGATCAACCTCAGAAACACTGGGTATATTATTATCTTTTATAGTATTACAGCCCCTGGATTGACAGAAAAACTGATGTTAAATACAGGCCCCAGTTGGACCTTCAGGTCCTTCAAGACCTCCAAGAGCAAGGACAAATCTGCTTCCCCAGTCTCCTTGTTAGGAAGAAGTAAATGGGAAGTGACTGTGTTAATCCCACTTAGTAATGCTGCTGCGTTCCTCCCTTCTCTGTGCCAGGGAAAGGAACAAAATTCAGGCTTTGCTGGTTTGCTCCTGCCTCCCCCTGTATCCCACAGCCCTGGGCTGGCCGAAACCCAGAGCTAGGAGGACGGGAGAAAGAAAAGGCTGGGGAACAAAGAGGTGCCAGGACAAGTCCCCACATCCTGGGACTGTGCAGCCAGTCCTGGATGTGTGCTCATCAGCATTCTCTTGGCTCTAGCCCATCACCAGTGCAACACTGTGGGTTTGACTGGAGCCTGACAGGCTGCTTTCGGGTACCAGCCAGTATGGGACAGGCTGGAGCAGTCACTGTCACCTGGGCTCTACCATTCTCCCTCTCAGTAGTGTGGAGGGGATGTGTGACTGCCTGCAGGCACAGGCTCTCTTATGCCTTGGTCATTCCAACACTGTTTATTTCACAAGGGATGAGAAATTAGGTGAAAAGCATCTCTGCTTGGCATGAAGTTCTGTGATGTTCCAGCACGTTTTCAATCCTAAGCGTTCCTGCTGGGTTTGTTTTACAGCTGCCACCCCTGTTCCTTTTTCCTTAAGCCTAAAATTACACATTTTGACCTGAGCCTGCTCTGCATTCTCCTTTTAAAGTCAAGCTCTCCTCTCCCAAGGAGCTGTGTCTTGGACAACGACCTGTTTTATATGGGATGTGTTCCTACTGGAAGCATTTTAGCCCTGTTGCACACCCTTAGGGAGCAATGCTTTGTGCTGAGGTGGAGGCTGGAGGAATGGCGGTGCCCACCCTCATAGGCACCCATAACCCAGAAAGGACAAAAAACACCAGCCATAACGGGGATGGCATGGTTGAGGCTGTGGAGTTAAAGCATTTTTCTGCCTTGCTGAAGATCATAAATCACCATGAGACTGGGCTGGTAAATAGAAGGAAATGATACACAGTTCAAGAAAATGGGAAGCAGCCTTCTCTGCAGGGTTCATTTTGCTGTAAAATCCCGTGGGTTTTTTTTTTATCTTCTTTCCTTTTTTAAGCAGCTTATCCAAGCACTCTGCATGAGAGGCAGTGACAGCTTAACTGTTAAATGTTGGCAGATGAGGCTGTCTAGTCCAAGCACGCTGTGTCTCATGCTGGGGGAAGCCAACAGCTTGAGCAGTTGCTTCAGTTTATTCCCAGCAAGGCAGCGGAAGGATTCAACAAGGGGCTTGGCTGGAGCCAGCCAACTGCTGGGGGAACTCCTGGGGTGGAGTAGCCCTGCTCTGCTCTTGAGCAGGCACTCTTGCATGTATGAAAGCTCTTGGCATTGCCAAACACTGTGTTGTATTTTGGGGAGGTGGGGTCTGGTGGGAAGTTGGTCCTTTTGGTTTACTCACTTGGCTGGAACTGCTGGCAGTGTTGGCTTCTGTGTCAGAGCCATGGCTGGAGAGGGGGGCAGTGGTGTGAAGGTGCCTGTGCACCCCAGAGGATGAGTGAGGGGTGCACCCTCCTTCCCATCTGGGCCCAGGACAATAAGCACTCCTGAGACACACTAGACAGGAGAGCAGAGGTCTCTTTTCTGAGTAACGCTCTTCAAAATGTATCTGTGGTGTGACCCTGCCCAGGGTCTGTGAGCAACCAGCAGTGATGTATCAGGCTCCAGGTACTAAAAGTTCCCTTTAGGAAAGGCAGAGATGATCCCGGAGCTATGGGAGGCTCTTGCACTGGATTTTGCTCTGAAGCTGCCAAAACTGGCAGTGAGTATGTGCAAATACCTTGATCAGAAAGTGCTTGTGGCCTGCTGAGACCTTCTGGGCATCAGGGCTTGAAGCACATGTTTACAGTGGACCCTGGACTGAAACACCTTGGAAGCTCAGGGAGTGTGGCAAATTAGAACTCTGGAGAATGACTTGTTCATCCAAGAGCTCCTCTGCTGCTTTTCCAAACTATGGGCCAGCTGGTCCTTCTTCATGAGCTTTTCCTTTCTACAACCTTAGGCAATCACAGAGGAACCATAGATCAATATATGCCAAACAGACCAGTCAGTTGTCAGCTGTGGAAAACCATGAAGTCAATACTGGAAGCTTTTAAGTATGCCAGGAGTCGGCGACAAGCATGTTGGTGTTGTCCCAGAATCGGAGGGCAGATGGTAGATGGTCTGTAGGGAGTGGGAGCAGCAACACTGAAAATTCTGCTATGATATTTTTCACATGCACAAAATCTTCATTGCTTCCTTTCCCGTTGTTGGACCTTCATGAAAGGAGGCCTGGTGCCTCAGAAGACCTCACCTTCTATCACAGTATGTTGGTTTAGATTATTTGAGCTTAAATGTGTGCTCTAGGAAGAAAAGTGGATATGATTCTATTATTGTTTAGTTCAATTTGCCTCATTCTTTGAAATTCTTTCATCTATATCTCCTCGAAAGATGGTGGGTCTACCAAGTGTACCTGAAATGTTGCTGTGATGGAACCTTTTTTTTTTTTTTTGGTGTGGGGGGGGGGTTGCTTTTCTGAGCTCTTCACTTTATGATTTTTAACTAAGTAAGTAGTATTACAGCCAAATTAACCTCTCGTCTCTAGATCACAGCTGCTTTGCATTTTGACAGGTCCATGTCTGTTGAGCTGGTGCTGTTCTGGAACTTCCAATGGAGTTGCAGGTCCAGTTATGATAGGCAGGCTCTTCTGACTCCATAAGGGAAAAGGAGAAAAAAAAAAGGAAGAAGAAGAAAGAAGAGGGAAAAAAAACCAGCCCTGAGAGGCCGAGTTTTTAATCTGTGTCTTTTATAATTCTTGGCAGGTGAAAAACTCGACAAACTGAGCAACCCCAGGAACATCAAGTCCCCGGTGCCAAAGCTTGGTGGCCCCATGTCGGGGCTGCAGATGCTTCCCGAGTGCACCCGCTGCAGGAATGGCATCGTGTGAGTGTCATGCCTCACCAAAGCCCTCGGTGCAGTGGGGACAGTGACACTGGGACACGGCTGGGATGGGTCCTGCCAGGCACATGGGTTAGAATTTATAGCAGAGTACCTTGAATCCCCTTCTGTTTTTTTCTAAACACATCTAAATCTGAGCAATACAGTTTGGATTGCCCCTTTTAAGGGAATCTCACAGGGGATGATTTATAGGATGGTTTGTGCCCTACTTATCATAGTAGCTGCCCAGGGACTATGAATAGCACCACGGCACCAAGCACTCCTTCACTGCCTTACAAGGGTTAGTGGGAGAAACACCTTGAGTGTTGAGAAGACAGCTGTTTTGTTTGTTTGTTGAAGAGTTACTCTCTGACAGATGGATGTTTATTTCAGAATGTATAGGTGTTTTCTGCTTTGTTTGTTGTAATTTATGACCTGTTGTAATTTATGTTCTGCTGTAATTTACATCCTGCTCGAGCCAAATTTGCTGGCTGAGTGTGATCTGTGCTAATGCCTGTAACCATATTCTTGCTGGTGCTGAGTGAGGGTCTCTGCTCCACAAGTCATAGTGCCTGCAGGTGCTCAGCCCCAGTCCTTGAAGGATGCTGGCTCCTGATTTTCAGATCCAGGCTGAGTGTAGGTATTTAAGGCTCTCTTTTGCATCACACTGTGGAGCAGTGCTGCTGGGTGTGGAGCATCCATCCCTGCAGAAGCACAGTGAAGCCACACCTGGAGTGAGGTGGCAGCTTTGGGTGGGCTGAGAACCCCTGATAACATGTCCCTGCATGCTGCTTTCCTCCACTTACTGTTTCACTTGAGGCAGCAGGAAAAGCTGCTCATGCTCCTTGATTCTCCACCTGACTTGAACTCTCCCGGTCTCTCCCAGGGGCACCATTGTCAAGGCTCGGGACAAGCTCTACCACCCCGAGTGCTTCATGTGTGACGACTGCGGGCTCAACCTGAAGCAGAGAGGCTATTTCTTCATTGAGGAGCAGCTGTACTGCGAGACGCACGCCAAGGAGAGGGTTAAGCCCCCCGAAGGATATGACGTGGTGGCTGTTTATCCAAACGCTAAAGTTGAACTCGTCTGAGGCTGGGCTGTGCTCTGGAGAGGTGGGGTGGCCCACCCACGTGCTCCTGCCAGCTGCAAGCACTGGGGCTGTAATCAACCCCCATTACCAAAGCCCAAGTTAAAATGCCTTTTCCTAGATAAAACAGTTTACACTTGGGATCTCCGGGGAATGGTGTTGAAAGCATTCAAACAGGTTTTGCCCTTCTTTTTGACACTCTGCTTTTTGCTGTGTTGGGTTATTAGTCTGTGCTGTAATCTTATCCAAGATCTGTGTAAATATTGATTAATTCTCTACTCTCTTTCATATAAAACCTGTATTCCTTTTTTTTCTTTTATTTTTTTGTGCCTTCCTTCTACTGAAGATGTTTTAGAAGATGTTTTACAAGCTCAAAGAAAATAAGGCACTTTAACAAAAGAAGCTGTCTCTTATGTCCTGACCCTAATCTCCTGTCCTGTGGCTGCCCCAGTGATAAAAACCAACCCCTGAGAGTCAGGACGGTACCAGGGGGTGCCTCACTCAGCTGCATCCCAGCAGATGTGCCAAGGAAGGGTGGTCTCTTAAAACAGTAATTACAGTGAAACTCTCTGGACCAGGGCAGGGCAGATTGAGGCTGACAAGGACTGATTTGAGTTCCCAAGAGATCTCCACACTGAGTGTGTGATGAGGCCTTTTTCTTCCTCCTTCTACTCGTAATTTTATTATTCTGTCATCTAATGACTCAAGCACACCTTGAAAGGACACTGCAGCAGTCTGGAGCACCCTTTAATTATCCTCACCTCCTACATTTCTGCCCACAGCTGCCTTTGCCTTGGCCATTGTGACTATTCCCCAATTTTTGCTATAATTTTGCAGTCCTTTATTTCTAGGTCCTCAGATTGCTGCTATCTGGGTCTGTCTCCCAGCAGAGAGGGGGTGATAAAATCCCTCCAGGCACTTAGGGAGTAACCAGAGCTTGGATGATCCCTAGGCCCCAGGACAGCAGGATTGTGTTTATACCCATCTCCCAAGGCTGTGCTTTCAGCCAGGTCCATCATCCACTTTATTTGACAGGGAAAAGATTTTGTGGCTCTTGAAATGTTTCTTTGTTAGAGAAATGTGGGTTTTTTTCATGTTAGTACTTAGAGGGAGGAGAGAGAGAGTTGACTTGCTCAACTTGCTCAGCGTCAGTAGTCTTCCTCCTCACTTTGAGAGAGGAAGGATGTGGGAGAGAAAAAGAAATGCTTGTGCTTGCTTTCCTTCCATGGAAAAGGAAAATAAGAAATGGGGTAATGAGCAAAGGACCCCTTTCACTCCTGGCTCTCCATACAAGGGAAAATTGGGGATTGGAGGAGGCTTGGGAGCATGATCCTAGTTGGGGCTGAGCAGGTAATTTCTTCTACAGGTTCTGCACCCCAGAAGTGATTTTAGGGTGTTACTGGTCTCCATCTAGACCTCTTTATGAAGTGCCTTACAGGGACACAGCAGCACCTGCCCCGTGCCCCGCAGCCTCCCAGCAGCCCTGGGCTCCTTCCAGCTGGGTACCACAGAGATGCTGGCTGTGTGCATTCCTGCTAGCAGGGGGACATCCACCTCCCCCTCCTTCTGCCATCAGGAATTTTTACTTATTAAAGTACAAGAAACGTGGAAATTTTTACCACAGTGCTGAAACATGTTTTTCTTGCATTTGCGTGGCCTTGCTTGGTCACTTGGACCCTCTGAAGGGGGTAATGTTTGGGAAAAGTGTAAAGGAGCATAGCAATCAGGTGGGAAGCATTACTGCCCTGGTTTGTAGGGCTCTGCTTGGAGCTCCTTAGGGTCCCTTTGTCAGAAACATTTATTCTCAATTCCTCTGTTATCCTTATACATTGCTGGTTTGAGCTCTTGTGCCTGTAGCTTGAGAGTTCAGGCTTCACCAAAATCCAGGACTGAATACAGCCCAGCTACATGATGGAAGACTCACAACATGAATGGCACAGGATGCCCTTCCCTGTTTTCCAGGCAGGCAGTTGGAGCTGCCAGTGGTGCTGTTTGTCACTCCCTGGGGCTCTTGTCCCCGTTTGTCTCTACCTGCATGGTGGCCATGTCCTGCAGGATGCCAGGAATCTGCAGCCCTGATACAGGGAGCACCAAGAAGTTCATTAGTTGGTTCATTGCCCTCGTTTTAAACACCCAGCTGAGCAGGCTGCTGCCAGGGTGCCCTTGGTGCTCTTGCTGGGCTGCCACACCAGTGGGAATGCTGGGCATGGAGCTATTCTTCTAATGATCCCAAGTTCCCTCAAATCAATATTTCCACATGGCATCTCATGATACCCTTTCTTAGGAGTAATCAATTCACCTGATCCCCCTGCAGAGCTTGGAGCTGCCTCACACAGGCCCATCCCAGGGCACATGGTTTCCTGGTTTCAGGCCACCCTGTTCCTGTTGTGAGGCTTGCAGGAGCAGCCACAAGCAAGTGTCACCTTCTCTGTCACCAGATAATGCTGTTAAACTCTGTAAAATGTGGGGAGGGTACTGTTTGTATGAAACAAAAAATAAAATTGTATTATGGGTTTTGTCTCACATCACTTGGCCTTTGCCTGGTCCATATGTGTGGGGGTCCCCTGGCATCCAGGTGAGAACAACACTGGATAAACTTCAGAAAGCATCTTGGAGATACAAATTGCATCTCCATGCTGATTGCAAATGGGAATTGCTTTCCACATTTCATTGACAGCTTGTTTGAGGTTTGGCCTGTTTTGGGGGAATTGCTGTGGGGTTCTTTTAACTTGTGACCTGCCTGGGATCCTGCATCCTGTCAGGTGTGGAGGTGGGAAAGGCCACTGTGTGTCTGCCTGTTGTGTGATCCCCCACTGGTGCCTGGCTCCTCTCCACCAGTGTGACCCAGCTCACCCTGTGATGGTCCAGAGCTGCGCTGCATCTGCCCCTGCACAAGGCTGAAGAATCAGTGATTTTGGTGATGTTTAATCAGCCACAGTGACACTCCAAGGGAACCTTCTCCCACCTGATGTCCCAGGCTGTCATCAGACTGGGATGCACAGTTCTGCAGTGCTGGGGCTGACCCTGCTGGAGTGAGCTGGGCTTCTTCCCAAGGAGAGGTTACTGCTGACCCTTGGAGTACAGAATCCCACGGGGCAGTGGGAGTGTGGGGCAGTGGGAGGTGAGGGCAGGCTGGGGTTAGCAGCTGTGTCAGAGGGATGTTTGCTTCTCTAGCTCAATCTCTGTGGGTCTGGCTTTAACAGTTGATTGGGATTTAAATCACTGTTTGGGTGAGTGTATGGGAAAGTCAGAAGGGGTATGAGGTAAATGCCTCCAATATTTAACCTAAAAGGTTTGATTTGGCAAGTGTTCATATATGGAAATTGTTGTCTGTATGTGCCTAAAACATTTAAAAGACAAAACCTCTGCAGATCTGCATGTGGCAGAAAAGGTTTCCATAGGGGAAAGAAAAAGTTTCCAGTGTGGGTCTATGTGACTCTATGTCTAATTTGTACACATATTGAGATAATTAATATGGTTATGATTCTGCAATTAGTGGTTTTTCTATTCACAAGTGTTGATGTGTTTCTGTAGTTTAGCCAGCACCATCCCCAGCCCCTCTGCCCTGGGCATTGATGCTGGGGGACTTCAGCCCCTTGGAGTGATCCCCACTGTGAGACTGAGGGGTACAGAGAGCCTGGGCAGCTCTGGAGCCCCCCAGACCCTCTGCTGCCCACACAGCTACTCTGACCAGCCCAGCACTGGGAGCCTCCTTTCTTCCTCAGGAAAAAAGAGGCACAAGCTCCACCGTGATGAAGCACAGCATTTATTAACTAAATGAGGTGGGACCAGGGCCAGACTGATTCAAGTTTTAATTGTTTAACTTTTTCCATGTATCATTAAAGTTTCTTACTTAGCCATGCATTATTTCCACCACCACACCCCTGTTCTGCTGCAGCTTTTGTTTGGAGTTGTTTAACTTTGCTTTTGTTACTACTGGTCTGCCCCAGGGACTGAAAAATCTCAGCTTGTCCATTCTGAGGATAAATGTCCTGTGCCATAGGAGGGGGATTGAGGGAAAGAGGCTCTTTGGAAAAGTTCCCTCTCTTCCCTTTCTCATGTATGAAAGAAGCTATTTTCATTACTTTAGGGAGGAAAAAAAATCTTCCCTACACGTATAGTAAACCCCAGAAAACTGCTCCTGATTCTAGAGAAACTTATCTGCAAGTTGTTTGTCTTTCTTTCTCCCCAGCAAACACTCTCAGAGCTCTTCCAGCCAGGACCAGCTTCTCCACCAGGACAGTTAAATATTCTGAATTTTTAGGTAGTCCTGAAGCAGTTGCTTGTGCAGGGAGCCCAGTGGGGAGGGCCTGGGCTGGGGCCAGTTCTGCTTTCAGGGCACAGGGTCACACTTCACTCTGCAAAGATACTGCTCAAGCCTGGTTCAGGCTTTTGGCTTTATTAATGAGAACAACTGTTTTCTGAAGAAACACCTTCGTCCTTCACTCCCAAACCTGAAGGGTTGCAGGAGGCCAGTGGTGAGTGTGTCCTCCCCAAACTGATGGACTCTGAGGAGATGCAAGCTGGCACTGTGGGACCATGGGCTGGGAGGGCTTGAGCTCACCAGTGGGACCTGGATACCACGACTGGAAAATCCAGCTGGATCCAGAGGCCACTCACACCGTGCCCCTGTCCCCAGGCAGCACCAGCCACTATGACCCTCCCAAGAGGTGTTGGCATGGAGAGTCCCAGCTCCTCAGGCAACATGCTCCAGGGGTTTTCCCAACATCTGGGGGAGTGCAGGGGATGTAAAGGAGGGCATTGGATGCATGATGTGTAGAGGAATGTGTGGGATCTGTAGGGGAGATGGTGGTAAGTGGGTGTGCCTGGGCTTTAGGGGGCTGTAAAGGATGGGTGGGGGCAGGTGGGCTGCAGGGGGCTGTAAAGGATGGGTGGGGGCAGATGGGCTGCAGGGGGCTGTAAAGGGTGTGAGGAGGGGATGAGGGGCAGAGGAGCTGTCTGTGTGCAGGGCCATGGGGCAAGGCAGAGCTCTCTCCGGGCGCTGTGCTGTCTCCTGCTCCATCTAGCGATGAAAACTGAAATATCCAGCGGTTCCCGAACGAGAACATCCAAATCCACCCGGAGGGCAGCGCCTCGGGAAACTTCTGGCAATGATCTCTCCGGGAGAGGTCGTTCTACACCGTAGTGATGGGCTTGAGCATCTCGTCTCTTCTCTGGCAAGACCCCTGGCGGTTCCTTGCTCGGATGCAGCCCTGACCCACTGAGCTCTGGCCCGAAGGCTGGGGGCCAGGGAGCAGAACGTGCTCCTGCTGCACAGGAAGCGTTTGCTGGTCCCCACCGGGGCCAAAGCAATGTCCCTTCCCTGGCTGGAGTGACATTGCACCAAGCAAAATTACTGAAGTGTTTCCTGAGAGGTGGATAGCCTTGGGAAAGCTGACTGCACTGGAGCAGGTGGGCTCTGGGAGGCTTTATCCCAAATCCTCACACACGTGCTAAAGACAGGCATCCTCACTCATCTCTTTTACAGGATTCATTCCTACCACAAATAAGATGAAAAATCATTCACACCAAATGCTTGTCTGCTGGGCTCTGCTTAGGAGGAGAGAAGTTCATTCACCACTAGCAGGAACTGGGAAGTGATGGCCATAATGTCCCTGAGAGCTCCAAGTCCCACAAGCTGGATTCAAGTGAGCCTCAGGCAGCTCTTGGCACTGCTGGGGTACCTGCACTGTATTGGAGAGAGCAGAAAGGCTGAGGTGAGTCAAGAGCCTTTTTAAAAGCTGCCAAAGATGACTTTTTCCCAAGTGCTCTTGGTCCAGTGGGATGTGATCGTGATGGATGTGATCACCAGCTCCAGGGCGGGCAGCAGGCAGGCAGGAGAGCAAGGCCAGGGCTTTGGCCAGAGCAGGGCTGTGCCACGCTCCAGCAGGGTGGCATGGGAGCTCCAGCACGTGGCACAGAGCCCCTTGGAGGACACACTGCAGGCTCACGCACAAAATAGGTCTTGCTTTGCCCTGTTGATCAGTAAATTTCCACATGATCCAAGTGCTATGCAATCCACAGAACTCTAAATTATCATGTGCTTTCTTAATTCCCAGCTCTCGCGATGGCTGCTGGGAGGGTGGCACAGCTGTCCCACCACAGCACAGGATCCCTTCAAAGGGGCTTTGCCCTAGCAGAAAGAGCAGAGCTGCTGGGGACAGCACCACCCCACTCTGGAGCAGAGCAGGAGCTCTGATGCCAGCAGTGGCACAGTGGCACACTGGGTGAGGGTGATGTGACTGCACGAGCAGCAGTTGGGCTCCTCCACAGCTCAGGGCAGCTTGTGGCATCCAGCAGCCATCAGAGCAGCTTCCTGCTCCCACAAGAACCCAGTGCCTGCACTAGAGGTGGTGTCTCAGCCATTCAAAGATTTGTTCCATCTCCCCTATAATGAAGTACTCCTCCTTTGCTCTGCCGGCTCCTTGGCATCTGTCTTCAGTTTAAAGGAATTTCCCTGAGCTCATTTCCCACACACTGCTCTTCATTTAATAGCTGAAAATGTGTTTTATAAGGCTGTGGTAAAATAATAGAATTGTTTTGATGAAAAAAGCCCCCACCACTAAACCATGTCCCCAAGTGCCATATCTTCATGCATGTTAAAGCTCTCCAGGGATGGTGACTTCACCACTGCCTGTGCCAGTGTCACAAACAAATTTTCTCTAATATCCAACCTAAATCTCCCCTGCACAACTTTAGGCCATTTCCTCTCATCCTATTGCTTGTTCCTTGGGAGAAGAGACCAACCCCCACCTCACTACCTCCTCTTTTCAGGGAGTTTTAGAGAGCAAAAACATCCCCAACTGAGCCTCCCATACTCCAGAGCCCCTCTGGCGCCCTCAGCTGCTCCTCCTCAGAATTGTGCTCCAGCTCCTTCCCCAGCTCTGTTGCCCCTCTCTGGACACATGCACTGGCCTCTTTAAGAAGGGACAGTTGCAAGAACCAGGACTGGTCCTTCCCCTGCAGTGAATTTGCTCCACAACAGTCCAAGCCATTCACTGGTCACTGTTTTAATGTGATTTTCATAATCTCCGTGCTTGGGTTAAAGCATCCCTGACACTGGATCACAAGTGGGTTTTGCAAGCTGGTGAGCACCCAGCAAAAACTCTGGGCTGTGGTGATTGCAGCAAGAGCTTGTGGTGCTGTAGCAGAGCTGGCTAGAACACAAGGGATTTCTATAACTGCTAATTGATGCAGGTTCACAGTATAAGAGAAAACCCCGTGGTCTTTTGTCATGTCAGACACATGAAATTTTAATATGTTGAGCATGCATCTGCAAAACAGATAAACCTAAGCACATCATCTGCCACTTACTGAGACTGTGTCTAGCACTTTTGATATGCTAAGTTTGCAGCCTAACCACAGATATTTCTGAGCTCTGCAAATCAGTCCTCTGTAATAAATTACTGTCGACTGAATAATTACTAAGATTGCATTAACATTAATGCTTAAGACAATACACTCCACATCCCTAATTTCCTCATGGGAGCAGGCATGCATTGCATTTTACTATGGTTCTTGCACAGCCTTAGGGCAGGGCAGGTCGAGGGCTGCTGCTGCTGCTGCCTGCTGCTGCCTGGGAGCACCTGATCCGTCCCAAGTGGTCCCCACCCTGCTCTTATCACTGGGGACAGCTTTGACTGCTCAGCAGCCCAGGCCCGGCACGAGGATGTCCTCTCCAAACAGGAGATATCTGAAGCTTCCCATGACATGAGTTCTTCACCCACATCCAAAGCAGCAGCAGATCTCTGCCTGGCCAGATAAATGTTGCCACACGCTTCTCCTCCCCAGGCACCGCCGAGCCACCGCTTCCACTCCGTGCTTCCTTCCCACACTCCCCCGGCGCCCTGTGTGATCTCTGCTGGGGCGATGCTGCCCAGCCTGCCCTCGCACATCGCGGGCACGGGCATCCTCTGGGCACAGCCCGACACGGGCACCTGCTCACAGCTCCGGGAGCCGCACGGTCCGGGCAGAGCAAGCACCGGGCTTGTTTTAGACACCAACGCGTTCCTGAGCGCTCCCTGAGTTATTTCTGAAGACGACAGCGTTGTTCGGATTTCTGAAATGGCTTTGACAGCTATCCACGTATCGGACTGTGGGCAAAGCCAGTCACGTGTGGAGCAGGAATAGCAAATTGATAGGAGATGGGAATATAAAAAGCTCCTCTCTGGAGGCCAGAGCTGCTACAGGCTCCTTGAGCAGACACTGCTGACCTTGTCTGTTGCAGAGAGTAAACACTGCTGGGAAAAAGCACTGGGCTGCATTAGGGACAAGATTTCAGGGGCTGTGAGAACGTTCGATTCCTAAAGCAGTGTCTGGTCCTTGTTTTCCTCTGTGCCAGTGTGTAGGAGGGCTCCCATTACTGACATCGCTACCTTTCGTGGGATGAGCCGGCCCGGAGCTCCCAGCTGATGGCTCGCTGTTCCAGCTCCCTGTCCATTAACCGTGCTCGCGATGCCCGGCAGCGCTCCGCTCCCGCGGGGGGACTACGATGCTGTGCCTCCATCTTGCAGCAGCAATACAGGGCACAGCCTGTTTCGGGTCCCCAAGGGGGGGATTCAGGGCTCGGGGAAGGCTGGGGGCGGCGGAGCCATCGCCAGGCTCTATCTCGCACCGGCAGCTGCTGCCGAGACAGCCGCCCGGTCCCGCCGTGCCGGTGCCGGTGCCGGTGCCGGTGCCGGTGCCACCCGATCCGCTCCGGCTGCGGCTGCCCAGGCAAATAAATGGAAAAAAACCGGACACGCCTCCTAAGGAAAGCTACGGAGCCGGTGGCGGAGCAGCAGCGGTGCCCGGGGGAAGGCCCCGGGGATGCCGCGGGGAGGCGGGGTCGGCAGGGCCCGGTGCTGGCCGAGCCCCCCCGGTCCGCTCGGGACGCGCCGCCCCGCGGGGCCGGGCTGGGCCGGGCCGGGCCGGGCGGGGCGGAGCTGCCCGTGCCGCCTCCGCGGAGCGCGGCTCCCGGGACACCCGCGGAGATCCGCGCTCGTCATGCGCGACTACGACGAGGCCACCGCTTTCCTGGGCGAATGGGGCCGCTTCCAGCGCCTCGTCTTCTTTCTGCTCAGCGCCAGCATCATTCCCAATGGTTTCAACGGGATGTCGGTGGTGTTCCTGGCCGGCACGCCCGAGCACCGGTGCGTCGTGCCCCGCGGGGCCAACCTGAGCGGCGAGTGGCGCAACGCCAGCATCCCGCTGGAGCTGCGGGACGGGCAGGAGGTGCCGAGCCGCTGCCGCCGCTACCGCCTGGCCGCGCTCGCCAACTTCTCGGCGCTGGGGCTGCGACCCGGCTCCGACGTGGAGCTGGAGGCGCTGGAGCAGGAGCCGTGCCTGGACGGCTGGGAGTACAGCCGCGATGTCTATCGCTCCACCATCGTCACCGAGGTGCGCGGCCGCGGTGCCACCCCTGCCCCGGGCCGTGCTGGGGCCGGGGCCTGTCATTCTGTCGCGGGGGGGAGAACAGGGAGCAGGAACCATCGGGTGAAGTGCCTGTGGGAAGGGGTCCGGGTGGGCGCGGTGCTGCGAGGAGCGGGAGGGATGCGACAGGTAAAGGTTGACGAAGGAGCTGCGCGCCCTCGCCCTTCCAGCTGTGTTTGCCGGCTGGTTTTACTCTGGGTCGGGTTTGTGTGGAGGGGGAGGCAGAGACTGAAAATTTAAGCCTGGTGGTTTCCTCCTGCCGCACGCTGAGCATTCCGGTAAATTTTCTATGTGATGGAATTGCTCGTCCTCAGTGCAGCGTTGAATGGGGACATGGATGCTTTCAGATAAACACACCGCGGCCTGTCCGGGGCTAGAGCAGAGTGCACCCCGCTGGCCCCCGCCCTGGAATGCCGGTGGCTTCCGTGGCCGTCACCTGGGATGGGTGGGAGGCAGGTGCCGTGGTCACTCCTGCGGGAGCCTGAGCTGGCCGCAGCCAGGCTGTCCGCTCGGTTTGTGAGGCTCTGCAGTGGCATCATCTGTGCAGAGTGTCACGGGGACCGTCAGCGGTGCCGGGCAATGTGAGCGCTTGTTTGGGTCTTCCGGCCGTGCCATGTGGAGGCAGAGCCGTGCTGTTCCGTAAGGCTGGCACGGAGTGTGGAGCTCCGTTAGAGCAGGAAAACGATTCCTCTGAAGCTGCAGGAGTGCTGATGCTGTTCCTCGTTGTGTAAGGGGTTTCAGGCAATAACAGGCTCACCCTCATGCCAGGCAGCGGCAGCTGGCAGGCTCGCGGTCCTTCAGCGCAGCGTGCCCCAGGCAGCCCGGGCCACCCTCCTCATCACTGCCGGCTCACCCTGGGAGCGGGAGAGGGAATGGGTGGGGAACCCTCCTCACGAGTCCCTGTGACACAGCAGCAGCATCTGCCACCAAAAAACCATCGAAGGATGGCACAGCCAGGAAAGGTTCTGAGTCTGTGCCCTGGGGCCGCAGGAGGAGGGTCTGTGCCAGGGGTGTGCAGACACGGGCTCAGCCACATGCCAGGCAGGCAGGATGTGGGCAGGAGGTGTCAGCCTCCTGTCACCTGCTCAAAGGGACATCACTGGCACATGTGACACTTGCTATTTGTGCTGGCACTCATACTCAGTTGCTGGAGATCCCTCATAATATCAGATCAAGGCGGGGGAAGCTTGCCCTGCTCCTGGCCATGGGTGAGCTGAAGCAGCAGCCTGGCTGCTGCCTGCATGCCCGGCTGGCACAGCTGCTGCCCACATAACCCACAGGCTGGCACAGCTGCATGGCAGGTGCCTGGTGGCCACCACTGGCCCAGACGATGCCACTCTCACTGCCAGAGGGAGGTCAGTTTATCCTGGTGTCTCTATGAAGTTATCTCTTTTTTAGAGTCAGTGCGTGCTCTGGGAGAGGCAGTAAATTAAGCAAAAAGAGGAGAAATGTGATTCTTCTTAATGAACAACAAATAATTTAGGTTGGAAGATGCCAGACAAGAGCATTCTGTGCAGTGTTTGGATGGGACATAGCTGTGGGGCTTGCCACGGGGCCTGGGCTGTGCCAAAGAGGCAACAGCAGATTCAGAGATGGAAACCAAGTGCCAGGTTCCCATCTGTAAGCCAGATGGAAAAGAAGGATACTTGTTTTGTTTCAAAATTGTCATGGACATTTGGAAAAAATGCAGAATTTGGTTTCAAAACAAGGAAAACAGGCACTGATTAAATGCTGGAAAGAGGCAGTTTAGACAAATTTGAGATGCTTATTTTTGTACCCAACATTTTTCTCTGTATTAGAAAAGACAAGCCAGGACATGCCACCAGAAGAGCTCAGTGAAGAAACAGCTTCAGAACTCAATTGAAGAACAGAACCTGATGGTACAGGATTAAGGGTTGGAGACTTCACTTGATTCGTTCAGTTGCATTTAATCCTGTTATTAAATGCTGCTTGAAGGGAAGTAGGAGATGCCAGCTCAGCACCTGTGTTGCTTGGTCTGTGAGGACATGCTAAACCCTGGGATCAGAGAATCCCAGACTGAGTTCTTTTGGTGGTGTTAAAGTGGAGATGATGGGAAAAAGTGAAGGTGTCCACAGGTGATCTTTGGGCCAGGATGATATAAGAAAGGGGCTGTAAGAGTCATGGTGAGCAAGTGGAAATGTGAGTCATTGTGGGGTCAAGAGTGATCCCTTGGCTGAGATCAAGGGGCTGCAGGGTTTCCTTTTCCTAGTGGCAGGCTCCTGGGGTCTGTTATGCTGGTATTCTTTTCTGGAACTTAATCTACTTTTCTTTTACTTCCAGATAATGATGTTCGGATCCAACATGAATTAGAGGCTCAAGGACAAGCACTGATTTTGCCCTTCAGAGTAGGCATTAGGATCCAGTTAGCTCCCTTGAGCCAGGCTGTCACCAGCACTGCTCACTGGGGACACACTGAGCTGTTCTCCAGCACTGGGACATGGCGTGTTCCCCAGACACCACTCTGGGGCCCCTGCAAAGGGCAGAGGGAGTGCCAGAGGCTCTGCTGGGGCTATTGGTCTGTCACCTGTGTCATCCTGCTCAGCCCCTGTCCCAGCTCTGGCCCTGATGTTAGTGAAGGCAGAAACCAGAAGCTTTTGGGAGAGGCAAGAGACTGGATAGGAATTGCTGTGGTTTGAAGGCATCTGAAGGTCTTTTCTGTTCTGTTCTGTTCTGTTCTGTTACATTTTTTTCCGTCAGAGGAGAGCAGTCCTGCCCAGCCCTGGAGCCCACACTGTGCCCAGGCATGGAGGTGCTTGTTCTTGTCACTTGTGCACTGAGCAGAGCTGCTCCCATTGCTGGACCTGGTACCCAGGGAGCAGGATGGGGCCATCTGTGAATAATTAACACTTCTAGAGTTATTCATCGTCAGCTTTCCTCTTGGAAACAAGTTCAGATTTTCCCTGGTTTGCAGCCCCACCCATTTACACAAGGCTCCACTAGTGTTTTCTCCTCTGATGTGAATGGGCTGTGCTCAGGGTGTCAATTAGTGATTTCTGATTGGCATGGGGGGCACTTTGGGCAGTCAGGGCACCTTCTCCAGCAATTTCAGTTTTTCAGAAAGCTCATCCATCTATAGTGTTCCTACCAGCAGCACTTAGCAGAACTGGCTCTTGCCGTAGCTGGGAGCTTGTCAGAAAGGGCTGTAGGGATTTGATGGGAATAAAGTGATTTAATAACAGCGTTCTTGAGCAGCTCCTATTCCTAGCATTCAGAGGCCTTACCTGGAATCTTACATGAACTTTGCTCCCCAGTTTGCTTTGCTAGGGACATTACAGAATTACTTATTTTCTGGTTAATGTATAATTAGCCCAGTAGAGACATTTTGGAAGTTGTAGCTGTAGGCAGTTTTGCTGTGGCTGGGCTGTAGCTCGTGTGGCCATGGTGCTGTCTGTGATGGCTGCAGCTCTGAGGACAGGGTCAAACAAGCTACATTTCCCTTTTCCCTACACACTGAAGCACTGCTGAAACCTTCCCATGTTCATATGTGGTTGATCACTGTGCATGAGCCTCAGTCAGAGTGAGTGCCTGTGAGGATGGGAAGCTGGAATTTGGGAGATGAGGTGTAGCTGTAGGGTAGGGCTGTATTGCTCAGGTACCGTGTGATATTTGAGCTAAAATAGGTGGATTGTTCACTCAGCAGCTTCAGGTACACTTAAAGTCAGATGTATTTGATGTGTTTGTGTGTTTTCTGGTCAAATGCAGTGAGTTCCTGTAACCAGTAACCCTTCTTTGGACAGGCAGCTGCTGCGTGCTGTTTACATCCCCCAAATCTGAAAAACTTGACCCTGTACAGTGAATTTTTGCTGGGGATGCAGTATGTCATGGGAAAAAGTGGAGCCAACACCTGGATAGGAGGCATTTGGCACCAAGGAGGTAATGCAGTTTCATGGGCAAGTTATTATTTAGCTGGGTTTATTTTACAGCCAAAGTGCCTTTGGCACCATGGAGACATTTTGAAAACACTGATCCTTAACCTCGAGCAGCTCAAGTCTGAAGGTCCAGGAGCAGGTGCTGTGCTGGTGGCCCCAGACCAAGGTGCTCAGTACCCAGATAACTGACAATAGTTTGTGTGAGCTGCAGGTTCTGCCATGCTGTCAGTCAACAGCTTTCCCTGAGTGGGGCAAGGAAGGTGCAGCAGGATGAAGTGAAAGATCTCTGCAGTGCACTTTGAATGCCATGTTTTTTTGTAGCTGAATTTTGCTTTGTTTTAAATACTGGAGTTGATTTTTTTGATACTTTCTTTACAGAAATCTGTTTTCTTTCGCAGGTGAAGCAGATCCTTGCATCTGTTTTTCACATCTAGCATCCTTGAATGTACCAGAGCCCCACTGACCCACATGCTAACCTCCACCTTCTCAAAACACAGTGCAGATTAGTGCAGGTGTGTGTCCAGAGAGGCCCACACTTCACCACCTCTCCCTTCCCAGTAGGGACAAAAAAATACCCTACAGAAAATTCTGCCACAGGGTTCTTTTTGTTCTTAATCAGATTTAAGTCTTGGAGGCACATTTTAGTCCACAAGTCTCCTTGTTCCTGCATTGAAGACATGTGTGTTCCTCAGGAAGAGACATGGGCTGTGTATTTAACCTCAGCTTCATTTTTTTGTGGTGCAGCTGGTGTTACTTTGCAGGCTGGGAAAAGGGCAGAGGCACTTGACTCCCCTCTGCTGGCAGCATGCTTCTGTTCTGTCTGAAAATCGGCATTAATTGCATCTCTTTCCTGAATTATAGTCCCAAGCAAACTGCATCAAACCACACCACCTTCCCCCTTGTTCTGGAGCTTGCCTGCCTGTTCTGCAGCAGCTGTGGAGCTCACCCACCAATCCAAAGGGATTTGTTTTTGGGAGGGCTGGGTGCCATCAGACAGCACCTGGCTGTCTCTGTAACACAAGAGTTCTCCTTGTTGCCTGCAGTTGAGTGAGGAGCCTGAGCAGCTCTGATGGCAGGTTTCTGCTCCGTCACCAAGCCTCTGCCTGTGCTTGGCCCATCCATTCTCTGAGCAAAGGGTGGGGCAATGGCCCCGCTCTCTGATAGCATGGCTAATTATTAAAATTATGCCATACTTTAATCTGGGATCTAACTAGCTTACCATTGTGGTAGAATTATCTGATCTGAGAGTGACATGTTTGAAGCCTCTCCCTGGCAGGCATGCCTTAACCAGGAGATTAGTCACCAGGAAGGGAGCAAGCCTTGGCAGAGACATGCTCAGCTCTAACTTCAGTGGACAGAGGCTCATGATGCCGTTTTTATTTTTTTTTAAAACCTTGTCTGAGGTTATGAGTAGTTTTAGGTGGAAGTTTCCACACTGGCTCCTGTCCTAAGCCTGCAACCGCAGCCAGCTGCTGTCATGAGGCTGTGAGTGATGGGTGGCAAGTCAGTGGTGCAGGTTGTGGGGTGGAACAGAATTTGGTAACACTTCAGTGCAAGAGATTTCATTCTGTGCATCTTCCTGCATATGCTTTGTCAGCCCCAAAAGTTACAGAGATGCAGCAGGTATTGTGCTGGCAGAGGTAAACTGGAAGCTGCCCTTAGCTGGGATGGTTCCTTACCCTTCTCCTTTGCTCTGTTTCACTGGTGGAAGCATCTTGGACCATGGGGAGCCAGGTCCAGGGGTCTGGTGGGTACATGATGGGAGGATTGTACTGAAAACAGGTCCGGGACAGACCCTGAGCTGCACACATGGGCTCCATCAGGTTTGGCATTGCTGGCCAGAGGCAACGGGGCTGTGTCAGACAGCTGCTGGTGCTTTGGCCTCATGGGGAGGCCAGTCACTTTCCCTTCTTTTTCCTGTGCTTTAAGCAGGGTGTTCCAGCAGAGACCTTGACCAAGAAAACAGTGCTGGTGATGGGTGGAAGTGTGGCTATGGGGAAAGAGAATTCCATTGCATGGAAATGTGTGTCTTCAAGCAGCAGCCCCTGTGCTGGACGAGGCTCAGCACAGCACTGGGGCTGTGTCTGAGCCCAGGACTTTCTCTTGCAGTGGAATCTGGTGTGTGAGGACGACTGGAAAGCCCCACTGACCACCTCCCTCTTCTTTGTGGGAGTCCTCATTGGCTCCTTCATCTCGGGACAGCTCTCAGACAGGTAACACCATGGGCACACCTGGGCATTTGTTTTAAGAGACAAAAGGAGTGAAATGTCCAGTGCTCTGAGTTCTGATCTAAATTAGTTAACTGGCCTGGCTTCTTCAAAAATCCCATCCTGGTCTACCCCAGGTGAAGGATTTCTCTCTCTCAGGCACTTCAGAGCCCAGGGACTGATCTCCACAAGGAGCCCATGTGGCTGCTTTGCAGATTGATGCAGTGGGTTTCCTTTCACAACCCACTTCCCAGTTGTCTCTTGATCCAGCCTTTTTAGTAGTTTAAAAGATGCTGGGTTTTGTTGCACATTAACTGATAATCCCTTGTTAGAGCTGCAAGATAGGAATTTGCCCTTTGAATGGAATCTCTGCATAGGAGAGATGGTTTGGTGGAAACAGAGTAAGACATATGAGAGGAAGGAAAAAAGATAACCTGAAAATTACAGCAGTTGTCATAGCATCTCACTATGTAGAGATAAATGTAAAACATTAATTACAGGCATTTGATAATTGTCTCAGCAGTGCTGAGGTTTTGGCCTTAGAAGTGCTGAATGCAGAATATACATTCCCTGTGCAAATCCCTGCTCCATTCAGCCCTCAGCCCTGTGTCCATAGCCACATGGTGGGATCTCTGGTCCTGCTCTGACTGCTCTCTGGGAATTAGGATAAGGTAGCAGGGTTCCTCTGGGTGCTTAGTGGAGGGCTTTCAAAACTCAGTGGGAGTCTTAATCCTAGAGCCTCCAGCATTAAATTCCATGTGATCTGAATTTAATCGCCTGACTCCTGCCCCAGTGCAGAAGTCAGTTGGTGTTACTGTTTGAAAGGGAGATGAGATAATCACTAAATCCCAGTGGTGCCATTTCCCAGTGGGAGCATTTGAGGAAGTGTGTGTGCCCTGGTGGCAGCCACTGAGAGCCTGGCTCATGCCTTCCCACATGAGCTTCCTTGGATTATCTGGGGGTTTTGTCAGTACAGGGTTATGATCTGAGCCTGTCCCTAAGCAATTTCCCCATGCCTGCTTCAGAAGCCTTTCCAAGTCAAGGGTTGCTGCAGGCAGCAGGTGATGCAGCCCCTGCAGCATCTGTGCCCACAGGTATGAAAACCTGTACTGAGCTTGTCCTGCCTCTCCAGGACCATATGCCACATAATCCTAATGCAGAGAAGCAGGTGGGAGAAAGGGGGCAGTGTGTCTGGCAGCTCAGACCAGAACCAGTTGACAAAGCTATTTAGCACACTCAAAGCATAAAGGAGTTGCAAAGTATAGGTGCCAGTAGCCTAAAACCCATCATTTCCTCACTTTCAGGTGTGTGGCTTGCAGTCTGCATGTGTCTCACTATTGTACTGTCACCTAGTCTCCTTGAGCTCTGTCTAGTGGCTTTCTGAAGTTTCTTCTCATAGCTTTCCTTCTCTGTTTGTCTCGTGGGTCTTGGAAATGTTAATGTTTTTTAGTGCATATGAAAATAATAAAATTCTTTAACATGAACAGAACTTCAGGTTGTGCTAAGATGCATCACTTGAGATTGGACATTTGTTCTCCCTTGTGCCCTCTTACATAGCCCCCACCATAAATACCTGCTGTTTCAGTAATAATATTTTTCTTTACTTAAGGTTTGGCAGGAAGAATATCCTTTTTTTGACAATGGCTGTGCAGACTGGCTTCAGTTTCCTGCAGATCTTTTCCACCAGCTGGGAGATGTTCACAGTGCTCTTTCTCATTGTGGGGATGGGACAGATCTCTAACTACGTGGTGGCCTTCATTTTGGGTATGAATATATTTGCATTAGATTACATGTTTGCTTAATGTACTGTTACTTTTTTTCCCCTCTGAACCTGGATTATTTAATTAGACAGTGGTAAATCTGCACTGGTAAAATTCCTACTTTAGGCTTATTTTCTTAGGTTTATTTTCTCTGTGATTCTTCAAACCTATACTTTCTGTAGGTTTAGAGAAAAAGAAGAGAGCAGGAAGAGTCTAAATAAACATCCATTTAATTCCTCTTTGGAGACATTCAAGGCAGCGTTCAGGGTGTAGCAGCAGGTCTGAGATACAAAAGGCTTTTGGGTTCACCCCTGCCTCCCTCTGCACCCTTTGCAGAGAGGTCAGTGCACACCTGAGTGCAAAGCCTTGGAGCAAACCAGCAATTTCCAGGCACAGTGAGTGTCAGGGGGACCAGAGCAGAGGAGATGGCTGGGAGCCAAAGCCCCATTAGCCATAAATGCTCTCAGAGCTGAGATCAGTGATGAAGTCCTAAGTTTTGGAAGATAAGGTTTGCTTTCTTTACTATGGTGAGTGTAGGAATAAAGACCCAGCCCCTGCATGGCTACAGCTGCTGCCTGGGGACTCTGCAGGGAACAAAGGGCCCCATGGGGAAGGGGACTCCACAGAGGCTCCCACTGGACATGGGGGTTTCAGATAAGGCAACTGCACAGGCAAATTATGGGGATGAGTGATGCAGGTCTCAAGGGGGAAACTGGGATTTGCTGTCTTTAAAGTCTGTATAAATATATATTTATGGCTGGTTTTAAACCCCTGGTGTCAACATTACAATTTGTAGATTGCAATGTGAGCTAGATTAAAGTTGTACATTACTAGTTAATGCTGGTCTTTCCTACCCCATGAGGTTTAATGGAGAAAACATAGCACTGATTTCATATTATGCTCTTCTGAACTATGAAGAGGATACAGCACCATGTCCCCAGGCAGCCACCAGTCACTGCTGCCTGTGGCACAGGGACGATTAAGGTCAGGCTGTCAGCATTGTTGCCATCACCATTGTAGCTGTTCCTGCCATTGCTGTCACCATTGCCACTGCTCCCACTGTCCTGGTAGTTAAATTCTTGTGTGGAGCTGATGGAGCTGGAGCAAATGCCTGCCATGGGAAGGCTGGGAGGTGCAGCACTGGGTAAAGCTGAAAATCCTTGTGGAAACACATGGGTGTTGTGTAGCACAGAGGTGCAGGTTCTGATCATGGGTGTTGTGTAGCACAGAGGTGCAGGTTCTGATCAGGCAGGAATTTGGCTGCCAGCTCCCCTGGGAAGGTGGGGCACAGCTGGATGTGGATTGGGATACTGTCTGGGTGCTCAGAGAAACAAAGGTGGAAGGGAGGGCCAGGAACACCCCAGTGGGCAAATGATCCTTCTGTAGAGAGAGGGGCTGGGTCTCCCCCGGTGCCATTGGGCCTATTTAATGGTTAGCTGTTGTTTGCTGGCCCTTGCCCCATCGGGCTGTCTCTTCTGCCTTCCTCTCCTCTGTAGAGGTGCCACAGCAGCGATGGCTCCCAGGGAGCAGAGGCAGATTCCTGGGGCACTTGGCAGCAGTGCTGGCCACTCCCCAGCAGCCTTGAGGCTGGTTCTAAGGGCAGGGTTAATCTAAACTAACTCAGACCTTATCTTCCTCGTTTGAGTGAGCCATCAGACCATCGTGGGTAAGGAAGGAGGTACTTACAGAGGGTCCTTCCCACCCTACACTCCACAGCCAGTGTGTCCCCCATAAGCACTGGGACTTCTGCCTGTGGCAAGCCAAACCCAGGAGCTTCCAGAAAGCTGCACATGATAGAGGTACTGAATAGGAGAATATCCCCATAAAAAGAAAAGTAACTCCTTAAGAAAGCCCATCCTCATTACGGGATGTGCTGGAGATGCTCCCGTTGTTTCATCCATGAGCAGACAGGGCTGACCTGCACTTGGCAGGGGAGCAGTGACACCAGCACCTATAAAGGCCCCCTTGACCCTGGCTGTGCTGCAGCCCTGGCACCCTCCATCCCCAGGGGCAGTGGGTTTTTTTCCAAGTTCAGCACAGGTTTTTCTTGTCACTCAAACTCTCAACATCCAAACCTCTGTTGTCTCTCCATGTGTAGCTCAGACCCTGTTTCAGCATCCTTAGCCACCCAGGCTCATGCTGCCCTTTGCACTATTGCCCACCTTCATGGAAATAGTTCCCCCTGAGCTGTTGGTGAACTTCTGTAGTCAATATTAGGGTTTTTTCAACCACATGCTGTGAAATTTCTCTCTTAGCTTTAGTGTCAGTTATTCTCTGTGCTCAAAACTGTCATGTTCAGGTTCTGGGACTGGAAAACACTACAGAGGTTTGTGAAGGCATGTTGGTATTGTCCAAGAACTGTTGGTCCATGGCCAGGAGAATGAGGGAGGAGGAAAGGAGGGAGAGACCTCATCTCATACTGGCTTTGAATTGACACAAATTATAATGTAACAGTTAACAGGCTTAAACCAATGTTTCAAGTATCAGACCTCTCCCAAGAAAGTCCCTCTAAACAAGAGCAAGTCAAGAGGAAGATGATATCATTTATCTCCACACACTCATTTTAGCCTAGCAAATTCAGGTTTTTTTACTGTGACTTTCTTCAGTTACTCCAGGTTTCTGAAATGAGAATTCATGTAACTATCAAATAGGAGGGTTTTCCAGTCTTGCGTATTTTTTTTTCCATCTTCTCTGCAATAATAAATGTTGGACTTCTTGCCATGATACACAGCCCAAGTACACTCTCCACACTTTGTGACCCTCAGTTCGCTCAGTGTTGTTTGTGTTTTAACCAAGTCCAGATCAGGCTGTGGCAGTTATGGCCCTGCAGTGCTGCTAATGTGAAGGAGAGCTCTGCAGACCAGGGGCTGAGAGCTCAGGGAGAAGTGAGGTGGACCGGAGGGCTTCACTGGATTCTGTTAGGGAGTGGCTCGGTGTTTTATTATAAAAGAATTTAGGTGCTGTGGAAGGCTTAGAACTGTCTGAGTTTTCATTACTCAATGTCAGGTTGCTGCATGGTGCAAAGGCTGTAGGATGCTTTCCCTGACTGCTGCCTGGCTACTGGAACAGTAACATTACTAGAGGATGGCATCTTCCCTGGTTCTGTCCTTCAGCCCCTGGTGTGCTGATCCAACATTCCAACCTTCCTTCTGTTCCCAAAAATAGGTGGGAAATTTGTTTCCACCTCACCTTACTGTAAATTCACATCCTTCCATCCCATGCCAGTCTGCTGTGCTCAGATCTTCGCTCTTTCAGAAGTGCCCAGCAGTGAATTAATCTTAAATCCGGATGGGTTAAGTGGGGCAGCAGGATGTGTCCTAGGCGAGTGTGTGGGGAAGGCTCCTGGAAGTCTGCCAGCCATCCCCCATGCTTGTCCTTATCTGTGTCTGCCAATGCATTAATCAAAGCAAACAGAAGTAGCTTCTTTATCTGAAGGTTCCCAATACTCCCAGCAGCTTTTCTGTACAGGCGTGTCTGTGCTGTGCTGCTCTTTTCTAAGATTGTTTAGCTTATTTTTTTTTTTTTTGTTTGTAAATGCAATAAAGTATTTAGTCATGCTTGAAAACCAAGAGTTAAAATGCTAATCCAACCTCCCTTGTTTTAAACAGGCACAGAAATTCTTGGCAAATCAGTTCGTATTCTGTTCTCTACATTAGGAGTTTGCATATTTTTTGCAATTGGCTACATGTTGCTGCCACTGTTTGCTTACTTCATCAGAGACTGGCGGATGCTGCTGCTGGCGCTCACTGTCCCGGGGCTGTTCTGCATCCCGCTCTGGTGGTGAGTCCATGCCGAGGCCACGCTTCCCACCTCTCCTCCCGCCTGATGCTCTTTGTGCTGGGTGATGGCAGAGGGGCAGGGAGGAGGGGCACTCTTCTGTTCACCCTGTGAGAAGGCTCTGCCTTGAGGGGGCATTGTTTGTTTGGTGTTTCTTGCCAATTTTAAGTCGAGTAACTACCTAGAGAGCCTCGTTGGTGCTGTGTACTTGAAGTCCTGCTCTTTTTAGCTGGACAGAAGCACTGAAGAAGGACAGCCCTATGTCGTTGCTGCCTTGGGCATCTGCTGTTTTCTAAAGGGACAGGTGTTTGAAAATAGGAAAGGAAAAGCAAGGTATCGCTCACACTTTTAAGAATAATTCACAAAGGGAAGAGTTCTTTCATATTATTCAGGGAACTCTTTTCTTTTTACTATCTTGAAAAATTTGCATCTGTAAGTGAGCAATTGGGATCTTTATAACAGTTGAGTGATTTAGACACACTCTTCTATAGTCTAAAACACCTCCTGCATGTCCCAGTCTTGTTAGAAGTATCTGCTGATGGTTTGTTGCTTAGTTGGGTTTTTTTTCAACCTCAGTCTTCAAATCAAACCTTTAAAATGGTTTTCAGCTCCATCTCTGCTGTCATTGGATTTTAAAGACAGTCTGATTCTGTTTAAGGGTCAGTTTGCTTATTTCACTTGAAGTGTTTCAAATTCCTTCATCACAGCAGCATTTCCCTCTGCACCAAGCAGCTGTTCTCTGGGGAGGCTGGTTCTGGGTGGGAGCCTCTCAGATGTCTGCTACAAAACAGGCACTGTGAGGCACAGGAAATTTGTCCCCACAGTGTGGCTTCTGAGTCCTGCTTTGAAATCTATGGGCTGGGAATTCCCAGGACTTTTAAAAGCTTACAATTAAAAGAGCCAAAAACTTTCTCTGAGGCACTTTGGGGCCTGTGTGAGCGTAGAAGGGGATCAAGGTGCCCTGGCAAAGCTCTGCCAAGGCAGGTTGGTGTCAGCTGGCGTTTGGGCATGTGGACCCACTGCTTCCACGGGCCATGTGATTTACACATCCCTCTGCTCTGTACAGTTCTTGCTCTTTTACTCATTTTCCTTCCAAATTCTCCAGAAGGTTCCCTGCATTATCTCTGCAGCCTCAGGATCCTCAGCTTTCCCAGTAAGAAGAGCAGTGGAGGCAGCTCATCTTACAGAAAGTCCCATTAGTGATTAGTGATCAGATATAAATCATCTGATGTTTGTAATGATTGACCTGGCTTTTAGTCAGTCTTTGGGGCTCATCAGAAAAGGAGTGCCTGACCTGCTTTTTTCCAAGGAGAGGAAAAAGTGCTGCTGGCTAAAGGGAGCAAGATAGCATCTGTTAAGACCAAAGTTAAAGTTCAGCAAAGTTAAAGTTTTCTGTCCTGTGCTTGATGTTAATTCATTCAACATGTGCCTGTAATTAATTAGAAAATGTCATCAGCTCTGCAAGGGGACACTGCCCCTGCCCTCTGCCTGGGAGAATCTGCCTCAGAGCTGTGGTAACATGGTGAGGTTTGTATATAACATTCCTAGGACACAGAACCTTTAAATACACACTGTGCATATTTAAAGCATTTCCACATTGTGTGCAGTTTCCTAAGAATATTTTTGATTCACACTGGCTAAGCTACTGCCATCCTTTGTGTCTATCTGGTGACATCTGGTGGACATCAAATATTCCTTCAAAAACAACCAGTGAGGACAAAGCATCTACTTTAGCATGACAATAGGTCCCATGTATTTGAATTACACTGCCCACAGACTTCTGTGCTGGCTGTCTCCTGCTGCAAGCAATCTGTGAGATCCGAGTGTAACTCCTAGGCACAATAAATCTGTTCTTTATAACTTGTTACTTTTGGGAAAACATTGAATCATTTATTCTGAAACTTATTATAGGATCATTCCTGAGTCTCCTCGGTGGCTGATCTCCCAGGGAAGATATAAGGAGGCAGAAGCTATTATCCAAAAGGCTGCAAAAATGAATGGCATTCCAGCCCCAGCTGTGCTTTTTGACACTGCAGAGGTATGTTCCATGCATCCTGGTACTTTATCTCGCTGGCACTTCCCCATTTGGCTGGCTGACTTGCTGGGAAATGCCAGCAAAGTGCTGGTTTGCACCAGCAGCTCTTGGGCTGGCAGGGACTGTTGGCCTGCGGTAAGTGCTGGGTTAGCAAAGTGATCAGAGAGATCAAAGTGAGAACCCAGAGGGAGGTTTTATTTGTTTGCTTTTCACAGTAAAATTCTCTTCCTCAGCAGTAGTTTATTGTGGTTTTCAAAGCAAGGGTGACCCAGATTGCTTCATCCTTTGGGTACTGCAAAGACCCAAGGAGAATGTGTTTGTGCCCATTTCAGTTTGGTGCTTTTTTAGCAGTTTGCAGTTCAGCAAGAGCCCTTTGCAGGGCTGTGTGGGAGGCCCTGAATCAGCACCCACACGAGCTGGGTCTCTGTGGAGCCTGAGGGACTCCTCAGGTTGCCCAAACCAGCCAAAGCACCTGAGTGCTACAAGGAGTCTTGGAAACCATGATGTGAGTGAAGACAGCGAAGAACATCAAGCTCTCCTTCAAAACTGGTTTTTCTGTATTTCATACCTATTGGTTTAAAGAAGAAAGTCTAGTGAAAACCTGGCAGCCCAAGCCAGGGAGCAGCACAGCCACAGTGGGATGCTTGGTTCCTGTGCTCATCTCTCCCTCTGCTGGCTCTGCCCTCACTGGAGCTCCTCACAGAGGCACATTTTTCTTGTGCAGACTCCTCCAGCCCTGCGGCAGCAACGACAGTGTGTCTGTAGGTCGGATGTCCCTCTGCTGCCTTATACTGCCACCTTTGTTTTGTGGCAGAGAGAGCAGAAAACAAAGCACCGTGCGCTCCTCTGCAGCACAAAGATGCTGTGAGTTACCCCTCCCCTGGGCAGGATCCATCACTTGACTGTCACACTTATATTTTGGCTGAAGATCTCTTTCCCAAGTGAAAGTTTTAGTGTAAATTGAAGTGTATGTTCCAATTATGGGAAGCTCATTCTACACCAGCTGTGGAAAAGCACTTGCCTTACTTCACAGCCAGGCCTCAGATGTCTTTCAAACTAGGGATTACTTTTTTGGACTGCAGCATTTTATAATTCCTGCATATTTTCTTAAACCAAGGAGACACTCACTTGCTTCATGGAAATTTTGTGTGCCAAAGTGTCTGTACAAAAAAGCCTGAGGAAGATGTCTGCATGCTAAGTCTCATGTTGGAAGTATTTTTCAAACATTAATAGAAAGACACTCCTTGGAAACCATCATCTATTCCTAGAAAAGGGTATCTCCTGGATAGTCCTGTAGGGAGAAGCAGGGTGGTTTGTTCTTTGGGCCTGGAGGAAGCCTGGCCACAAATTCAGGCTTTGCCCTAGCACGGGCAAAGTGTGCAGGCAGAAAGGAACCCTAATGCCACCCAGAAGATTCCTGCTTCAAGCCTCAAACTAGACCCTCCATCTCCAATCTGAGGTGGTGAATGCTCCTATGATGTGCCCTGGCCTCACGAACCTTTCTCATCTGTTCCTCCCCCTGTCAGGGTGCTGGCAGGCAGCAAAACTGGCTGATTTCCTACATTCATTTCACATCACTTATGAAGGCTTAAGAGAGTTGAATGGACAGTGCAGAGAATGGACAGAACAATGCCTCTGGTGCTGAGGTTACTTGTGGAAGTACCCTGTGAGATCCTTAAGGAAATGTTAACTCGTCTGCCTGGTCAGCTGATTGTCCTTTCTAATTAGTCTTCGTGGTGCAGTGGAAACTCCCATGAGTACAGCTTGGTGCAAAGACAAGCTCCACCTAAGGACTGTGCTCCCTGGTGCAGAAGTGCCCCTTGGGCTGACCACTTGTCCCCTGATAGTCATAACTCCATAACTGCCTGGACTGTGGGTAGCAGAGGTTGTTGTGCTCTTAGGTGTGGGAATTTTTTTGGTTTTGTTTTCCTTTTTCCTTCAGATGCAGGATTCGAAGCCTCAGCAGCAGCAAAAGGCTATCCTTCTGGACCTATTTCGAACCCGAAACATTGCAACTATTACTATTATGTCATTACTTTTGTGGTAAGGAAATGTGTATTCCTAAAGTACCCAGGCAATAGAACAGTTTCTGATTTGAGGGCACATGCCACGGGTTTAGATAAGAAGTCTGAGCCTCGGAGCCCAGCTCCAGTGGTCCTCGGCTGGTACGTGGCCCTCAGTGTCCTCACACCCACAATGCATTAATACACAAGAATATGGAGACAGTAGCCTTGACTCAGATGTAAAATAGTTAGAAAACTATACGTAACAACTTCTGTATTTTTAAGTACGTTGCTTTTTTTCTTTTTTTTTTATGCTCCCCGTCTCTGTAATCTCTGTTTGAAGAGAAATGTTCTTCTTGAAGTAAAGGCAACAACTCAGTGACATAACAAGAGCCAGACCCCTGGCCAGCATTTTTGTTCTGTTCTGTACTGTGCCCATCTCAGTGAGATCCTGGTCCCTGCCTGGGCAGCCATGAGAAATAAGGACCCAATAATGCTGTATAAACAAACCAGAACTCTTTTCTGTCCATATTCACTCCAGCAGAAAGGAATTGGCTAGCACATTTGGTAATACATTCCTGAGATCTGAAACCTGAACATCCAGCTCTCTGTGAAGATTAAATAAGATATAACAGAACTGCTGAGGGTGGGAGATCCTGACACTAGCTACAAGTAGGAATGTAGTTGGCTTGGGAAGCTTGCAAGAGTTTCATTGTGTTATTGAGTCCATTGCAGTGAAAAGTCTTTGTGAACAACTTCCACAAAGCTTTTTTTTACTTGGGGTAGTGCATGCAGGAAGGACAGAGAAATCTGAGGTATCTTCCAGCTGCTGTGGATGTGATGACTGAATGGGATGACAAAATTAGAAAGAGGGGGTTGCCACTGAGACTTTTTTAAGCCACAATGCCTGTGGCAGTGCTTTGTGATATCCTGTTTTTGTAACGACATCTGAGGCAACACTGGAGGCGTTCAGAGACTGCTGTTTCTGGAATAATTTGTTTTTATTGCTTTTCTCAGGTTTTTCACATCAGTTGGTTACTTTGGCCTATCCCTCAGCACTCCAGACTGGCATGGAAATGCCTACATCAACTGTTTCCTCTCAGCTGTTATTGAAGTTCCAGCGTATGTGATCGCCTGGCTTCTCCTCCGCTCCCTCCCACGGCGCTACTCCTTATCTGGCGCCCTGTTTTTAGGGGGAAGTGTTGTCCTCTTCATTCAGCTGGTTCCTGCAGGTACAAAATTAAACGTGTGACTTAAGTATATGAAACACTGAAAATATGTTATGGTACTGTGTAACAGCTCTGCAAAATTACTGGAAACCAGGACCAAATTTAGAATTTGAGGTCAAGTTTATGCTGATCCCTTGCAGCCTTAGGTTTTTTTTTTTTTGCATTTGTATATGCTGAGTCACACTCGACTCTCATTTATTGTGTCAAATTACTGAGCTTTATATAGTTCAGGGGGAGCAAAGTTCTAAAATGAAAGCTGAAAGTGTACTGTGATTTATCTGGTTGTGCTTCCAGGCGACAAAAACCTGCATCTGGATTTCACTGTGTGTAAATTTCCACATGATTTTGTGAAAAAGGGGGCAGTTCAAGCTTCTAGTTTATTGCTGTGTAATAGAGTTTTGTTCCGTTTCAAGAATGCTGTTTTACTTGAAGACAATCAAAATCTGAAAAATACAAAATAACCTGAGCGCCTACATTATGCTTAATGGGGAGTTTGGAGTCATCTAGGGATGGAATTAATACTTTGTATAATTAAAAAACCCTAAAGCGCCCATCTTGTGACCTTTTGGAAAAACACAGCAATACAGTCTTTTGGATGTAGAAATAATACAGGTAATAAGCACGGGGTGTTGTTTATTCACTCTGATTTTATTTTTTCTCCTCCAGAACTTAATGTCCTCTCTGTTGCACTGGTGATGCTTGGGAAGTTTGGCATCACAGCTGCGTTTTCAATGCTTTATGTCTACAATGTGGAGCTGTACCCAACGCTGGTGCGAAACATGGCAGTGGGAGCGACTTCCACGGCCTCCAGGCTGGGCAGCATCATTGCTCCTTACTTCGTTTACCTGGGTGAGAGCTCGTTCTTCGTGCCTTGCACCACACGACTGCCCAGAGAAGTTGTCTGAGCTTCTGCAGTGCAGGCTCAGCTTTAAGTCCCTTCACTTGTCTTTTCAGTTCCTTCTCTCAGCTTGGGTGTGAGTTCACTGTCACACGTGGTAGAAATTAAGTGGAGCTCCCTGGGCTTCACAGAAGGATCAGGCATTTAATTCCTTTAGGGACCATTCATGTGTCAGTGAAGTGGGTTAGAGCTGGTCCAATACAATGATGATGTTTATAGACTGTGCAAGCAGTGTGGCTGAAATGATAATCACATCTCGGGATGCCAGTTAGTTTCCCAGGAGAGTGTGACAAGAAGTGGTCTTGCAAGTAAGGAAATGTAGCAGTAGGAAATTCATTGCATGGTACTGTCCCTGTGCATCCTGAGGTGGGTATGTGTTGGCAGGTGGGAATCCAAACATTCCCAGGATTTGTGCTCTCTAAAGTAATACATGGAAACCATACAGGTTTTACTTGCTGTGTGTTTTTTTGGTTGGTTGGTTGGTTGGTTGGTTGGCTGGGGTTTTTTGGTGTTTTTGTTTGGTTTTTGGTTTTTTTTTTTTAGTTTCTAAGCCAGTCATCTCAGCATTCATTCATTTTGCTTTTTCTTATTGCTCAATATTTCTGTAAGCAGAATTATTAATTTCCTCATAGGCTTTTTTTGACACTCAATGCCATCACATTCTGAGTGCTGCACATATATTAACTGACAAATATTTTTTTGTTTGGTTTGTTTTTTTGTTTAATACATAAAATACATGTTCCTCATGTTGCAGACAGGAAAGAGTGATAGAGGTTAGGGGACTAAGGGTGAAAGTGAATACCTTCTGTTCAGTCTGGGGTGCTCAATCTCCTCTTTCTTTCATTCACACATGATTTATTTCCTTCTGCCATCACTGGACCCATGTCAGCTCTCTGCCCCTAATGAGTGTTGCTTCCTGCTGAGATCTTTGATACAACATGAGCTTCACTTTGCTGGCTTTGACAAAACATTGCTGATGTACTGCTGAGGGGTTTGTGCTGATTCTCCATGCCAGGAAAGTGGAGAGGAGATGAATATCTGTAACTAATCAGTGTTGACTCACCTCTGCATTCCAGTGTAACTGGAACACACTGTACCAAAAATGATGAAAATACCTTGTCTTTGTTTCATACTTGTGCAGTGCAAATGTGAAGTAAAAAGGTCAGCAGGACTGTGACTCTCCTTAAGGTCTCCAGTCTCCATTGCAGCACTAAGAGAGAAATGTAGACAAAATAACTTTTTTGCTGATTGTTTTTCATGGGTTTGTGGGGTTTTTTTCTCCCAGGTATCCCTAGGCTCAGTCTTTTAAAAAATCTTGTTCCAGACATCAGAATAGTTTCTTAAACTTCAAGAGATTTGAGGAGAAACTTGTCAGCTGCTGCTATTTGCTACAGCTAAATTAGGACCTTGCAGTTCCACCAGCTCAAAAACACAGAGGAGATCAGATCACAAACTTTGGCTCTGTGAGACATACCCAGAGGTCCTCTCTTTAATCTGGGTTTATTCCCTACATTATAAAGCATATTGCTCTATCCCAGCTATAAAATAAAGCTGTCAAGTCCAGTTTGGTACTTTCTCTATCTTCAGTACCTTTAACTCCTAGCTAATCCCTTTTCTGAAAGACCTTTTCATTGCTATGCTGTTGTGACTTGAGGATCTTGCATCCTGCCTGAACAGTTGTGTGCCAGCTTGAGGCTGCTGGCAGAGGCTGCTGCCTTCAAGTCCAAAATAATTTTCTGAGTAGACTAAGGTCAGAGCCTCCTGTGTGTCTTGGGAAGCCTGATGTTCTCTCCCTTTGCAGCAAGGAAGGCTTTAAAGCAGTTCCTCATAAATGAGGTGTTAGTCTGTAACTGACCTGTCCAGCTGACTTAGTCTCTTCCCTTCTGCATCAGCCCAGCAGGGTACATGATCTCAGACAGTGATTAGTGCTTCACTGCTTACAAGCAATTTTATTCCCCCATATTTTTTAACAGAGGATTTGGTTCTTGATGGCAGTGTGGTACTGAAGGCTCCAGCAGAGCTATTGCCTTGCAAAGGTGTATATTATCCCAGTTGAAAATATTAAAAAAAAACCACAAACAAACAAACAAAAAAATTACCCAAGCTTTTAGCTGCTACACAAATGTGGGGGTTGGCATGAAATTATGGTAGGTGTGGCCATCCAAGAGCACATGTTGAAGCTTTAAAATTGAAAAGTCCCGTTGCTGGCAGGTAATAGATGTAATTCAGCTTTGGATTCACCTTTGATATTGACGAATCTTTCAGCTAATTATTCCAATTAATTCTGCATTACAGCAATGTCTGGAATATAAACTTTACATGTGGGTTTGTCAGTTGTGGACATTGAGTACAGTTGGAATGTTCTGTGTTTTGCCAGGTGCCTATGACAGATTCCTACCATACATCCTGATGGGGAGCCTGACTGTGCTGATTGGGATCCTGACCCTGTTTCTCCCTGAGAGCTTCGGCAATCCACTGCCCGAGAGCTTTGAGCAGATGATGAAGGTGAAATGGTAAGGCAGCTTTCATTCATCCTTCTTCACAGGAGTTTAGAACACAGTCCCTTTTCACAATCAGGAAACATGTTTCTTCAGGTCCACTGCAAAACTTCAAAGCTCTCAAAGTGCCCTTCAGATTGTCAAATTAAGAATCCCAAAGAAAACAGACAATGACATCATACAATTTCTTCAGAATGTCTAAACCTGAGAGCGGATGTGTGCTGGCAAAGCAAGGCTGACCTTGACAGCACCTTGAAGCTGTTGCTTCAGATGTCCAGACATTTTCCATCCTATTATATCATTTACTCTCCTTAACTCTTTATTTAAACTACTCCTTTTGCATTATGAGACCCGTCATTTTTCCAGTGTAAGTTCTTTAGGTACTATTCCAAATTAAACGCAGGATTTCAACATTCTAGCCTCTTCCTGGGCAGCCAGAGACAGGCCAGGACAGCTTTTCCTCTAGTTTATATGATTTAGCTGTAAGCAATGACAGTTCTCTTGTCCCACCGATATTGTTATTTAGGGTACCCCAAGCAAACATTTCTGCTCAAATCTATGCACATCCACTGCAGTGTCAGAAAAATTCTTAGAGCAGCAAAGGGGAACTGAATTAATTAAAGAGCAGCTGCATAACCACCATTTAGCTCAGTGAGAACTGGTATTGGAACAGAAGTTGCCCCTGTAAGCAATAATAGCTTGAAAAAGCTAGAATTCCCTGTATCTAATTCCTGGTCAGCATAAGGAGCTGTCATTATGCTTTCAGAAAAAGAAAAATTGCTAGGCCTTTCTTTGAGAAAGGACATGTTGCTCTTTATCACAATTACTTCTTACATGTGGCTTTTCAGCTTTGCAGTTGACAAACTGTAGCTAGAAATCCTAGAGTCAAACCAGATTCCCCTTAGAGGCTTCTTGGATCAACAGCCTGAAGTAACTGAATTATAGTTGCTGAATGATGTTCAAGTTCCAGGCGTTGTTTGCTGCACTGCTGCTGCCATCCAGCAAGGCACACTGTACAGAACATTATATTTCATCTAATGTTTATACTAGCAGTGTAACATGGTTATTGTAGTGGTGCTTGTAGGAGAGGGAAGTGTCTGATGATATCCTGGAAAACGTTCTCAGTCTTTTACTTGTTTTCAGTTTCAGAAATGAGCAACAAACCACTGGCATTAGGAGTCCCAAGGAGAGTCCTAAAAGTCTGGTAACACCTTTTTGAAGAAAGACACACCTCTCAGAGGGGCTGAAAGAAGAACACAATCATCTCAAAATGCATTTGCTGCCAGAGGAAAATGAACAAAACCCAACAGCTAGTGCACCATAGTCGTTATCCCCCGTGCTGCATTATGTCATACACTGACCAGCTGCTGTCTGCTCCTGTAGCACCATTAGTCTGTCATCCAGTGTCCTGTTCCCTGGCCTTGTCAGCAGTCACAGTCCCTGTTGAGGAACGGGGGCCTGACTGTGCTGAGCACAAGCCAAGGAGTAAGCTGGAAGTGAGCCTTAGAAATAGCACAGCAGTGACTCCAGGCAGTCAGGTACTCGATAAAAGCTGCTGAAAGGGGGAAGAAAAAAAAAAAGGCAAACCTAATGCAGGTGTTTTTTCTCACTTTGTGTTGACTGGAGGAAGGGGAGCTGGGTGTCTGCCTTTCCTAAAAGAAAGATCCTGGCCTCCTTTGAAATCTGTGACCAAAGCCCATAGACTAAGTGGAGTCAAAATTCATTTGTAGCAGAGCAGACACAGACTTCCCTGTAAGGACGTGGGTTTTAAACACACCATCAGAGTGGCTTTAGGTGCCACTTGATTTTCCCAGGACCTGGGATCCCCCTGTTCCTGTAAAAAAGCTGCTGCTCTTTCATAAAGCCTGAGCCCACCCAAAACCCTCAGCTTTGTGAATCTTCAGTGTCTTGGGGAAGGGGGAAAAACTTGAGCACTGAGAAAGGACTATAATTTGCTGACTTTCTGGTGGGTCACACCCACTTTCAACAGAAAAGTGAGCTGTAGCAAGTCCGTGATCCTGTCCCAACGTGCCATGCATTATAGCTTTCAGGGTTTTAGTGGTATATGGGCATAAGCAGTTTTTTAGCTCTCTTGGGATGTTGTTTTTTTCTTTTTCCCAAAGTATTTAATTTCTTCTTTGAATACATACCACTTTGTTCTGCACCTTCAGAGAACACTCACTGCAGTTTCAAAAGCTTTCACAAAACCTTTGTAGCATTTACAAACTTAAGAGCCATTTGATGCTCACAAAAATCTGATTTTCTGTACTGGATATGTTGACCTGCAGCTATTAAAAATTCAAAAGGACTAATTTGGGACCACAGGGGTTTTTATTAAAAAAAAAACAAAAAACCAAACACCAACAAAAAACAGTGTTTTGTTTTTCAAATCCTACAGATTATGTATGTTTGGTTTTTGGTTTTTTTTTTTTTTTAAGTTCAGCAAAACTAGATTGGATGAAGATAAATGTAGAGCTCAAAGTTGTGCTACTACTGTTTTATGAACACTACATTGTTTGAAGAGTGTAATTCCTCTTATTTTTTGTATTTATTGGCTGTATGTGCACTTCTTGGTCACTTAAAGTCTGTCAGACTGGGTGGACTGATTTTTATCCTCTATAAATAAAAATCAGCCCTGATTCACCTTTTGTAAGGGCTAACAAAAGCACAGTGTCTCATCTCTAATGCGTGAGTTCAGGGTAGGTTGGCTTGTGCTGGCTCTTGGCACAAGAATGAGGCTCTCCCTGAAGTTCAAGCACAAATATTAAGCTTTATAACAACTGCAAGGAACTTGTGCAATTAACTCAAGCTGCTTTTGGGAGTTGAAATACTATTTTTAATTTCCTGCAGTTATGCTTTTGCCATAAATGTAACATGGCATAAGATAATCTGTGACTCCTGATCTTCTCATCCCTTCTCAATTAATTTCTCTAATAACAGCAGTATTTAATCTTGCTTTTACTTTTACAGAGTTAATCTAAAGATGTACTGTTTAGATGTAACTTAATTTCTCAAGAAAGCCTTTTTATCAGCATAGGACAGGTTTGAGGACTTGAGTTAAATATAGGTGGCCAAATTTTTATGAAGATTGTTATTTTGAGACTTATTTTATGTGATTGTAGGCTTGGGTATTTCTAAAAGGTAAATATTTTTGTACTCTTGAACCTTTCAGTATCTTAAAACCTGTTTTTCCTTTTTAAATAAGAAAAAGTACAGTGTTTTTTAAAATACAGTGTTTTAACAAGTCTCATTTTTCTTACTTAAACTATTGATCTCAGGCTAGCATCACACTTTAGTATTTTTTGCAGCAGATCTTTCAGGGGAGTGGAATGTCCTTCTTATAACAACATCACGTAATTTGAAGGCCTTATGGAGTCTGAGCATAGTGGAAATGAGGGAAGCCCCAGCTGGATTGTTCTCACTGACAGGGGGGTCATGGCCCTGTGCCTCATCTGTAACCTCTGTCACCTTTACTGGGGTCTCTCTGTGCAACCCTGGATCCTCAGCTGACTTGCTGGATCTGCTAATAATTATATGAAGCTGTAGTAATTGTCAGTCATTGCCCTCTGTTTTCATTGCAATAAAAATGTGCACTGACATTGTTTCAACCTGCTTCCTGTGTGGATTCTATCTGAAGAGCAAGTCTCCGAACTTTATTTTAAATAAATAAATAATAAAATGTATTGCCAAGAATTTAAAATAAATAAATAATAAATTGTAGTTAATGTGGATCAGGCATGAAAAAAATTCCTGAAATAAGCTTTTTCACCAATTAAGTTCTTCCACACATAAAGATTATGATGGTGTAGTACAGTTTTTCTGCCTCTCAGGTGCAAATCCCTTGAAGCTGACCCTGGCCAGGCTCAAGGATGATTTTGTGATTTAACTTCTATTATGTCATTTATTTTCTACCTTTGAGATTTTTCACAGCTGTGTGATTCCAACCCAGGATAAAAGATCATTTTAAATACAAGTGTTCAAAAAATGCCATAAAAGGTAGACTATTTTTTTAATCAGTTAAGAGGTGGGGAAAAATATCAGCCATAAAAAGCTGCTTGAAAATGTGAATTAGCCTTATGAAGAGCAGGACCAAGTTTCTTCAGTGATACAATTCAGCTTTTGAACTGACATCTATGGGACTCTGTGAACTTCCTGCCAGTGCCACTAGGTACTGAGCTGGGATTTTTGGGCCTAGGGTTAGAATATTATTTATGAAATTTATTATTTGTCAAGCATGTAGCACTCATTGCCTGAGAAAATAGTGTCAGGGTCAGGAAAGCTTTTTTACAGCTTTAGCTGAACCTGCTGAAGGGACAGGGGCAGCTGTGGGAAGGTGCTACAGAGTGACATGAGGAACCCTTTCACTCCTGAACTCGCAGCAACTGCCCTGCTTTGATGAACAGCACACTCCATGAAGCCTCCTGGCTCATCGGTGGTGCTGACCCCGAGCAAGGTTTGCTGGAAGCCGCCCAGCAGGTTCAGTGTGTGCCCTGGGCCTGCAGCAGCCCGGTTACCCTTGGTGGAACGGCTGCCCGGGACGTGCTGGAGTCCGGCTCCCCGGCGGTGTCTGAGGGACGTGGCACTCGCTGACACCATGGACGGTACAAGACGCTGTTCGGTCACAGGTTGGACGCGACGATCTGCGGGGTCCTTTCCAACCTCACTGACTATAATTCATCTCCACCCTGGTTTTTGAATTCTTTGGGCAGTAACTATGAGATCTGAGGCCTGTACTAATGGCCGTTCCTGACCACAAGTCACGAAGGGCAAGGGACCTGTCCCCAGCCCTGGGCCGGGCGGGCGCTGGAAACCGGCTCCAGGCCCGGAACTCCGCGTCGAGGGCCGGGAGCAGCGGGCAGTCTCCGGGAAGGCTTCGGGGCCGCCGCCTGCACGCCCCGTCTGGCACACCCGCCGCACAGCCGCGCTCGGCCCGCCCGAGGCGGCCCCGCCCGGCC
>NW_024498573.1:12740651-12762858 GCF_017590055.1 Onychostruthus taczanowskii
TTTTTTTTTTTGTTTTTTTGGTTTTTTTCCTTTTTTTTTTTTTTTCTTTTTAATTGATGAAACCATTTGAAACTTGTTAAATGTGTCCTGTTATTAACAGCATGCAAGGAAGGAAGAAGCTCTGTTGGGTACAGTGACAGCAGTTGATGCCCCACCATCATTTATCTCATGGGACCATTGCTCAGGGTTTGAGTCCTGCTGTGGCAACATCACAGCTTTTAAAGCAATGACTCAAGGGAAGGTGGGCCTGCTTTAAGGAAAAATGTATTTTTAGTGGGAATGGGGGGAGAAGGAGGCCTAGGAGACTGGAGAACTGCTTGAGGGAGGTTAGCAGATGATTAAAGTTGGACGTTTTTAGTATTTCTGGCACAAAGCAATAAGACAAAATAAATCTTCATAGCTGTATCCCTGAGCGTCTTTAAGGGGTAAGATTGTGGAACTGTTGACACTTTCCACAGGAAAAAAATAATTCTTGGCTAGGTCAATCTGTGTTTCTTCTCCACCAAACACACCCTTCGGTAGCACAGGTGTGCCCTGCTGGTGAGGCAGCTACTCCTCTCATAGGTGAAATACTTCAGTGCTGTTATTAATCATCAAGGTTATATGGCCATGTGTCAGATCAGTGGTTTTTTTTTTTAATACTGTGTCTTGCAATATTGTAATATTACATTGTTACAAGAATTTCACAATACTTAGTCAAATTATAGCTACATAAAATGAAAATGTGATGGAGATTCACTACAGGAGTAGTTTAGGCAGATATTTTTACATTGACATGTAAATTTCTTTGATGGAATCTTACATTGCTGTAGAAACAAAACTAAACTTTAGCTATTTTTGGATTCTACATCATTCACAAGAGAAAAAATACTCTAGTTTAAGGCTTGGTATGAATTAATTCTTTATGTCAAGAGCAAAATGGTGCATTTCTCTTTTTACAGGAAAAACAAATGACCATCAATCCCAGCACTGACTTCTGATTACAATTTGTCCTCTTTGTTTATTTCACAATTAGTGTACATAGATTAATAATTACAATTCCTGAACCTGATAATTTATGCATTAGTATTTAGCCCTTGTCATGTCTTTAATTTTTGCAATTAATTGTTTTAATAATGGAAAGGTTAATTGCACTATTCATCAGAACTGCTTGCTGTGAAATGGTAGACAAATAAGAATCTTCAAAGATAAAGGGCAAGCTGAGTGCTCTGAGCTGTCATTCCAGCAAGGGAAGCTCACTGAAACAGCCCTGCTGCTTCACTCCCTTGCTGAGATCTTGGGCATGTAAACTCATTCCATCCGGACAAAGGGAATTGTACCAAACCACAGGTCATTAACCAACTCCAAACAAGCAGCACTTATTGAACAGTCTGTGATGTTCTCATGTCTGCACTGTGGCTGGTCCACAGACACACACTGCTCTTCAGCTCGCTCTGAGTGCTGGTGAGAACCCACGCAGAACACGTTTTCAGGACTCCTGTCAGGCCCTGAGTGCAGTGTGTATCCTGATTAATCCTGTGTACTACAAGGCCAGATTATGTTGCTGCCTGAACCTGCCAGCCAGGTGCTGCTCAGTCATTAGACCTGGGATAAAGTAAATGCATAATGAGGGCATACGTGTGATTACACAGATACAAAGTACTTAATGACCCCTTATTCTTAAACAGGCAGTAAATATGCAGGTGTAGTTAACTGCAGAAATGACCACACTGGCATTTAAGTCTGTTTTGATTGTTTGAAATATTTGCATAGGAATTGACTCATTAAGTATTTGCCCTGCTATACTGGTGCTAACTTTTCATCTTTTTATACCTATGTAGTAAAGTCAGGAATAATGTATGCTTAAAGGAGAAAACAAGTTATAATTCTGGAGCCAATTGGAGACATTTTAACACTGCTCTCTGGTGATCTTCAATCATGCTATTGACAAGCCTTGTGTGATAGAAAATAAACATAAATAGCTACTGATTTTTGTTAGTCCACAGCCTTTTATCTTTCCTCCTTAAAGCTGTATTTCATAAGGATTCATGTGATTACAACTGGACTGCAGAGATGCTTTACTTATCATGGCTGTAATTAAGGGTCTCTCCCTGCAAACATTTTTGATGAAATCTTTGTTCCATTGACATTATCATAAAATTTTAATGTATTTTTCTGGGTGTGAAAATTATATCTGTTTTTTATAATTGCACACTTGTTTGATTTCTCTTTTCTCAGCCCAAACTCAGGCATTTGACTGCCATTTGCAGCTGAACAGCACTTTTTATTCCAACCACAACACTTACTCTAAGAAAAAGAATCAAATGCTTTTATTAGACAGCCTTCTGAATTCCAATTCAAATACTTTTTACAAATTGTGCATGTGTGTACACATATATTTAACATATACTACTGTAGATATTCTTTCCAATCTGTTGCACAATTTTTATTTTTCCTGTGACCTCACAGAAGCTGATATTCAACATCAAGGACTTTGAGAAATGCAGCACTCTATTCAGTCACGCTTTGTTCTGTATATGATGAGGAGTGTAGGTTCTTGATGGATGTTGGTGCAGTTCTCAAGTCTGCACCAGGAGGTCACAAAGCAGAAGGGGCAGGAGGCTGCTCTGGGCTGCAGGCTCCATCTCCTGCTTCGCCCACACTGCTGGGCAGGTGTCCTCTGCAACCAGCAGGGTCTGGAGAGCTGGGCGAGGAGTGGTGCAGAGCTGTGGTGTGTCTGTCCCTGTCACCGTGCAGTAACAGAAGGGTGGTGGTGTCACTCTTGCACCGAGAATGACTCAGGAACAGGCGGGAGGCAGTTCTGCAGAAAGAGCAAAAGAAGGCTTTGTTCAAGAGAACCGCGCGGTTTTTATAGAGTGATACGATACGTTCTGTTTGATTGGCTAACTAACAAAAACACCTTCCTCATACACCGTCCTTGAGAAGAACAGAAAGATGAAGTAGAAAAACACCACCAGCAGATTGTTTATACTGACAAGTTATGACATCCTTACAGCTCCCTAAAAATTCTCACAAGCCGCTGTGAGAAACACTTGCCGTTTCTCTCTCTCTGTCCCATGGCATCCACATGGTGGGGAGGGGGAGATGGACAGACTGCCCCCAAGATGGACTGAGGGACATCCTTCCTCTCAAAGGAAGCAAGCCATGAGAGTTCCATTACACCTCTACCAAATCCCTGAGTTACTGCTTTATTGTTGGGTTTACCTAGAAATCTGAAAATAGGCTCAGCCTGCTAAAAATAACCCTCTGTTTAACCATGAGCTGCAGTCACAACTGTCCGGCTGCAGGATGATGACCTGATTGTGGTCTTCGAGGACAAAACATTTTCTCTGTGTGTTCTGGAAGTGAAGCCATGGATGCTCTCACTGGCACGGGGGGAGCTATTCTGAAGGCCCAGGTATTTTGTCAGCCCACGTTGCTCCAGGGATGATGTGGGCTCAGGCCTTGCTCTCCAGCCCAGGGCTGTCCTGGCTCGCTTTGGTAAGCTCTGAGGTGTGGGTTTGGCAGAGGTTTTATCTCAGCAGCTCTGCTCCAGCCTGGCTTCCTCTCCAGAAATGTCTGTGTCACCCGTTTTGGAGCAGCATTACTTGAGGAACTGGAATTACTTGCCTGCACATTGCTTGAATTACGTGTTCAGTTATGGAATAGTGAGAAAAACTTGCTTTTAGGTCCTTCTTGGTCTTGTCTGTTACAAACAATTTTGGTGAAGGCATAGATGTTAGGCTAATTAAAGAACACAAGTACCAAAAAGAAATTTAACACCTGTTTTTCCAAAGAGAAATAGCACTGTTTTCTTTTATCTAGAGATGAGCCATCTTCTACGACAATGATTTTTTGCTACATCTATAAGCTGCCTTTAAAGCCATTCAATGAAAAGCTTAACACCCCTTAAAAATAAAGCTTGCATTAAATATTTCTGGCTGAAATGCTGTTTATAACAGCACACTGCTCATTACGCTTGCTTTTTTCCCTCTGATGCAGTATGCTTACAGTTCATATGACAGAAATTGAGCTTTCTGATATTTATTAATACTTTTAAGTGATAAGCAAAAATTACACATTGGAAAACATAACTACTTGTATATAGCTCCTCATCTCCACCACAAATATGGATTACAAGCACCAAACAGAATGTTTTGTACTTTGGCTGTGCTGGTGCTGAAGGCATCAGTTAAATTAGAAGCCTTTGATATGTTAATTATTTATTGTTGTAAATTATGCATCCTCTAAAATCAAAGAGACACATAACCTATAATTTATTATTCATTTAACATGAAAATTTGTCTTCATATAACAATTTCTCTGTTAGATATGGAGCTCTGATTTGAAATAAAACCTTTTAATGTGGGCTACAGTTAAAACATAAAAGAAGCTGAGGCTTTTCTGAACCTGTAAAATATTCTGTAAGACAGTTTAACCCCTATAACTTCTTTACCAAGTTTTTAAGTTTGCTGAGTGATAGGCAGTTATGGATTCATTAGGCTTTGGCTAAAAGGGACTGGGGTTTCACTTGGATATCTGTTGTTAAAAGTTTGGTAGGTGAAAGTGGATTTTGTTTGTGCAAGAGCTCTGAAGAGCATGTACATATGTTTTCATACACAACAAGTTTTGGAAATTGTGATTAATTTTTACTTTGAGGAGAAAGCTGTGAAATTCTTGTGCTGTGTCTGACTTGCTCTTTGCATTTATTCAGTTTGAAAGTTTAGAACAAAATTATGGATTTTGAGTTCCAGACAAACTAAAACAACAGATCTGCACTGCATGATTAGAACCCAGGGATATTTGTGTAGCAGTAACAGAATTGTAAGCTTTGCCAAACCACCATTTCATATCTAATTTTCCTCTTTGTGCACTGTGCATTCTGTTTCTGTTGGAGCAGAATGTAAAGTAAATGCTGTCTTGATTGCTAAGATCCTGGAATTTCTTTAAGACTTTTCTGTTCCAGAAGAAAATAGAAGTGGATAGGAGAGAGAAGGTATTATTTCAGACTGGGAAATGGTTATGCATATGCCACACTCATGTGCATAATATGTTTTGAACACACTAAAGTCTTGGGGTCAGCAGAGAAAGAAAGAGTTCTTATTTCTTGTGGTTTGTTAGGGAAAAAATGCTTCTTTGCAAAATATTTTAGCAGTCTGAGTTTTAATGAATAAAGAAGCATTGAGTGTAAGTGAATGTGGGTGCAGTAGAACAAAGGTATGATTACGTTCTTTAAGTTTTCTAGAACAGTTGCTTCAATCTTCTTATGATATTAAATACCTGGGGAAATTTCAGTTTTGTTACTGCAGTTACAGCTGGTGTAGAGTATTTGCAATAAAATATTTGGAATTACTCTATATGGAAGTATTAACATCAAATGTAAAATCTTCATAGTTTCTCTGTAAGAACTGGTTTTGGATATGTGTCCAATTTAGCAAGTGTGTGACACCCTCCTTTGATCAGGCCACCAGACCTTTCTTTCTTTGAGTTATAACAAAGGTGCAGCAAAGAGTGAAAGACAAATGTTAAGTTCAGTATGGGAAACTCATGTGATCAGATTAGATAAAATTAAATTGAGATGAAGGATGTGAGATGAAGGAAAAGTCCCCACACTATGTCTAAGCATTTAAATAGATTTTTTGTGCCATTGTTATGGGCAAAACCAGTGGATACAAAGATCAGCATTTTTTAGTATCTACTGAAGAGTCCCTTCTTTTATGTTAAGCAAGCAAGACTCATGTGCCCATTTCTAAATAAAAAAGAAGGAAATTTTTTTAATGACATCCACTGGCAATGGGAAAGAGGGCCTCTGCCAAATTAAGAAAAAAAGAAACATAAGATGATGATAGTTAAGTTTTGTAGGCACACAGTCTGTGTGATTGGGACGGGGCTGGCCCAGCCCCATCCCCATGGCACAGCTGTGAGCAGCAGGTGAGCAGCACTGACAGCAATGAGCCATGGAGTGCCCAGGGGCACTGAGCAACACCAAAGGGAGCAGAGGGCACACAGGGGCAGGGCGTGAGCAGGAGGGGTAAAAGGCTGGGCTGAAGGACAAGGAGGGCAGATGCTTGCAGCCTTCTGAACTGACCTGATGCTGTTCTGTATGGGCAGACACCTGAAGCCTTCTGTTGTGGTGTGGTGTTACCCTGTACAGGTGAATGCTTAAATCCTTCTGAAATTGTCTGGTGATATTCTGTGTGTAGTGGCTGTCTCAAGTGAGACATGTGCTGTGACATAGTTTTTGTAACAAATCCTACATTCTGTGTATTTTCATCTCTACAATGAAGCAATGCTTTTTTTTGTCCTCTGTCAGAAAACTCTTTAAAGCTGCTTATGTGCACACTGATTTTGTTGAAGAGAAAAATGATCCAAAATAAGGAAGAGTTTTTCAGTAGTTCTTGCAAACCCAGTGGGGAAGCCAAGGTCTGTCAGGTCTGTTCTGCATGTGAAATATTTTGAACAGCTCCAGAGCACAGCTGATATTTCTGAGGCTTGCTTAAGGAAAGGTCAATGCAAACTACGAGAAGCTGTAGGCAGCAAGTTAAAATGAGAGAAAAAAGTGTATTCTTCCATTCTTTTGGTTATGTTAATGAGCTCAGCTCTCCGGTCCTTATAATGGCCAGTGTCAAATAAGAATATAGCAACCATCTTGTAGAGATAATGCAAGGATGCATTATCCTAAGTGTAAATTGGGTATATGTATACACCCAAGTTTTGGTACAGTTACTTGCTTCTATTCTTTTGCTTCAATTAGCATTTGTTTTTTCTCTCCTTCAGTAAGTTTTCCTGCTAGCTGACCTTAATAACAGGCTTATTTTTTTATGAGCTAAACCCACATTTTTTTTAATGCATTTCTCTGTAAAAGGCGAACTGATGTGTGTTAGTAACTTCTGGTGTTCTGTTTGATTAAATGGTATTAAGATAACTGTTTAACAGTGGTACATTCACACAATTTTTTGTTGAACTCTGGTGTCCCTGAATATAATGCTGGAAGAAAAAAATCCCTGTCATCAAATTATTTTTTCTTATAACAAAAGGTAATAATGTTATCTCATAATCAAGGGCTCCATTCTGTGTATTATAAATCTTAATAATGTTAAACCTTCATATTTATTACATGTTTCATCTTGCTGCTGGCATTCCTATTAATGCTTCACTTATCAAGGTAGAAATGGTACTTCTGATCTTTATAGTGCTAGAAAAGAATGAAAAAACTCTTTGTGCACAAATCACAAGAAAGCATAACTTATCTGTTACAGAGCAGGGAGATTAAATACATGGCCATAAACTCCTTGCAATCATGGTGACTGAGTAGAGGCTTCTTCTGATTGCTTTAATAAATCCTTTAAGTATGCTTTCAATCTCTCAGTGATTCCTGACAAAGCTTGTATGCTCTTGTTGGGCATCTGCCTACATCTAAAGTTCCAGTTATGAATATTTCATGTGGCTTATCACTGCACTTGTGTCACTGGCTCAGGAGTTGCTGGTGTGCCTTTTGTCAGGGCCTGTTAATGCTGTACTAGGCAGAATAGGGGAGGGATGGATATAGAGTTGGTAATCTACTCTTTCATTTCCTTTTATAGAAGATATAAAAAATAATGACTGTGAATGATTGATGAGGTGATTGTATTTCACAGATTCTGAGATGCTGGTCCATTAGCAAAATCATTTTAAGGGCTTGTTTTATCTTCTGTGTGCGGGGGTGAGGTCAATGGCATTGCAATGGCATGGTGCTGAAATGGGACACTGGAAATAGTACTGAAATGGAAAATCTGCTGTACCTGTAACTGCCTGGTTTCTCTCCTGGGGTGGGAGACCAGAGCTGAACACACGAGTGTCCTTGTGACAACAGTTGTGTTTGCATTCAACTGTTTTCTTTCTACTTATTCACGGATATTTAGAAACTTAAAGCTATTTAGAGCCCATCTGTAAGAATGCATCCAATGATCCCACATCCTCCCATCTGGAATGGCAAGCTCCCTTCCACACCTGCTGGACTCATGAGCCCCCCTCCTCTGAAGCTCTCCTGTGCTTACTGTGTCAATATTAGGTACAAATGAACAATGAAATAAAATGGAGTTTGTTTTGGGGTCCGTTTGGCATGCCTTTTCAGGAATACTGCATCTGAAGGAGTTTATAGCCAGGATTTCTTGCAGAACAACATATTTTAAGTCAATGCTAGTAAATACAGAATGCAAATTTTGGATTCCTAAGTAAGACTGTTTTCAAAACTAATTTGGTGGGTTAAATTTCTGGGAGTTACATTATTATGTATTTTTTTCTGGTATAGATCCTGCAGTATATGTCTAAAAAATAGTTCCATTTGGGGCATTTAACCAAGTGGTTTGATTTAAAGAAATTTTGTAAACTATTAAATGTTGGAGCAGAATATGGAACTAAACAGTGTAATGACATGCAAATAGAGAAGAAACCACTGTAGGAGAAGTGCTAATGTGTCTGGGTACAGGACTGAATTGGGTTCAATAGTTCAATGAGAGCATTTCCTGACTCCTTACATTTGATGCTGCCATTATACTGGCTGATGCCTACTTTGAGCACATGTAGATAGCAGTTCTGTGTAATTATACATTAAATCAAAGTACCACTCACCTTTAGGTTTTTCATTTTGCCTGTCATTATTTGTCTTGGTAGAAAACAGTTTCAAGAAGAAAGCTGGTTTGAGATTTCATGAACTTTAAAAAAAGATGATGATGCATTTGGAAATTAAAACTAAAACAAGCCTGCACCTTCTCAGTACCTTAGAGAAACTCCCTTGCAGAGTTGCCAGTGACTGCATTAGTTTCTCAAGTCTGTGTTTAATGACCCTTTTCCCCTTAACGTGAAAGAGTTTCTTCACCACAGGCACTTGAGGCATTTGTCCAGAATGTGTTTATTACCTTCTTTCAGAGATTTAGAGTGTGTTCAAATATTCAAAATTAAGTCACATAAATGAGATTTTAGCTTCCTATACTTTCTGTATTCTCAAAAATGAGAGATTGCTATATGAAAAGCAGATGGAAAATTGTCTATTTTAATTTGGCTGTGGTTTCAACAGCTGAAGTAGCACTTAGATGAGCAAGAATAGTTACATATATAACTTAGGAACATGAAATTTGCATTTCCTTCTTGCAAAAAAGAAAGGTGTATGTAGTACTTGAATAATACCACATCTGTCTAAAGATTTTGATGGATATTATTGAATTGCTGAAGATATTTGGATGAATATAGAACTATGAAGATTATACTTTCTGATTTTCACAATGGAATTACATGTCTGAGATAAGATAGATATAGAAAAAGCATGTATAGGTACAAGAGATTTCTGTGAGTAAAATCTAACAATAATGCTAGCTAAAGTCTCATGTTTTTTCAAGAAACTGACTATAGAGATGAAAATATTTTTTAATTGCACTTTATTTAATTTGAAATACTTTGGCTTATAAAAGATGTAAACTATTTTGCAAGGTCATGCTGGAGGGTTCAGTGTTTGTGGGGTATTAGTTGGTTTTCTTGTTTGGTTTTATTTGGGCTTTATTTATTTTTTTTCCCCTAGTAGCAGATTAAAGTTCAACATGCAATCCCATAAGAAGTTTTGCATGTTTAGATTCTTTGAAATAGTAACTCTTGAACTGGATAAATTAAAAAATTATTGAAGTCAATTACTTATCAAGACAATTAATGGAATAAAATCATAACTATTAAAATGCATTGCCTCAGCACCTGAAGTTAGTTGGTATCTCTAATTTTTAATGTAATTTCATGACCAATTCTAAATCCACAATTAAATGTTTGATGTGTCTTCTCAACCAAAACCTGATAGGAGGCCAAACCATTTCACCTGAAGGATCTCAGTGAAGTAATAAGATTGTTTTTGATTTGTGTTTGTGGTGGCTCAGGTGAGGAGGAGAGGGCTGGCAGCAGTCACAGTGCAGGGGCTCTGCTGTGTCTGGGGCTCTGATCTGGGGGAGCTGCCTGGGTCTGCGTGGCAGCGCACACACAGGGCTGCTCTCACGCCCTTTTTGCTTGGGATAAGTCCGTTCCTTTCTATTCTCACTGAAGAAACCTTCCGTGCTGAATCTTCCTCATCCTGATTCTTTGGTGTTCCTGCTCAGCCCAGGGTTCCCCTCAGCCTGTGTTTGTGGATTTTGTTCCCACAGTCCTTCCCAAGCTGTTCCACCCATCTGAGGGAGTCCTTTTCATCCCCAGCCCCCCTTTCCTTCCTGATAGGGGCTGTCAGTTCATGTTTATTGATCCTCCAGCTGGCACCTTTCAGACTGATTTCTCTATAACCAAGCCTAGGATTCTTCACAGGGATGCTGATAGCTCTAATACAGAGCTGTTACTATTTGTGTCTTGCTACCAATAAATTAGGTTTTGATTATTGCACCAAAATTGCTTGTGGGGGTTAAAGTGTAGTTGGAAGTGCATTTTTTGGGGTGTTATATTTTAGAGGCAATGAATACTGAATTTAATATGCTGTACTTGAAATTTTAACAGCTGGATAAATGTGTATATGTTGTAATACTCGTGAACATTGTCCAAAGAGAAACACATAAATTCTGAGGTATTCAAGTACATATGTAAATGTTAGTTGGCCTAAATGTTGTTCCTAATATTTTCTGTGTAAGTCAACTTTTTGACTGTGTTGACAGTGCTTTGGTAAGTGACGACAAGAGAGAAGCAACCTAAGCTCTCTTCCAGCTTTTTAAAGATACAATGTGCACATATAAGGAGAATGATACATAGTAAATGAAACTTCATGACAATGTACTAGACAAGAATTTCTCAAGTATTTCCTTAACAGAAGAGCATCCATGGAGTGATTGAGAATACTGCTGCTACTAACAAGAACAAAAGCCCCAAAGGTCTCATTCATTATTGTATTGTTAAATTTACAATACTTGAGGTCATGTAACCAAAGTCCTTGGTTTGAGTAAGAGAACACTTGAGATCTGTGCCAGAGTGGCTGGAGAAGTTTGAAGTCATAAATATTAAAAGCTCCAAACCCAGAAGTCAACAGAAAGAAAAGCAGTGAACATAATATTTGTATCCTCAAATTTGTTTGACATTATAGAAATTCACTTCCTGCTCTGTTTGATAGGTAACCATAGGCAGGGGGTTAGGACATGTTCAGGTATCTACTCTCTCTCCTCTGTTTCTTCTAGGAAAAGAATACTCAGGGCAATGTAACTTTATAATGGTTTTACAGGTTACTTTGATATCTGGAAATACCTCACAATATATAGTGAGACAGGGTCTTCTTTTGCCCACGCATCCTTCACATTACCACTGTGACTTCAACTTGGTTTAGGGCTGATTTTTATTATATGTTTAGTGAAGAAGGTCCAAGTCAGCTACGACTAGTAGACAATTATTTCTGTATTGTTTTAATTGGAAGCCAAATAGTATTTTGATGTTGTGCTATTGCCCTAACTGAAACATACTCTTGCCTTAAGTGAAGATTCAATACATGAGAGATTCGGAATAGAGCTTTTGGAAGAAATTGTTTTGTTACTGGTTTGATTCAACTATAACTGTGAATTTCCAGAAATTAGGTTTCTCTGGGGTTGAAATTCTTTTGCTCAGGGAAAAGATACAGGAAATAATGGAAAAGATAATCTAATTAGGAATTGTGAAATATTTTCCAGCAATAATCTCCTACTGAGGCATGGAGAGCCACCCTTGTGGGATGGCTGCAGAAGGAGCATGGGCTCATCTGCTGGGGGGTAACTGAGGGGGAAGTGCCTTCAGCTGCCACCACCAAATCCTCTGTGTGAGCACGTGGTAAAATAAACTGCTTGGACAGCTTGGGGTTGGCTCCTTTCCCCTGTTTTCTGCCCCTGTGCATCCCCAGCTCAGAGCTGCACTCTGCTCTTGCCATAGCAGCACATCCCTGGAGGGGAAACCAGGAGGGAAACCAGGCTTTGAGCCAGCTGCTAGAGCTGCAGAGGAGAGAGATCCTGCTGAAGTACATGGTCTGCTTTGAAAGATTCTTGTCTGACTTATTAAGTTATTTTGTGTGTGAATTTTAAGAGATGCAGCAACTTGTATTCAGTTTTAATGCTTAAAGTAGCTTATATTAAATGTACACAATACTGAAAAGATTTAATTCAGTTTCACAGTAGTAATGTGTATACAGTAGTGAATTCAGTAAAATGGTCCCTTTGATTAAAAAAAATTATTATATTGGTAGCTAATGTATCATTTCCCCAAATAACGTCAGCATTTATTGTCTAGGTTTCCCCCTATGAAAGCTGACTCATGTTAGCCACCCCTGCATAATGCCTTGTGGGGGACTGAACAGAAACCCAAACTAATGCAGGCATTTTTTAAGTCTCATAAAATTATTAAAGTCCATGTAAAAGCACTCATTAAAATCGAAAATATTAGGATCATTAAAAAGCCATTAAATCACGTATCTCCTCTGATTTATTTAACAATAACCATATTTGGTCTCTGTTTTAAAGTCACAGACTCCTATCTTTTGCCTCTAATTATTGGCAGCCACCCACCATGCAGCAGGAGGATGTTCATGATGAATTCATTCTTTTAAAGTCTTCTTTTAGGTTAATTTGTCAGCCTTTGCAGGTCCTGCTGCTGCAAACTCTTTGGCCAAATGCTTAAACTCAAACATAAACAGATGAATTGAAATTTGCACAAGTGGTTGTCTTCTTAAAGACTAATGTTCAGGATATCAGGGCTAATTAAAATGACCCATTCTGAATGCTTCTATTACTTTATATACTATTACCTTAATAGATCATATATAATTCCAAGTATTTTGCTTACAAATGACATCAGAATTTGCTGTAAGAGCTAAAGCAGATTCTTTGAAGCATTCTTCAGCTCCTATAAGAAAAACCCCAAATTTTCTTTAACGCAGCATAGCAATGGATAGTCTCAGACCATGGTGGAAAAAGAGACCTTTATCACAATTCTCATTTAATGTTGATTCTTTTCACTGAATGACTCATACATTTTTAAAGATTGACTTTAAATATATCTGCTGTCCTGTGGAGTTCATGGAAGCTATTCAAGTTTCAAATGAGAAAGCATATCGAGAGTTTTTATGTAGAGAACTAGACCTTTCAAAAGGCCCTTTTATCTTCATGAAAAGGATCTTAATTTTAGCAAACAATGATAAAAATAAAATAATTTATGTATCTTTACTCAAAGGAGGCTACTAGTACTTTTGAGAAAATGCTGCAAATAGGTAGAAAATAATTATTTTGGAAACATTGTGCTCAAATTACTAATGGAGTTGTCAGACATACTGAGAGAAACAAAGGCAAGTTTTTAATAAATATTTTGTGAGTAATTTGTACATCAGTTGTTAATTCTGAAAGTCATATCTTCAGAAGACAAGGGTTACTCAAGAGAAAGTGAGAGGAGTTTCACAAAATATTCTCTGGCAAGAACCCTCAGGAAAACCAATATTTAATGTCTTTGTGTAATTTAGAAAGCCATTAATAAGCATACACATTCCAGGAGTATCTCTATTTTGCCTCCCCCAGTGAATTTACTGCCCTGAGTTACTTGTTGGTAAAACCAGGAGTAGGTTTCAATCCAGGACAGCCACAGTTATGGCAGGGAGCCGTGCTCCAGTTTGTGACTGTTTGTAGAAGGATGAATTGACATCCAGCCCCACCTTACCCAAAAGTTCAAGGTTCATAAGAACATAATTTCCCCAGTGCTTCATATGCAGTGAACATCTTGGGCTTTAGGAGCAAGACATTTCATAAAATTTCTCATAACAGCTTGACAGATACTTAAGCCCATTCTGTGTCTAATATTTTCATTCTCAAGACCATCATTTTTTATATCTATTTAATATTTATTGCACTTAGTGTTTTCTTTTTTACTTCTTTCCATCTTACCAACTTCAATCACTGTTATATAGACACAACAACCACAGTTTTTTGCTTTGTGACTGTTAAAAATCAAAACTGATCAATCACATTAAAACTAATTATTTTGAACCATACATTATATTATGGACTGAGCTTAATACTCTGAATGTTTCCCTGTACATTTCTCTGACAGCTGTTCCAAGAAAAAGAATGGTGGATGTGGTCATGTATTAAATTACAGAATTTTGTGCAAGTGAGGTGCTTGTCTATGATAGCTGCAGGTTCAGATAACAGTTCTCAGAAAGGAGTGTAGATATTGGACCAATCAGCAAACAGCTGTTAGCTGCAGTTGTCCATCTAAATATCTTTAGATGTGTATTCTGAAGTGTATATTTGGAAATTCAAGCATAACTTAGAAGCTGCAACTTCAGTATTTAATAGTAGAAAGGAATGTTTTCAGTTTTGAAAGGGAATGTGTCAGGGGAACTTCATTTGGGCAGTACTTGATGGGACGTCTGCTTCTCATGTTCTGTAAGGAACGTAGTAGAGTTTTAATAGGCAGTTAATCTTTTAGGTGCTCTATACAGCATGATCCTAATAGGATATAGAGCTTAATTCCTGGATGCTTCTCTAAGATTCTTCAAATCTTTTTGAAAATCTAGGTGCAAAAATGAGATTCGAGACTCATTGTTAATGGAGTTCTGTAAGATTTCAGCCATTTAAAGCAGGGCAATATAGCTCAAATCTCATATTTGGGGACTGTACCAGATGATTTATCAAACACAGAGGTTGTCCCTGGCAGTTTTTTGTATTATCTGCTTTACTTTTTATAAAACAGCATAATATTGGTTTTTCCTCCTGATATTATGCCTGTGCATAATTTTCCTGTTCTCTTCCTGCAGATCATTTGGCTTGACAAGAAAACCTGCAATGAGATAGGAGGAAAACTGCCACAGGTAAGTGCTTCTTAAAGCAAAAGGTACATGTCAATCACTTCCTTCCAGAAAATCAAATGGACTTTTTTTGTCTAGTGTTGCTATAGTGAGAGTTCATGGTGTGCTACTGATGAGGCTGTCATTCCACTGTGAAATGCTTCTGGCTGGAGCTCTGGTTAAAACATGATTCATTAGAATATAGATAAAAATTTATTAATACCACTTCTTTCATATGCTTACATTTTCTAGTCACTGGAGGGTGTAGTAGTTAATGTAGCAATTAACTGAATGCCAGCTGCTGGTTGGGCCTGTGTTAACATCACAGGACAAGTTCTCTCCTAGATGTCACTGTCCCTGTGACTGCCCTGCTCAGAACTGGATGGCCTGAGGCTAAACCCATGTTCAGCAAGAGAAATTCTCAGGCATTCAAATCTGGGATTTGCAGGGGCCGAAATTAAACCAGAATACAAGAGAGGATTGTAGAGCCAAGCCTGTCTGATCAGTGCTCACATGTGTCTCTTTTTAAAGCTACTGATGTTTTAAAATATAAGAATGAGTGAGTAAAAAGCACTGGGATGGTGACACCCTGATAACATTCACATTGTGTGTGTCAGAGATGCCTGTGGAAAAGACAGGTAACTTATGGAGACTAAATTTTATGAAGGTTAAACTACTAAAAAGAAGCATGGTGACATACAGAAAACCTGGTTGAATCTCCTTTCAGCTGGTGACCCAGAAATTTAAAGCCATGCAGCCTCATAGAATTTGGAGAATTTGCTCTCCACTTCAGAAAGCAATTAGCAAATGCTGTGCTTTGTTTTAAATCCATTTCCACCTATACTAAAATACTCAGGTTTTACTTGGCAAATTGTCTGGTTTTCCTATGCAATTTTTTTTACAGCACATTGGAATAATCCATAATATTTTGTCAGTTACTGTTATGGTGTAATATTGGAGTATAACATTTAAGTTTGAGAAGAAAGCCAGAGCAGCACTGAGTTTTGCTCTCCTTCTCCATTCTGCAGAATAGTCCCTGGGTCTCATCATTAATGGTGTTTGTTATAATAAATTAGAGAGAAAAAGAGAGATCACAGTGTCTTTGCACTGGGCATGTTAGTTGTACATATGACTGATAAGGCTAATGGACTAGTTTTTTTACAAGACAGCCACATGAAAAATTGATGTGCTTGGTAGCAATTGATATTAAATACCTCTTCTGCCCTTTGTGGAAATTAAAGTAGCTGCTTTTTCTGTGCCCAGCACAATGCAAGATGGGCAAATTAAAACATTTATTTTTGTGCTGACTTGTGCCAGCATACTGGAAGAATAGATGTAGGCTCATAAATGACATACTCATAAAGGTGAGGTCCTAATTTACTTCCCAGTTTTATTTCAGCTTACTTTTCCATTGCTGGGAGGCATAAAAGTTACTGACTTATACTACATTCACCTCACGCTGGTCTCCTATCAAACAGAATATCAGTGGAACACCTCCACAGAGCTCTCTACATGAAATTGTCCTTTTGTATGTCTCATAATCGGCTGCAATGTGACCAAGCATCTGGCGGTGACAAGCAGATGTCTTTGATTTATTGGCTAATATCACTGCTTGTTAGTGGATGGTTGAGCAGGAGACTAAAAGAGCATAAAATCAGAGAGAATAAATTATGAAGGCACCGAACTGTGGCATTATAAACTCCTCCTTGTCACAGCTGTGACATCTCCTAGGAAATGTGGAATGAGAGAGACATCCCCTCTTCAAAGACAGTGGCCACTGTCTAATGATTTTGAATAAAATAAAAAACCCAAACAAACAGCCCATATCCACCAATATCTTGCCCGAAGGGGTGGTTTTCTCCTGCTTAAGCAGTCTGCTTCAAAACTGTTGATCTGTTGGGAAATGGAGTTGATTAGCAGCTAATTCAGAAGTTTGGGGAACCTAAAGGATGCTGGGGTTGAGGAGGATCTCTGCTGCAAATGGAGATGGCTTTCTTCAAATGCTGTCTAAAAACTTGATCAGACCCCAACCCTGAAAATACAAGTTCAACGTTCTGCTTCTCGCTTTTAACATTATTAGTCTTGTAAAGAAGAGAGTATGTCTTGTCCCTTTTGTGCAGAATGGTTCCTTTTCCCAGCAAATGCATGGATAAGATGGGAATTAGCTTTGTGCTCTTTTACTCATAGCATGCAGGGAACTAAGACATCCAGGTCTGCTCTGCATTGCAGGTTCTTTGTGGGCTTGACAGGAGGATTGCAATGGGGTAGCTGTGCAAATACACAACAAAAGTCTCAAAATTAGTCTGCAGCATTCTTAAATGCACTTGCCGTTTTCTATCTGCTTTAAATAGTGAGTAGCTACCAAATTAAACAATGTGTGTGACTGAACACAATGAGTCTGATAGTCCCTTGGGACAGGAATGCAATAGATCTCAGCTGTTATTCATTTTGAACTGCAGAGTAGTGATAATTGTGACTACTCACAATGTCAAATAAACATTATGTATATGTTTATTCAATAAATCAACCTGAAGGATGAAAGGAAGAAGGTACTCACTATTTCACTCCTGTGCAGTGCTGTGATGTTAAACTGACTAATGGCATCAAGCCATGCAGTGATTCAGTAGGAAGCCATTTAAGAGTTATAATACCCTCAAAGAATAACTATGGACATGACATGGAATTGACAGTTTTGTTTTAAATATTTATGTAAATATTTTTCTTCTCAAGTGGTAGACTAAGAATCAATTCAAAGGGGGATGTCAAAGTTGTGTTTGTTTCCATTGACAAGATTAATTTTATTATTTCAATTAAAATCCAATGTGACTTCTTGTAAAGTTTCCTTTGACCCATTCAATGTTAGATAAGCTGCAGCCATAATGAGGAGATATTCTTTGTACTTTTAACGAGCAGCACCAGTAACTGGTTATGACTTATTGGAAAGTGAAAGAAAACTTTTAAGGGTGCCCATTGGAACTATTTTGCTGCTGAGGTTATCTGAGGGTATTAGCCTGGAGCAGATCCTGGGAGCTGCAGAAAGAGGCTGCACAATTAAAAATGAAGGAAGGAACCGAGTGGTAGCTCCTGGTAAAGGGAAAGAGGAGCTCAGGCTAATGACACGAGACCCTCAGGCAGAGGGAAGTCACTGCAGTACTGCACTGCAGTTACATCACAGTGCCCAAAAACCATGTGTTCAAAGATTTCAGTTTACAGGAGCAAAACCCAGGAATTTTATGAAGAAAATGTTTGTGCTTGGCTTTTTTTTTCTCTTTTTTTTTCGTTTCTTAAATTTCCTAGCATTCAGCAAGAAAGTCTTCCTAATACTCATGATAAAAAATATTATCAAAAGACAGTTGATATATAGCATCACAAATCATAAAATATATCTCATACCAAGAGAAATGTAGACCGTGGGCTTGATAAGAGTTGCAAAGGGCAAGTCTTAATGTTTCAATGTATTTCTCTGAGCAGTTATTTTTAATTTTAAATTCTTTTTTCAAGTGAGAGCTGTTCTATGTAATGGATTTGAAGGTACTGAAGAGATTTGAAAGGATTTCCTTCATGTTCACTTTATTTCTGGAGTAGTTCAGCCTATTTCAGCTTGGAGTTACAAAATGGAACAAAGAGGAAAATCTCCATAAAATACGCATACAATTTTTAATAATGAGGTCCAAAAAACTCTCCTATAAATAAGAACTGTTGATCACATCCCGGGGTGGATTTTCTGTAAGAAGAAAAGCATGACACCTTGAGACAGAATTCTATTGTTTTTTAGACAGTGGCTGTGTGTCAGTCAAAGCATTTCTGACAGTGAAAGACATGAAAAAGCCACAAACACACCCAATCTTGAAAGACAAATGAGATGGAAGATAGTCTATTAATAGAAAACATAAAAATAAATACCAGCCAAAACAAGTGCTTCATTCAGAGTGTTAAAAAAATCAACTTGTCAAAAATGTCATAGGCATCAGGATCTTATTGAATAGACTTCACTTTCTCTGAGGTGTTGCTTCTCATCATAACAAAAATAGGGGGGGACAAAAACCCTAAAAATAACTTGGGTATAGAAAAACTAAAATGCATAAGAGAAGAGACTTAAATTTCCAAGATGTGCTGCTTCAAAAATAAGAGGTGTTTCATTTCAGTGTATAGAACTCAGGAAATATCAACTCAGTGTGCAGTCCCAGCCAAACCTGCAGATAAACTGGGGAGGGCATTTGGATATTTCTTGGTTCACCAGCCATACAATGGGAATTTGAGCTGTGTTCTCACTTGATGCAAATTTGTTTTTCATTTTCCCATCTCTACAGCAGTTTGTTGTTTGGTGGCAATGTGACTCAGGAACATAATGGTTCCACTTGTATTCTTCAGCTGTGTTAGGTCCTATCAATTCTTTGTGATTCAGCACTTTTAAGGATAAATGGTTTGAAATGTACATTCAATGAAAGGTCTTTGAACAATTCAAAGGAGCAATAGTCAATTTTAAACAAAATGCAAACTTAGATGTATAGTTATTTGTTTTGAATTATTAGAGAGAATTCTGACTACTTATAGGAAATTAATAGAATGTACTTTTCTGAAGTTCACAGCCAATATTTATCTTTCATTTTCTAATGTGGTTTGGTCTCTGGTGACAATAATTTTGTTTTATCCAGACAACAATTATTCAGTATCTGTTCCTGATGAGATTTTCCATCTCTTCATGGACACTTTCAGAAAATACAAACATCAGGTTATTATTAAAGTTTTTATTTAATCACCTGGAACATGATGTAGAGCCTGTGTAGAACTGAGTGCCTGAGCTGAACATAGAACGCGGACCTTGAGTCACAGTGTCCCAACTTCGTGCCCATTGTCTTGTGCTGGAGATACTCAGTTTACATTAAAACTTAGTTCCATGAGGTCAGAAAGAAACTGTAAATGTTTGGTTTAATACATAGGGAGGTGGAAAACTCCTGTAATCCTTGCCTGAGTGGATTTCTAATCAAAATTATAAAGACATCCATGCTATATTAGTCAACACTTTGGGTATTGAATTACTTGTAGAAAGCCTCAGAAAATGCTAGCTCCTGAATTCTCAAGGGGTTTTGGTTTTTTTTGTTTGTTTGTTTCTTTTGTTTTGTTTTGTTTTTTCCTTGCTGCAGTTATATCTCTGCTTTCTAAGTGATGTGTTTAAGTGTCTGCTGCTTATGGGAAAGACATCCCATGAGACATGGGAGAGAACTCAGTAACTGTGCAGATAGCTCTCAAGGCTTGTGTTTTTAAGAGTCTGTAAATCACTCTCAATACTGATCTCTTTTTTTTTTTTTTTTGCTTTAAATGATTATTTTTGTAAATCATGAATAAATGTAACTAGTGGAGAGATGCTTTTCCCGTGGGCATTTCAAAGCAGAAAAGTGATTCAGGATGCTCTAACTTGTTCTCTGAAGCAGTGGATCCCCACTGACTGCATGGCATGTCTGGTGCCTGCACTTATTCTCCCCTGTCACTTGGTGTCCATATCAATATTAGACATGATATTTCCCTTCACAGTTGCTCAAAACAAATGAAACATTCTACCAAGCAAGAATGGCAGTGTTTTATGCTGATGTAGCACTGAGGTGGCTGCTCATCTGCTGAAAACTACAGGTCTGAAGAAGGAACCTGGACTCAGCCTGCTGGAGTTTGCCAGCAGAGCTGCAGTTGTGTCTGCTCCCCCTGAAGGGCTGCCTGGTGGGATTCATCAGCAGCTCAGCATCCACCCGGGTGCACAAACAGGTGGGAACAAATCCCAGCAGTGCAAAGACCTACATCAGAGGGGAAAAGCATTTCTAGGATGCCAAGCCCCTTATCCTGTACAGGGTTTTTGGAGAGACTATTTAACTATATAGTATAATTTGAGCTTGCTTTTCAGATCATAGAAAAGGCTTCATTACAATAAGAAAACTTTCACCATCAGGTATTAGTCACTCTTGAGCATCTTTGCAATTAAAACATTACTATTGCAAAGTCCTAGAGGCTTAGGAATAGACATGTCTTGTATACTTGAGTGGATGTGAGTGTAACCATGTGCAGCCATGTGTGGTGAATGTGTCAGAACTAACAGCAGGAACTTTGATAAGAGTTCTCCATCAGTAAACCTGCTTGATAGCTCGAGGTCCTTGAATTGTTATTATAAGTGGCATCCAGAAGGACTGCTGCAGTTAAAGGTCTGTCAGATTTCCCCACACACAGACTTCCCCAGGGTTTTATTATATTTCAACTTTTCCAAGTTCTGTTGAGCCTAAAACCGCAGCCAAGAACTTGTAGGTACAGACATGGTTTTATCTTTCTCCCTTGAGTAATCCAATGGCTTGGTTCAAGAATTGATGTGGAGGATCGGGACAATATATGTGCTTTGGGGTACCCTGGGGTGTGAATCATTAGCAGCAATTAGTAATAATGAGAATTGCTGTTCTGGAAAGGAAGGCAGAACAGCAGATGAACAGGAGACAGGTGAGGGGCAGAGAAATTAAAACAGATTACATGGATTAATTCCTTCCTCAGAGAAATGACACTTTCAGAAAGTTATTTTTTTATGACTCAGTATTTGGAAAATGGCAGAACTATTGTTTTTTTTAATTTGGATCTCCCCCACTGAATTTACCATTATCATATTTAACAGCCTTTTCATTGATAATATGCAAAGACTAGAAGTAGACACAAGAACAGATACCACTCATTTATGTGTGGAATTTAAAAGCCTTGCTCTGGCAAAGTTTCTGACTTTCTCTTTTTAGGACTGGCCACAGAGGAAGTCAGCAAAAGGGCCTGAAGTTCAGGCAGCCAAAAAGCAGAGGTGCTGAGGCTGCTGAGCTGGCATACAGTGGTGTAGGAGAGAAAAAGATCCCCTTTACTGGAAGCAGTAGTAGTAGCAAAGTCATATTTAATGCTATAGGTAGTACATGTAGGTATTTTTGCTGTTCTCACACTTGCACAGCAGATTTAGGAATGTTTCTACTGTAACTGCAGAATGACTCCATAAGTGAACTTATGCAGTTGCACAAAAAATAAGATAAACGTGTCACCATCTTCTTGTAATCCCTCTGCTTCAGAGATTCATACCAAAATGTGCTGAGCACTGTGGGCTGCTGAAATAAGAAAATGGACAGAGGTTTTAGTCATATATTCCTCATGAGGTATGGGGTAGGTCAGTACAGAGAGCCCTGTGACATTGGCTGAAATTTCCAGCTCTCAGTGAGTAAGAAACTGGCTTACTGACTCTCTGTGGTATTAAATCATGTTGCCACTTTGGGAACAAATACAAAGATGAGGGGTTTTATTTACCTGACATTCCTCTCTCCTGCAAATAAGTGCTGCCTACCAATTTCTTTATGTTGTAATGTGCACTCAGGGAAAAAAAAAAAAAAAAAAAAACAAAAAAAACAAAAAAAAAAAAACCAACCAAAAAAATTAAAAAAATTCTAA